>NC_133977.1:11577230-11881026 GCF_047716275.1 Strix uralensis | reverse complement strand
TCCATCTGATAATACTCCCAACTCAGAAACTCCACTTTGCACCCAAAATATTTTTTGTCAAAGCTTTTCTTGATCCTGTCATTTCACTAATCAGCAATCAGCTATCAAAAAAAAAGAAATTCTGAAAATTTTTCTGCTCTTGGGTCTGATCCTGTGAAATGCACCGTATCCAAACACAAGTATCACTTGAGAGCTCTCAGTACCTCCCAGTATCAGGCTATTATTAATTTGTCTAAACAAATAACTCTGCAAGCAGCACCCAAGCGATATCTATGGAGAGTAGCTGTTGTCCACAAAGCTTGCTTGTCCACGGGGCTTCTTGGACAACTTGACTCTCTAGCTGACCTTTAAGACTAGTGACAGTATTAATGTATTCCAGAAGAAACATGGTGGTGTTCATAATGGTGTATCTTACCAAGTATTTAACCTATCTCCTTTTCAGTATGGGGACAATATAAACGCATATATTTAATGGAAGATTTCCTTTTGTCCAAGTATTTTACATTGGCAGGTAAAGGACTTCTGCAATTACCAGGAACTTCAGGTTTTTGATAAGCTAGAAATACAACAGGAAGGGGGTCTCTTTCTGAACTTGGATGCTTCTATTCTCCAACATCAGTTTGGAAATGTGGAGAGACTCTGCAGGGACTGTTTTACTTCAGTGAGGACATGTGGGAGATGTATGCAGACATCTTTGTGGTTTCTTTGGCAAGAGTAAGTCCAAGTTACATTAGGGGAGCATTTTGGAACTTATTTGGAGTCTTCAAAAATTAAGAGGCTCATTATTTTCAAATGATCCCACTCTGTCATAATGCAGCATTTGTCTCTTAGGTAGTGCTTTTTATTCACCTTCCCAGCCAAAATAAAGTATGTGTACATTTCAGATTGTGAACTATATATGCAATGTGTAACAGTGTGTCCTTTCATCACACAGGAGCTCTTTATCCATCTTCTGGCCTGGTATTCTATCTTCAGGGGCACCGCTGAGCCTAGTCTATGACAGGGCGATCACAATAGTGTGTTTATCAGTGGCTAATACACTCCTATGTAGCTAACCCAAGGAATCGAGAACTTAAAAAGGCAAGCCTAGTGTAGCTCAACCACGGAGCTTTTGTGTAAAAATGGAGATGTCTTAAAGGTCAGCTAGAGAATCAAGTTGTCCAAGAAGCCCTGTGGACAAGCAAGCTTTGTGGACAACAGCTACTCTCCATAGATATCGCTTGGGTGCTGCTTGCAGAGTTATTTGTTTAGACAAATTAATAATAGCCTGATACTGGGAGGTACTGAGAGCTCTCAAGTGATACTTGTGTTTGGATACGGTGCATTTCACAGGATCAGACCCAAGAGCAGGAAATTATCTTCAGAGCTCCTTCATTTTAAAATCAAACTTTAATTCTTTAATCTTTAAGACTCTACCAGGAACTGTACTGTATATTCTCTTTTGATTCAAAAATCTGGTTTCTATTACTGAGTGTATGAACTTTAACTTTATTAAACAGAATATATTGGTGGGAAGGGGAATGTAGTTTATACAGTAAGCATACACCTGTGGGACTGTGAAAAAGTGAATTGTTAAAATGGCTCCAACATGTGAAGGATGCATAAAAATCTCACAAAAGCCTGAGATGCAAAGTTAATGCTGACAGTGTATAGCGTAGCAAGCTAATGGTACCTTTATTGTAGACATCTGCAGCTGAAGGATCCTCTTGGGATCACCATTTGCTTGCCCAGGGAATTTGTTGACATGTTAGATATCAGCATCCACAAGTTTTATGGACTGGAACAGAAGGGTGTTTCCTGATCTAAGTTTTATAGGCAAACTCTTTGGTTAGTGATGTAGCATTTAATAGTACTGTTGGACTGGGGAAGGAGGCACTTTGTCAGGTCATAGCTGGAGACTGGATTTGCCCATGTGTGCTGAGGAAGAGTGCTCTGGTGCAGAAGACTCCTGACATCGCATAAAGTGTTAAATGTTAGCTTAAAATCATCTGTACTAGTCTCAGACTTCAGTAAATATTCTTAAGCAGTTGTTAAATTACAGTGAAATTCCAATAGTATTGCATTCTGTATCAAATATCAAGTGAAAGCAGCATCATTAATGACACACTAATGAATATCACATGAATTAATAATAATCGGCTACTTTTTGAAGTCTCCCTGGCTTCCATCTGTCTCTTAAATCACTTCAAATAATTAATTGCTTAATGCTTTTCACCTTTGACAGACAGAAATAAATTGCAGATTAAAAATACCTGTGTTGGCAGTGGGCAGAACAAAGTAGTATGGTTGTTTGCTGCCAATCTGGAGGGATGATGCATTTTGCTCTGCTGAGCCTCCCTTGCCCAAGTAGTAGTAATGCACAGATAAGGGAGACTGATACTGTATTATTCATTTTAGTCAAAAATTCACTCAGACTCACAGATTTTTTTGCAGTTTTTTCTCCTCGACAGAGTTGAGTCAATACCTCTGAAGTTTCTAGTCCTCTCTTTGTAGCACTGCTGCAGGATGATCAGTGGCAATAACTTTCCCCTTTAGCTTGTCTGTGTCAGTAGGTGACGAGGCAGTGCAACAGAGCCTCAGTCTCTTCTGCTGAGATGAGTCGAGGTGTCCAGAGGTTGTCTTTAGGGTCACCTCTCTGTTGAGAGCTGCCCTGACATCACCTTGGTCGATAAGTGATCAATCAATTGCAAGAAGTTCCAGCCCCATGGACCTGGGATAAATATGAATGGCAGCCTAATGTAAATGCAAACACCTTAATGTAACATTGGTTATTCTGGAAACTGCTTGGCCCTGAGGATTTTAATCTTATTTTTATTATTTTTATTTATAGATACTAAGGAACTCAGTTGCTTGGAAACCTGCATCTTTTTATCTGTTCTCAAAGCCAGGTAAGGTCAATTATATAAATAAAGCTGTAGTGACCAGAGAATGCATGAGAAGCACATTAATTTTTAATCAGTTTGAAAATGGGGAATTCAGTCATGATCCTTTCTTCTCAAAAGATTTAAGGTTGGAGATTGTGCAATCTTGAAAAAAATATGGGAAGGTGTCTGAGACAGGTCCTGTCAGGAATTCTCCTCTGTTGTGTATTCTGCTTTATTCCACAAGTGGCAACCTCATTACAATGCTGGATGCAAGAGTATTGCTTTTGTAAATGTTATAACTGACAATATCGATATATATCGTACTGCCTAGGCGATGTATAACTTTCATAGCTTAATTTATTATTTTTTAGTCATTTTTTTAAAACTTTCTTTTATGGTTTTATGATAAAGTGTGCAAGAGAGAGAGAGAAGGCACGGATGCTCTGTGATTCAAAGTGAAGGAAAGCCCAAATGCCTGCCTCTCAACCTCTGATAAATGCAGCTCACAGCACTCAACTACTAATGCATGATTTAATCCAAGTTCCACATTTTCCTTTCCTCAACCTTTTAAATGTGATACAGAATGGCAACCTCCTACTTTATTCTAAATGGTTTTTAAATGCACGTTTTCAAGCTCTGAAGTTACTGGAGGAGTTCTTCGCATAAAATGATGTTACCCTGTGTACATAGAGAAAAATGGGAATTTGTTGTGCTAGAGAGTGTAAGCTGCTAGACTCTCAGATATTTAAAACTCTGGGAAAGATACTACAGTTAAAAAAAAAAAAAAAAAAAAGGTTTTCTGCATACTTCTATGCCACAAATTCTGTGTGGAAAATTCCTCAGGCAAAATTGTTTCTCACAGGTATAATTATGCTAGACAGGAGGAGCTGCAGGGGGCCAGTTCCCAACCGGAAAGCCTCTATTCTCCGAAGGTCAGGGCCGTGGCAGTAGCAGCTCCGCACTGCCAGGCTCTACTGGCCTGAAGGATTTGTGCTGTCTGTAATGCTGGAAGGTGTGTAAGCACAGCATTTGGAGAGGGGACAGAACAGCGGACAAACAAAGTCAAGTATTAATGGCAAAGAAACTGCGGGTAGAAAAAGGCAGTGACAGAGGAGCAAAGGGGCTTGTAGTGCCGGTGACCCTGGTGGCACTGGGTCAGACCCTGTCCCCGCGCCACTGTGCCAGGGAGGGTGTTGGCACAGGGACTGTGAGTAGGAAGCAGAGCTAATAATAAATCCTGCAGAAGAAGTAACGTGAAAGTGGGGAAAGATTTGACTGAAAGGAAAAGTGAGGGAGAAGGGAGATGTGATCTAGAAAAACACATATGAAGCAGAAACAGGAAAGAAAAGAAAAAAAGCCAGGGCGGGAGGGGGGCAAGTAAGCTAAAAGCAAAACAAAAACAACATAAGGCATAAGCTCAGAAGTGTTTTGCCACTGGTATTACAAAAGAAAAATTCCACCAGGAAAGGAGGGCAAGCACTGGGTTAAGACAAGAGGCAAGATTTCACTGTGCCTGAAAGCATCTTGAGATGAATTTTCTTTATGCATCCATACCCTTTACCTAAGTGCAGTAAGAATAGTTTGGGGCTTGTTGGGTGTGAAAAGTATTTATGATTTTCTGCTCTCAAATAAGTGTTCAATTTTGTTCAAAAAATTGTTTTCTTTATTTACTCAGGGCATGTACTTATACTGCCAAAGCTAAATGTCACTCCTATCTGCTAGAAATATTTTGTTCTAGGTAATAGCCCAATGCCTTTAAAATTCAGTATATTATGCTTTAGTTAAAAATAATGGGCAATATAGCTGTATTTCACAATGAATAAGTGTATTAATTATGAGACAAATCACACTAGATACTGTTTGCTGCTCAATTCCCTTTGAATTTCAATGAATAATAGCTTGCTTTAAAATAAAGGACATTTTTAATGCATGCAACAATGAAGAAGTAGACTAATTACAGGTAATAAATATTTTTTTATTGAAATCTGAATGACTACACTTGTCATTGCCTCTCAGAAATATGCTATATTCATTTGAATGATATACCTTAATATATATTAACTAATTATATACTTGTTCCGTTCCTAATTATAAAAACTAAGTTGTCAGAATTTCATCAAACTCAATTTTCCTGAAGACTTGGAGGTGAAGTTCCTCTTGACCTAAGTGAAAGCTATGTTCATTCTGCATTTTAAGGCAGGAGCAGTCTGTATACCTTAACACTTTTGCAAAACAGAATATACAGCACTAGAAACTAAGTACTAGCTTAAAAGGCAAGGAGAAAGCAGGGAAAAGAAAAACAACACTAACCCAGGGCAGCATTAATCCAAGCGAAGTTTGGCTTCTTGTGGTATGCTGGCATACAGGTGTTCTCCTAGATGAGCTGGCAGGCTTTAGGGTGCTGTTGGCCCCGAAGTTAAAATCCAGACCCTCTTCAGAGCAATCCTTTTCCTCATCAATAGTGAAAAACTGCAGGCTCCATGGAGTTCTGTGGTACTATGTTCTCCTGATTCAATAAAAGTCATACAAGCATCCTTAACCTCCTGATGATGGAGGCACCAAGCAGTCCTCTTGCCCCACTATCATGAAAAAGAATTTCAGAAATGCTGAAAACTGCTTTGCCTGGCTGTCACAAACATACACTCATTGAATGGCTACAAGAAAGAGTCCCTAGTTCAGCTTCAAGGAGACCATTTATAGTCTGAAATAGGTTGCCTCCTGAGTTAAAACATAGAGGCGAAGTTATCCTGTGCCTACTGGATTTCCCTGAGGCAATAAGCATTACAGCCCCAAAGACATCAAAACAAGTTGTGCCACCCCTGCCCTGGCAGCTGCCTCGTCCACCCTCAGGGCATGAGATCTCACTTATTAGTAACTTGGGTATCACCTGCAGACACAAAGGCTGTACCTTGATGCTCCAGATCTATGATCAGGAAAAAAGTTCAGAGGCTCTTATCTTAAGTTTTAATTTTGCTTTCTGTAAGCCTCATCAATGTTCACTTAAACAGCTGTTTAAGCACCTATAGCTTCTAGTAAATTCATTTGCTGGAATATTGGAGGAAAGAGAGCACAATGGGTAGAATCAGGCTATGTTAATTTCAAAATTCAAATAAATGATCATGCATAGGTTGTTTTTCTCCAATATTCACCATTTCTAATTAGGATGCAATATGACATGTCCTGTTTTCACATTTCATGTGCTGCATATTTCAAGTAGCAAATCTAGACTCTCGAGATGATGGCTGGCAACTCAAGAGAAAGAAAAACATAAACAACTTGGAGAAAAAATTGAATATAATAAAAATAATCTTGAAAATATTCCAAGGCTAAGTCAATTCAGAAATATGTTCAAAATATGGAGTGTGAACATTGGTTTCCCGTAATACAGATGGAATCAATGCAAGTGGAATATTGACTACAGATTAAGTTCACCTTATCAATAAAGATGAACTTTTGCAATCTCCACCTTCTGAGGGATCCACCATGCAGTTCCTATCAATCCTGAAAAAAATCTTTCCATCGTTAGCAAGGTTCCATTTTTCACTTTAACAAAGTCTGAAAACACTTTCTCATCAACTCAGGTCCTAAAGTAACTTAGCTACTGTGTTTTTTTCCATTTCTTTATAACAGTATTCTTTTCTTGGAGATTAATATCCGTTACTTAAGCACTATTGAAGAAAAAAATTATTTAATAATAGCATTATACTGAAGATAAAATTTAAAGGGCATAGTGGACTCTGCAAGAAAATATTAAATTATATATTGAAACATAAATACCCTAAAAAGAGTGAAACAAGTATCATTTATTAAGAATATGCAGTACACATTCAAAACCACGTATCTATAATTGGAATAAAAATAGTGAAGCAATGTGGTATTCAGATCTTATTCTGTTCCTACAATTAACTGGTTGATCTAACACACATTTAAAAAATAATATTTCCATTTGGCAGCAAACAAAGAACATTTCCAAACAGTGAGTTTGTTTTATTTAAAAAGAACATTGAGCTATTTTGTTCTTAGGTGGGTCATAAGAGTTAGAACAAAGCATGTGTTTTCCAGACTGGAAAACAGGTATAGCACAAAATGGCACAACTCCTCTAACCAGAGCTAAACAGGGCTGAGTAATCCTTATCCCCAGTATAGTTACTTTCATCAGAAGGTGCTGTATAGATGTCTCAGGAAAGAGTAGGTCTGACAACTACCTGAAGGCTAGACTCAGCTCAAAAGCTCATTTGACATATAAACAAAACCCACAAATGAAAAAACTGAAGAAATACAAAAACTCCAGCGTCTTTTCCCTTACATATAAAGCAATAGATCAACTTGCCTTTCCTAGTTCAAGTTCAAACTAAGTCTGTGTCCCAACAGGCCTGAATTTAAAATTGACCATTAAAAAAAAAATAGAAGCTCCAATTATGACTCTGTAAGTGATATTCTTTAGTCCTGTAATCTGCAAGTACAGAAATTGTTTGTGTTTGATTTTTACCAAATATAATAACAGCATAGAGCTTGATCATTAGCACTTAAGGCATCAAGAGCTTCAGTAATAGTGTGTTATCAAGACTAATTGCTCATTTCATTAGCTTGTTCTAAGTTGTGCAATTCTTATTCAATAGAATAGTAATACTGCTTTTTTCAAGATAGTTTATTGATAGTTTAACAAATTGATAGAGAAATTATGTTTTTCCCTGAAGAGAAAGAAAAAAACAAAAGGTTGGAAAAAATTTAAGAATGGGGAAATGAATAACAAACCACAATTAGCTGGGGTGTATAGTCACAATTAGTTATGAAGTATTATAGAGATTTTACTTTGCCATTGGAAGGATTAGTTCCTGGAAACTGTCCTGGAGAATAAGATCCTTTAAGAAAGCAAACATGCGTTGTTGAGTTGTACAGACTAGGAAGTCATGAGAGACTTCTCTCTCTGATGTTCAATTTAAAAGGGCTTTTGAGCCTTGTTTTACTTTTATCTCAGTGGCAACTCAGTAGTGTTTGTTATCATTGAAAAGTGCTTGCACTAAGTCCAGAACTCTTTCTAGAAATGTTTCTCTATTTGGGAATCTCTATCCCTTTCAGACTTCCCTGTCACTAAGGATTCCTATGTATAAGCTAAATATAAAGAGTTTCTAGTTCAGACTTTTCGTAGTATACTTTTAAAAAAATCAGCTTTAAATCACATCTGGTAATGGAATATGCTATTAATACTACAAAAGCAAACTTCATGTATTATAAAATGATGCTTCACTGTGATTATTTAGAAATACAATATGCCTACAAGTGCATTTAAATTACAGTAAGCAAAACAGCACTTTATGAAGAGTTGGGTGGTGTTGGGTTTTGGGTGATTTTTCTTTTTAATGGACTGAACCACCCACTAAAAGATTTCTGGTTTCTTGGATGATTCATTAATGCTTCCTTCATTTTCCAATTTCTATGGGACCATCTGGCCCATCTTTGTAGAAAGGCATTTAGCTGTAAATATATTTTACAGTCTTTCTCAATTTAAAAGTAGTTGCCCAGCTGCTTCACAGAAACTGTCAGCAATTGGTAAACTCCTCAGAATTGCCAGCCTTCATTAGTAATCCAATCAGGATGTAGTTTAAAATACTGCAAATCAGATTATGCTCCACTGGACAGGAATTGGAGTGACATGATGTGCTGGGTTATCTTATTTTGCATCTGTGATTGCCTCTAATCCAGGAGATGCATGCACTTTCTTTTGAAGGGAGGGCACTTAGACTGAGATTGGCTGTCCCTATGCATGTATGTGGTCATATGTGTGTGTTTGTCCAAAAAGAGTACTGTTCAGGTTTTATCTGTCTCATTGACTCGAATTCAATGTCAGGTATTGGTAGCATGAGTTATATGCAGTATTGGCTATGCTTTTGAGTTCCTGCTTTATCTGGTTTAGATTAATTAGAGCTGTAAATTTGTGTTTTCTGGTTTGAGTGGATTTTAGATCAGGCCTTTTCTCTCTCCCTATTATCTTCTGTACTATCAAAACTATATTTCTTTAACAGCTGGCAGTGCTTGCCAGTAATAAGATAAAAAATGTGGAGGTAAGGCAATAAGGCTGACACTCGGCTGCATTAAACAATTACATTAGTACATCATTTCTGTAGTTGGGAGACTCTGGTACAATATGCAGGTGGGAATATTTATAAGAAGTACAGTGTAACTAAAGTTAATTTCTACACATGGAGAATCTTATGCGTTAGGTATCAAGCTGTACAAGGACTTGGATGGATACAGAATTCCATATTTATTTATAAGGCATCTATATTCCTCAAATAAATATTTGTATAGAAAACCTGTCATTTTACACTGGACTGTATACTCTTTGGACTATTACTTTCAGTAGTATTAGATTTTCTACTGGGACAACTCATGTAAGTCATTAGTGAGGGAGTAAAGTTTACCCTGTTTCGCCAACTGGTGTTTCCTACATTTCACTGTGTTATGCTCAGAAATAACTCTTGCATGTTGTGCTTTATATACAGGTATTCTGAGTTATTCATTGCTACAATAAAAGAAAACAGGGCACCCAATACCTACTACTGTCAAAATCTCATCATTTGTTAAAGGCTGAAAAGTCTGTTCATTTTTATCAGTTGGATGCAATCAGAGTTGTATTGTAGATCTTTCATCAGTTGTACTTTATATACCTCTAATTAGATGAGCCTTCAGGAACAGCTTTGAAACTATGAAGAGGACATGAAAACTTTATGTAAAAAATTCTATGAGACAATTAATACACTACTTCCAGTTGAACTGAAGATTTTCTAGGTCTGAGATATAAAGGCAAATGTTAACAGAATAATGCCATGTCAGAGAAGTTTGTCTAGTCCTTATTTTCAAGAGAGATTTAGAAATAGGTAATAGTGTTAAGACAGACCTGACAGACAGGTCTATAAAGAATAGATAAAAGAAGATAAATTTCTAGACAATCATGTCTTTGCGATCTATTCAGTTAACAGGACAGAGGGAGGACATTTAAGTGAATGGAGAAGAGAGACAGAAATTGTGTTAGGGATTTAAAATAATTAAAATCTCATTTCACTAGTTTTGTTGAATCTGTAACTGAATAGTAATAAAAAAATTACTACAACTTGATGTCTTAGTGGTATGAAAAGATTAAAGTTTAGCGGGTAAGTTCTACTCTTTGAAAATACTATGATAATAAATCTACTTTCTGACTTGCAGTTCGTTGTGTAATGCATTCACATCCTCCAAGCAGTATTTTTGGTTAGCTTTAGGGAGGAAATTATGGAGTGCTAGAAGTGACAAGTATGCATTATCAGATGTTTGGTAGGGATAATTTTCCTTAATTAAGTCCATTGTTTATGGAGTCATTGTCACTCAGATAGCGGAAAGTTTCAAGATAACTACTTTTCTCATAGGCAGTTGCATGGAATTATTTGAGTGTGTTTGGTTACTTTATTAAATTCAGAGAGGTCTGCCGATTCCAAGTTTCATGTATCTTTTAATTTTTGTCTACTCTCAATGTGATCTGTGAAGACTTTGGCTTTTCAACTAAATCCCCCAGTTCAGTTCATTCCAGGCATAGTTTGAAGACTCATCCTAGTGGATAATTACACATTTCATGGCATTTTTATGAGCCTTTGCTTCATAGCTTGTGGATGTCTGTATTTCATAAGCTTTATAGTCCATGAAATAAAGGAGTTGTGTTGCAGTACATTCAACAGCTTACACATATAACCTGAATGCTAATTTTTAGGAACTGAGATTTTAGACAAGTGGCATCGTTTTCCTCTTGCAGTTGGGAGTCAGGAATGACTCTACTGAAGTGAATGGAGCTAGGCTAATAAAAAGCCTTTCAAAATCCCCTTGGTTCCTAAATATAGTGTGGCCCCCAGTGGAATTTCCTCTAATCTCCATGGAATTAGGAATTAAGTCTGTATATCTTCATACATTTTTGTTGACTATGAGACTGCTAAACACAGACTGTTCAAGCAAAATAAACAGTAATGTACAACACTTTTTCCACAACTGAAAAACTAATATGTGAAGTAGAGATTGTATCAATACACACTCAGATATCAGAAAAGTAAGCAAAAGGGAAATGAAAAATAATACATGAAGGGAAGAATGAAAAAAGGAGGAAAATGCAACCAGCTGTTGTCTCCAAAAAATGATCCAAAGGAACAGCTGCTGTCAGTTCTCAAGTGTGAGAAAACAGCTCCCATGTTCGTGTGAAGACTGCTATCATTCTGTCCTTGTCATGTTTAAATATTAGGCTTACTTTTGTTTAACTATTCAGTAAAGAGCAGTTATGAAATTTCTTTCCTACTGGATTTGGTGATTGATCCTTTATTCAGATCTTCATAAAATATCCACCAAGATCTACCAGTGAGTTAGCTGTTTTGACTGGTAATACTGATGCTTTTATTAACACAAGTGCAAAAGAGAATGGAATATTTATATTCAAAAAACCATAGTTTAAACCCCATATTTTGTATGTTATTAAATGATATTGCTATAGATAAAGCAATGGATGCATTTGATACATAGGATATATTCCATCGCTCTGGCTTAGACTTCCTCTGTGATTTTGCTGTCATAAATGATTGCACAGTATACTAGGGTCAATCATGGAGATTTCATAATTTCTTCCCTTTTTCTCTTTTGGTCTGTTCCTTGTTTCTCTTCTCTCTTTTGCTCCACCTACACTAGCAGGAGAAAAATGAGATAAAAAGATCAATCACATGATACTTATCCTTCCACACCACTTCCTATTCCAGTTGCCAATGTTTAACTCATTGATTAGGCATTATTTAGCCGTAAGAGTTTTCTATACTATTTAAGAGCAAAACACACACACACACATGAAAAACACCCATACACACATACACATATTTCCATACATTTATAGATTTATATAATATTTGTATAGCAGTCAATTTTCAACAAAGTTTTTATGATTATTCAAAAATCCAAGGATATTTATCTGACAAAATGAAAGAAAGGAAAAGCTGATAAAATATAAAAAGTATAATTCTCTTAAAGAGTGCTAAGAAAATGAAATACATGTTTCTATTGCAATCCAGATGTTATTATTAGAGAGAGATCTCACCAAGTAGAGAACTGTCTGTTCTAATACTACTTTAAAAATTAACACTAACTAATGAAATAGTTCTGATTTGATCCTTTTTGTGGGGATTCAGCACTATCATGTGAGGGTCTTAATCATTCTGGTACTTGAAAAACACAATACTGAAATGCTTTGTCTAAATATTGTGTAAAAGATTATAGACTTCTGTCATGGTTCAACCCCAACAGGCAACTAAGCCCCACACAGCCATTCACTCACTCCCCCCATGGCGGGATAGGGGAGAGAATTGGAAAAGTGAGAAAACTCGCGGGTTGAGATAAAGATAGTTTAATAGGTAAAGCAAAAGCCACGTACAAAAGCAGAGCAAAGCAAGGAATTCATTCACCACTTCCCATCGGCAGGCAGGTGTTCAGCCACCTCCAGGACAACCAGGCTCCATCACATGTAACTGTTACTTGGGAAGACAAAAGCTGTGACTCAGAACATACCTGCTTCCTCCTTCTTCCCCCAGCTGATTATGCTGAGCATGACGCCATACGGTCTGGGATAGCCCTTGGGTCAGTTGGGGGCAGCTGTCCCGGCTGTGTCCACTCCCGACTCCTGCTCGCTGATGGGGTGGGGTGAGAGTCAAAAAGGCCTTGACTCTGTGTGAGCACTGCTCAGCAGTAACAAAACATGTCTGTGTTATCAACACTGTTTCCAGCACAAATCCAAAACATGGCCCCATACTAGATGCTGTGAAGAAAATTAACTCTACCCCAGCCAAAACCAGCACAAGTTCTTGATAATTTCAGTGGACCTTATAAGAAAATGTGCAGTATTTTGACATGTCTTTCCCAAGTCCCAGCCCTGACCAGGAATCACTGAACATGAAAATGAAAATAATGTGACAATAAGTTATGCAGAACTTCATAAATATTAAAATCAACTATTGTTTCAAATGATTCCTCAGTGTTTTGCTGGTCAAATAGGATGAAACTACTAGAACAAGATTTGAGGTAGGCTGTATTTTAATGACTAAAATGATAAACTGGCGGATTCTGGAGAAGGATGTCAGCTCTGTAACTTGACCACTAGTTCAGTTGAAGGTCTGAAATATTACATTTCAACATCGCTACCCCTTTGATTATGGATAATTTAAAAAGGGTTTCTAATCCCAGGTGACTTCTAGTAATAAAAAATATATCAAAGAAAATGAAAAGGACATACATTGTATCACTTGCAGCTGCAAAGGTCTCAGGAACCGTATGTGAGAAATAAAAGCATAGTTATTCAGTGACTGAAAGCATGTCACTGGACAGAACAGTTACTTTGATCCTGATGTATAAATGGGGAAAACAAAGTAGCTTTAGAAGTTTGGACATGGGCTCTAGAACATTGGGGTTTTTTTGAATTAAATTAGAAATTAAAAACCAGCATCATCATGGTTTTTTTTTTTCCAACCTGACCCTTAATTTGCTTTGGCTTTAGTTTTGGATGGGTTACTTTGTGTTTATAAATAGTATTTATGAACTTATTTTACAAAACTACTCTTTTTTTTTTTTTTTCTACTCTGTATTTTTAAAAAAATACATTAAAAGTTAATATAAAAATACTCTACAGGAGAACCATAAATTATAACTAAACCAAACATCTAAAGTTAATTTAGTATTCAAGGTTTGGTTTGAACCTGTGACACTTTGAAAAAAATCTGAATCTAAACCATACACAACAGGACATGCATTGATTTTTGTGTTTTCCATTTTACATAGTGAACATTGATTTGCATTCCTAATAAGGCCATTAATAACAGAGTGAAAGGAAGGGTAATAGTCATCCGGTATATCTGTAATAAGTAAGAATATCAGTCATTAACTACTATGTCTGTAGTCACTTAGTACAAAATTGTCTGTAGCTGTCCTCTTACTATATACCAACTGAGACGGTATACCACAAAGAGATTTTTGTGAAGTTTTTACTGGTCTCAGTAAAAATCAATATTTACCTCAGATATTACTTATTTGTACCCAAAGAAAGATGAGAATCAAGAAACGTTAATTTAAAGGAGACATTTTTATTTAGAACGTTCTTCATTCGGGGAAAGAGGACATGGTTTAAACATGGTGAAAATTCCATGGTGAAGTGCATTGCAATTTTATTGGCTAGAGTAAGTGAGCAAGACAACAAATGTAAACTACAAAAGGAGAAAATAGCAGGTCAGAACCTCTATCTACTCAATGTACTTTAATATAAATAGTAATAGTGGCACTAACAGCCAGAAGGCAGGAAGAATCCACCTGAACAATATTTGAGCTTTGGGATTCTAGGAAGTTCCAGGGAAAATGGATTAGCAGATGAGGACAAATGATACGAAAAGGTGTTACTGTCACAGCACAGCTGGGAACATAATTTAGCTCTAGAAAACTCAGCTACTAATGATGGAAGTGTAGAGATCATCAAACTTAATACATTCAGATTCATAAAAAAATCACACATACGTTACCAGTCTCCCTGTTGTCTGTCCACTCATATTTATTCAAGACACAAAGATAAGCCTAAGAGACACTAAACTGTAGCTTAAGCTGTTAAGTAGCGGTTTCATAAATGCAAAATAATAGAATGGCATCCCCTCAGTTCTATCCTTTCCAGCTGGCTCAAGTGTTCCCTTTCATATGCGCTTTCATAACTATCTCAAATCAAAGTAATGCTGGTTCTGATCAGTGCTCACTGATCCTTCCATATCCCTGTGAGTCGCAATTCTCACAGTTATACAAATATACTCTCTGGTTTGTTTTGCCCATCCAGTCATTGCATACTTCCCATCAGTAAGTATGGAAGATTGTATATTAAGCTACTTTTATAAAATGATAAACAGAGAATTTAGTCTGTGGTTTATCTACCCACTAGTTACCTACCTGTTTAAATGTTTGTCAAAAACAAATCCAGGTATTAGCTAATGTTTATGTAACCAAAAAGGGAGAAATATTCTAGCATTAATAGACTTCCCCGGGACCCTCATGATGAAATGAACAGAAGCAGACAATAAATTTCCCTTCTTGCATAAGATCTCCCTGACACTATGGGAGGTCAGTCTTTGCTTAGCATCTAAGTTAATACCATTTTGCTGTTGGAGCAAAAGAATATGTGGTTAGATAGTTGCCATGTGCCCACATCCTGATTCTTCATGATGAGAATAAATTTTAGACAGCTTTGTCATCTACCTGAGTTTTCTCTTCATTCCTCCTAGTCCTCACAGTTTGAACAACTTCAGAATAATTTATGTCAAGGACATTGCTTCTTCTGAAAACTGCACATCTGCCATTTTCAGAGTATGTGTGGAGTTGTTTCCTGCCAGCTGCAGTGCAAGTTCATTAATTTTGAAGGCATCAAAAAGGCTACCATAATTGATTGTTTAAATAGAAGTAGCTCTTTTCCACACCTGCAAACATTAGTGCAGACCCTCTTTGTCCTGTCAGATCTGACAGCCACCACCACCTTCTCTGAATCTCTCACCTACTCACCATCATTTCAAAACCCCTTTTAATAGGAATTACTTATGAGTCATAGCTTAAAGACATTTTGCAACAAAACAAAATGCTAGGTTAGTAAGGAAGCTGATAGGCAGTACCCAAAAGTGTCACTTGCTCCAGGGTTGGCATTTGTGCTAAGCTGCCTCTCAGGTCTTAACTCTGTAAGTTTGACAAGACTAGTCCAGTAAACATTGTGGAATATCCTGTGGCATTCTGTCATTTTTCTGGATAACCACTGGTGAAGCTTGAAGATGCAAAGCAAAGGCAAGAGTGCTGAGCTGTGTGACTAAAAAGTTTTTTTACTCCAGAGGAAGTAGAACGAACAATGTCTCGTATCTTGTTGGAGCCAACCACCCCCTCCTGCTGGCCAAGGAATAAGCTGAGGCATGTTTTTTTCCCCCTGTTTCTCAAAAGCAAAATGATCCTTCCTTGCCTTCAACCCTAGCACCCCCCACAGATGTAATGAGAAAGGCATTTTCAGGCAAAGGTCACTTTCTTTCCCTACATCAGCTCCTAATTTCCCTTTTCAGGGAACATGTTCTGTCTCTATTCTTTCTTCATTCTTCTCCTAAGATTGTTTTGATTTCTGATCAATAATTTCTCACCATGTATTTCATGTTAATTAAGAACAGTGAGTAAACCCATTTTTGCACAACATTACTGTTGTAATGTATCCAATAATGTTTGTCTCTATGTTAGCAGAGTTTGAATGAATTATTAGTTTGAATAACTGATGAAATTTACTGAGATGTGATCAGCATATGCTCAAAAAAATAGTTTGCTTTTGCATCTCTTCAGTACCCTCTCATCTTTGAAGAAGTTGGTAAGGGACCACCTGTTTAGGGTGTATATGTGGACATGAAACTTATGTTACTTACACCCTAGAAAAATTTCAGTCAAATTAATTTCATTTTTGCTTCTACATTTTAAAAGATTACATGTTATACTAGTATACATGCTTGGGAAAATAACTCACTCTTGAGGAAAGTGTCCAGGCATAAATCAGTTTGACATATTCTGTCTCAATGGTTTGGAATGGCATTGAAAAGAAGGTAACATAATTTTAAAGTTAAAGAATAATATGGGCCACAGCAACTGAGACAGTAATGAGTAAAAATTGCTATTCATTGTGCAAACTTGAATGTAAAAGAAGCTATATCTGAGAAAAGAATCTGAGAAAAAAAGATAAAATCCAGCATCAGTTCATATTTGCTCTTTGAAGTCTGATTGTGTCCACGGAAAATGAATGAAAGAAACTGGAAGTGCTTTTTTTCTGATGATCAGGTTTTTCAGCTGCTGACTATTTCAGTTTTTGCCTGTTAATACACTGTGTCAAGTGTATATTTAAATATACGTAATTGGAGATCAAGAAGATTCCTTTTAATGTTTCTTAACTTCATTGCTAAGCGTAGTGCTTCAGCATTGGAATGACATGCATATTGCTGTTGAAATCAGTAGGGTAGAAAGAATCAAACCAAGGAGACACCACTCTTCACATCCCAGGATGTTCTGCTTTATTTAAAGAGAGTCTTGGAGAAGTAGATTTATCTGAGAATTGACAGTACTGTAGAAAAAACTGGCAAAACTTTAGTTTCACACAACATTTAACATGACCTTTTTAAACTGTATAGTAGTTGATATCTGATATTGAATACTTTCACAGCTCTAAAAGTAGGGTAGGAGAAACAAACTGAAAGTATTTATTCCATTTTCAGTTTACCATGCTTTCATGGTAAAAACACCTTTCTTATCCTGAATCCAATGCCCTGTGACCATGTTCTCTTAGATATTCCCCAATGGAGGGTTTAGTGTATGATAAAAAATATACTTATTTGTTCCTTGTTCAGTTTTCATACTCTTACACTGGGCTGAGCCATGTATGCTTCTCCATATTGGTCTAACTCAGGAAGACGTATATTTGTATTCCTTTGATTAACTCAGGGACAAACACTTACACAGTTGATTCTCTCAGCTGATGTAGCTGTTCATCAATAATAAAGACTGCCCTCTCACTCCCTTGTTGTTGAGAGAAGTTCAGCTTCCTTTGTACCAGCTGTGGTTGGTCCCCCTCTGTGTTCTTACCTGAAATTCATGAGGACATTGCCCTTGCCCATCACCTAAGAGCCATCTTCCACTGTAGAGGTTTGCTGGTTCAGTATACTCTTTCTCAGATTCCTGGCGCAGTAGATACTGACCTCCACTTTCAGGAAAGAGATTTCCATCTTCTTCCAGGTGTTTTCTCTACTATCAGGTCATGAACACCTGTTGCAATGGTTTAGCTGAGTTACGAATAAGTCAATTCTCATTGTGAGCGACCGAAGTAAATAAGGAACCAGGTCTGAGATTAAAGTTAGTAGAATTAGATTGTCTCTTTTCTCAGTTATCTATTGCACAGCATATCACAGAATCACAGAATTGTCTAGGTTGGAAAAGACCTTGAAGATCATCCAGTCCAACCATTAACCTAGCACTGACAGATCCCAACCCTCAGCACTGTGTCGACCCTACTCTTAAACACCTCCAGGGATGGGGACTCCACCACCTCCCTGGGCAGCCCATTCCAACACCTAACAACCCGTTCTGTAAAGAAATGCTTCCTAATATCCAGTCTAAACCTTCCCTGACACAACTTGAGGCCATTCCCTCCTGTCCTATCGCTTGTTACTTGGTTAAAGAGACTCATCCCCATCTCCCTGCAACCTTCTTTCATTTAGCACAATGCAGCTGATAATGATTGAAATCTTTGGGCTGTTCCTTAATCAGAAATAATAATGATGAGATTATCAAGTGTAAAAATAAAAAATGAAAGCTTTTTTTTTTTTTTCCCCTGATAAATATTGGCCGTATTAAATGTTTGCAGGGCAGCAAAAGCTTTGCCAGTTGGGGCAAACAGTTTACTTCAGAAGTTGCAGCTGTGTTTGCCCAGAGTTCCAACTCTCACAGCTTCCTGCAAGATTGTAGTAGGAGCTATGCAGGGAGAAAAGGCAGTGGTAAATATTAGGTGAACCTATAACTGCTACTCACATATCCCATGTGTCACAGAATGCAGTCACCATCCACATCAGCTGCATTTGACGTGTGCTTGGTGCAGACTCTTGTACACGTGGGGGAATACCTTTGCCTCTCACCTCCCCTTATCCTCCTAGATGGACACAGAGGTTCAGGATTCGTGCTTTTGTGCGGTTTAATGGCTAGGTGTCATGGACTATTATGCTGGCTGCTGTTACCAAGGAAACTTGTGATACAGATTTTAGAAACTGTCTGGGAAAAAATTAATGAGGAGTTAACTTGGTTCAGATCTAGCTGAGCAAAACTACTTGTGTGTGAAAAATGAGAGTTCATCCATACCAAAAATCTTTAGTGAAGCCTTGATTAGGGTTCCTTTTTTGGGTTATCTGATTATTTTGAAACTTATTTCAAAAAATCAGAGTATTTAATTTCATATTTTTCTGACACATTGAACCTTACAAGTGTTCAAATCCAAAATATTTTCATTTCAGGAAGACTGTAAAAGTGAGAATAAGGCTGAAAAGGACCTTATCTTGTCTTCTAGTGTATTTGTTTGCCTCAGGACAGGAGCAGTTATAGCTGAGCAATTCTTGGCTGATGCTAGACTAACCAACCCTTGAAAATCTAGATTCCTCCACTTTCTTAGCCAACTTAATTCCTTCTTTATCCTCTAAATGATGTTTCTCCTAAGATCTAGCTTAAACCGCCATTGCTGCATTTTATGCACATCACTTTCACCTTATTTCCCAAAGGGTATAAAGGCCATTTATTACTAGCTTTGCTAGAGTGACCTTTTATGTGTGTGACTAGTACTTCTTTGTCTTCATTTCTCCTGTCAGACTGAACAAACAAATTTTTCCAAATTTCTTTTGATTTCAATTCAAACTATCCTCGCAGACAAAAATCACTACAAACAAAAACCTGCTAACAAACAAAAGTCTTCCACTTCACTTTATTCTTGGAGCAAACTTTGCTGAGAGCTGAGGCAATGTTCCAGATTCCGTCTTGTGGATTACAAACAAAATGGAAATTTGAGAAAATTCTGTAACAGTGATTTAATGGAGAGCATTTTTTAAACATTATGAGGAAAAGTCATCTATAACATAATCACATGTAAATATGATTGTTTCTCATTCTTTTATCTACATTCACTGGTTTATCTTTATTTCATCTTCATTTTTAAAGCCAGTTGCCTTCTTTCTTATCGTTACCTGCTTGCGGTTAGAATCTTATGTTTAAAATTTATGTTTGTACATCAGAGACTACAGTTATGTGGACATCTCCCTTCATCATTACAGCTCAATTATAAGTAGGATGTTTGTTCTTGAACAAATCAGACTGAAGAAAATATTACTGGAATTAAATCATGTAACCAAGCATATTTGCCCTTGAGGTACATGGCTATATTTTTTGCAGAATAAAAGATGGCCTACTTTTCCAAATGTTATTAATAATAATTTTCTGAAGTTGCCATTAAAAATATTTTGTGACCTTCTTTGCAGGAAGGAGTTTATAGCAAATTAAGGAAACCCCAAAAGAAGTGATTTATTTCTTTCCAACAATACATGAAACAAAGACAGGTTTGTAAGCCACAACTTTGTTTTCCTATGTAGTTTCTGAGGCATACATCGTGTCACATGCATGGATACAAGACTCTTGCTATGTAATTTATAGTTGGGATGCCAAAAGCCCTCAGTCTAATCAGGATCTAAGCCCAGTAAGTAGATGACAGATGCAGGTCAATAGAGATTCTCTAAATGTCTCTCCTTGTCCCCAAGGCTTAGGGTCACCAGCCTGCTACGTGTTAGTTACTACTGAGAACTAATCCTGTTCTATCGCAGAACTGCATGTGTAGGAGCACCCGTCCTTCACTTGCTCCATTTGATGAAGAAGAGTATTTGTTCAGCTATTGCCAGGGAGAGCTCATCAGAAGGAGAAACCCTTTTTATTTGTGCCAACTTTGGTACTCACAAGACAGCCAGTCTTAGTTGAGAGGGGCAGGTGGCATTTCCTGTCCTTCTCATGCCCAATATCAGGAGTCTGGTCTGCTCATCTAGGATGCACAAGACCCTTGAATAGAGGGGACAGAGCCTAAAGCTGCAGTATAACAGGAGTGTTGTTCTTTCCTTGAATTGTCTCTGCTGTATGTCATAGGTTATGACTTACTAGGAGAAAATTGTAAGATGGGCACTTGGAAGTCTTGGAAGCACTTTGGAATATTCTGGTATCTGCTTGAATTGTACTGATACTCAAGCACAATTTAATGTTCTAAAAAAAATTACATTTTAATTACAATAATAAAATGAGTAGTGGATAAGTTTCTGTAAAATAGAAAAAAAAAGTCTTTAAGCTCAAGACACCTTTCCTTCTGTTTGGCAAAGCTTATGTGACTAGAGTTTATTACTCATGTTCTTGAATGTCTGCACTGCCCAGGGATTTTTGGTTCACTTGCTGCTTCTTGAACTGGCACACATCATCTGCTTAGAGCAGCTATTTCAAAGCAAACAAAACCTGTAATATTTAAAAACAATAAGAATTTATTCTTAGGGAGGGGGGGAAGGCAAAAAATGCAATTTCTTTAGTCAGTCATATGGTACCCTCACCCTTTTCAACTGATAAGTACGAGAGCATTATTTGCTGAAATCCAAGGATTTCATTTTAACTAAATTCCTTTTCAATATGATAGGAAGAAAAATGAAAAAGGGTTTGAAGTGAAAGTGAGAAACATAATTTTCACATGTTAATGGCACTGTGCATTGTTGGCTGTCAAGCATCATTTTTGATTTTGATTGGTCAATGAAACTATGAGACTATGCTGAATGAAATGACAATGAGACTATGGTGAATGAAATTAGCTGGCTGTATTCCAGTACTGGTATCCTTTTACTTTATATTTGTATACACTGAGATAGAATGCAAGTTTGTATTGGGTAGATACTTATTTCACTCGTTTAATGGCCTAATCTATAAATTAGAGAGAATATATCTTTTTGCCCCTGTATTATAGTCAGCTTCTGTGTACTGTTCTATACTGTGAACATACTCCATTGGTCATTTTTCTAATTAATTTAAAGTAATGGAAAAATTAATAATAGCTGACAGTTTATGATCAAAACATGCAATTGTGTATTCACGTATCCTGCTTCTCATACTTAACACATACACATGACCCATTCAAAAGAACAAGCATGCAGTGAGGTCTTCTCACCAAATCAGCACCACTCCTGACAGGACCTTTTGCAGCCTGCCTGCATTTGGGTGCCACTTTTAAGCAGTGTAGTCTGGTAGAATTCTGTGACAGCATGTATTGCTGATTAAATTGTTCTTAGTATCAGTTAAATGAGGTTTTATCCATCTTGTGAACTGCAGTTATATCTTATTTTTTCACATAGTCCCTTTCCTTGTGGAGAAAGAATGAGCTAGTATCTATAGTATTCATACATGTGTGCTTATGGTTTTGTGGACAGCCCTCTTTTCCTATTTCTTACAGTTACCAGAATAAAGTAAATATCTCTGTGCATTAGAGTGAACTAATCCAGGTATTAGGGTGAAACGGAGTTATGAAATATCCTCCCAAATAAAAAGGCCTGTAGCTTTTTAGACCCCAAAGGGTACATATGGTAATCTCCAAATACAACTACAGTCTGTGCCTCTGAAATTGGGAGAGAACCTTTCCTCATCTTTGAAAGCTGAACAGTGATTTTTGCCATAAGGTTCTGAAACATATACATGCATATTGTTAATATCGTGTGGCTAGATTACCTTCAAGAATAGTACATTCTTCTTTACTGCTCAGTAAATTTAAGGCAAACTAACCTGGTTAGAGACTGCAGTGCAAAAATTATTTAATTCTTTACATTCATCATTTGCATTGTTAGCAAAACCCCTGTCCTTTTACGTACAAGACGATGCTAATGATGTAACTAGCTAGGTATATAATTGTGCATACTTGGTTGCAGACACACAATAGCAACATAGTGTAATACGAATATATATAATTGTTCTCCTCATAAATTCTTAAATCATTATGAAAATATTACCCTGTAATGTTTTATCTGTAATTATTAGAATTATTATATATTTAGTCTGTATATAATATAGGAACACATGAATTCCAAGTAAAGAAGGAATGAAAGGAGGTAGTCCTTGAATGGCTCCTAAGTAGGAAACTCTTCCAAAAAAATTTAAAATTAAAAAAAAAAAAGCACTAAAAACATTTTCTCTTTTATGTAAGTAGCAAGAAAAGCAAACTCAAAACTCATATTCACTTCGTTATATCTGCACCTGCAGCGTACACTATGGAGGAGTCTAATGACTTTTGTAAACGTTGGTTAGCAGGTGAAAGCATTTCAAAGTCTTGAAAAACCAACAAAATCTGACAACCAGTCACCCTGTCTCCTGACATGTGAGCGAAAAGATTATTATTTTCTTAACGCAAAAGACAGTTTCAGTATTCACTCTCCATACCTAAAGTAAACCAATTTAAAATTTCATCATGACTATCAAGAATGACTACTAGCAGGAAGGTACAAAAATCTTGAAGGGATAAAATTCACAAAAAAAAAAAGACAGGAAAATGTAGACTATAATAGTGTCAGAGAGATTTGAGTTTCATTCCCATTAGTAAATTGTTATTCTTGAGCAGATTTTCACAGTAGGCAAAAAAGAAGCAGGTAATTTTTCTGGCTACAATAACCTTAAACTTGATGCAGAGGCAGAAGGAAAACAAAAGAATCAAATGCCTAAATGACCTCTGAAAAAAATAAGTCTTAAAAGCCAAGTTACAATGCATAGCACTGGAGGTAATGGCAGCAAAAGCTCTTTTAGCAATTTCATTAAATGCTAGTCAAACACTTGCTTGTCCAATTGATCTGCCAGTGCTGCAGAAGAGACTGTACTTACGTACTTTTCCCATCTTTGTGCTTATCATACCAAGGCATCGGTTGTCAAAGCTGGCGAAAGTGTCGAAAGTGTAAAGCTCTTAGTGGAAAACACTCCTGAAGACAGAGGAAGGGAAAGAACAAAGCCAGATCAGGCTTCGGGGGTTTATTCTGTCAATGGTCTGTGACATCATATGAGTTTAATAAGAGCTTAACCGAACCCTTCTCGGGGAAAGGGAGTTCTGGTGAATGCCCAGGATTTTAAGAGGTTATCAAGGGATGCAGGTTTAGTTGATGCAATGTCATGTCATGAACCTTGCTCATTGCTAACATAAACCCAAGGATGCACTGTAGGACCAACCAAAGAAGTATTCTTGTTACTGGTTTTATTCTGACTGAATAGCTTTGTATCTATGCAAAGAGCTGACCCCTTCTAAATTAAAACTGCCATAGGTGTTGTGTGCTGTTCCTAGGCTTCCACAAAAAGAGGCGTTAATGTACACGTAGAAGAACATTTGAAAAACTATTATGCTCCCAGCAGTCAGCAGGTTATCTTTACACTATGAATACTTTTAACGGTAATGATATCCCTAGGACCAAGAGTCATTTATTGTCCTAAAAACCAGAGATTATCAGTACTTCTGCAGCAAGAAAGCTCCTTTCCCAAACAGGCATGCAGATACAGGAAAGGCATAATAGCAGGGTGATAAAAATCTTGAGGTAATACAATGCAGTGAGGAAGTTAGAACAGTTTGTCTTAGTTCTGTCATCCAACAATACTTCATAACCCAAAGGACATGGTTTTAATCGGTGGATCTGAAATGTAAATGAAGCTAATTCTGACAGCCTTTGATCAAAGGCAAAGAGAAGGATGGAAAGCTTCTCAGATGAGTCTCTAAGGGAGCAGTCAGAGTTAGTCAGATAAACAGAACAAAAGTAAAATATATTCACATCCCAAATTTTGCTAAATTTAGCTTCAACAAAAGAACCCAGAGGTAGCCTTAAGCCAATGTAATTAACTGGTTAAGAAAGTAGCAGTGGGCTAATACTTTCTGGTGGCAGACTCTGTATAGCCCACTGAAAACCTGTCTGATAAGGTGTGGGCTACAGCGATGACACCATCAAAGTGATTTTGAACCCTTTTATGGGTGCCGAGAGACACAGTTTCTAAATGGGTATTCAGTTACTTACTGATTGGTAATTCAGAAGAATCAGGTTAATACTTCCAGCTCTAAAAACTCTGAAGTAGAGATGACTGACTTAGCATTCATTAAAAAAGCAATCAGCTGGAGTCAGACTTTCAAGCGCTTTGGTTACTGTGGAGAGGGAAAAAAAAGGCATGTTAGGGTGTGAGTCCCATTGCAGCTTTCTTTCCAGCAATGGACGCTTATTCATTATTACCATTAAGGGCCAGACTAAATACATGTCAGGATCTTACGTTCACAGAGGGTATCCCACAAAATCATCTGTTTCTTAGGTTTAAAAAGCCAATGCAAGCAAACACAAGACTTTTCATTACTTTTGAATATTTTACTGTGGGATATGAATTTCACTGAACTGGCTTCATAATGATCAAAGTCATTGTTCCATTTTTAGACTGTAAGTTTGGGTAAAAGGAAATAGGTTTCAGTGGGTATTTAATTGAAACACAGTTCTAAAATTTCAAAAATCTAAAAATTATTTAAATAATATTTTAAATTATGTGATATAAATAGAACATTTTAAACAATGTATTTTTAAAAGTCACTATTAGTTAGGGAATATATTCTGTATATTCTAGGTCTGGTCAGCCGTTTGACTGTTGTGAAACTCTCGCTATTGCAGAGACTCAGTTCAATTTCAAAATGTTCTGGTGGACTATGAGGAGGATTTTCACAAAAATCGATCAGATTGCCTTCCAAAGCTCACAACAGCCTGCTAAGCCAGGAAATAGGCTGTTGAGGCAGGTTTCTGAGGATTTCCAGGTTCCCGTTGGGCCCACTAGCCAAGCCACTGAAAATCTAGAGCTGAAAGGCTCCTTGACTTCATTAACGCCTGTTAGACAACCACCAGCATGAGAAATCTTAGGAAGTTAAAGCCGATAAATGATTTTTCTTGGTTTCCCCGCTGACCATCAGTGAGCAGTAGAAATAAAAACTGACCATACTCTTCTGGTCAGATTAACAGAAACATGGTCACATTTTTCCATCTCAGGTCTCTAGTGGGCAGCAGGGAAACCAAGATGAATTATACATCACTTTTAATCAGCAGTTGCCAGGACACTTGTTTACCATCTGGCAGGCAAAGACTGTGGGTTGCATATATGATTTTGGTAACTTTAAATCTCATTATTTTTCAGTCAAAATACATTTTCATTAAGATTTTTATGAGTTCAGATTTTTTGTCTTAATCTGGGATAGGATCTATTTATTTCTATCATTTTTATGAGATTAGTTTATTATATAGAAAATTGGCTGCTATTTATAAATTTAAACACTGATGTGAAACCTTCGTACCCATTGTTCATGTGCAATATCATTCCTAGGAATTTTCACAAACGAATTAAGAACATGTTCATATACTGTTTGACAGTAAACTTGTTCATCCACCTTAAACATGTAGAAATTAGGTCTATAATTCAGTGAACAGGTATTTTTCTACTACCCTATTGCTGCTGCATTCCCAGTGGTAATGTTCCATTCCCTGTGGGCTTTCAGGTGCCTGTAAGTGAGTGGCTCATGAGCTGTACTTGTAAGCTACTTCTGGGCAGTGGACAGATGCATCTCTCTAGCACAGTGCTCATGGCAGCCATAAGAATAGCCTTAACACAGGTCTCCGTGTGCAAATGGACTCTTCAGCTCCCCATGTCTGGACATCCTAATGTTTGGCTTTATGAAAAGCTACACAGGTTGTGGGTTTTTTTCTAGGAACAGTACTGTTGTGCCTTTGAAAACACAGTAAATCTTAAATAATTTTGATAGGACTTGGAAGAATATATGGTGGGTCACTTAACTAAATAGGAAACATTTCTTTCAGGATAAAAGAGGTGTGGAAAATACATTATTAATATTTCTCAAATATTCATCAATGAATCTTCCAGTGTGCACTTAATAATAAGTGAGCATTTACTAAGAAAAGTTCACTTTCTGGTTCTTTGAAAAATGTTCATAAGACAAAGTGTAAGAACACCACTGTGATTCAAATAGTAATAATGAATCTATTGCCATTATTTTCTTTATGCTGGAAAAATGCTTTTGCTCAGTATCAGAACAGAATGTATTTGAAAAGTGAGAGTATCTGTGACGTATTCCAAGTAGTGTACGATTAACATTAAAATATGTTATTGATCTGTAGACAGATCTAAATTTTGTGCCCCAATCCTGAGGGCAGTGAAAGGATCCCCACTGATTTCAGTAATCATTAGATTTTGACTTTGTGTCCACTTCAAGGATTTGAACAACTCAGAATTGTAAAAACAGTATAAAGCATATCTACTTGTACAATATCATTTTATTAACTTTTAAAATGATATAAGATGGGCCAATATTTTCACAGTTTGGAATACTTCCCGCTGAAGACAATGAATGTTATAGGAACCTCTACATAAGTATCTAAATGTAGATGTAGAGCCTATCTTGCAAACAGGACAATTATTATTAATTCTGTGTATTTAATGGCAATAAAAATATGCAGTTATGTGTGCAAGGTCAAGGTCTTGTGCAACATTTTAGTCATAAAATAGATGTAAGTCCTGAAGATACTTCTATCTCTTACAGTAAAGAAAAAAAATAATATTGGATTAAATTTTAAGGCAACAAACATGATGTGATTTAAACAGTCTGGCTCAGAATCTTCAGATTACCTTTCTTTTACTCTGGACAATAATTTTTCCATGGCAGCTGGATCATAGACTACATATATTTTCATTTTTGTATGTTCTTCTCCATTTACTTGAGTACTTCATAACTGATTCTATATTTGTCTTGTGGAAGACGTTATCAACATGTGAGAGCTCACACTTGGGAATATTGCAGATATATTTCATGTGGCTATCTAAAATCCCCAACTCCCAAGCTCACTGTGTTTTTTCCTTGTTTTGTAAACTCACTAATCCTTCTGTAAATACTTTTGCGTACTACTAAGACACTGGATTTTTGTTTAGGCAATCTACTGTGTGTCCTCTCTATAGAGAATATCTTCAATATTCTTTTAGGCTTCAACTTTCCTTTCAACTAAAGTCAATATTTTTAAAAAGACCTTTTACAGAACAGAGCTTCAGAATATTGGAAATAATTAGATTATCTTTTCTAAAAAGTTACCTATCTTTATTACAGAAAAAAAAAGGCAAAGTTCAAGAAAGAGAAATTGCACAGCAATTTTGGATCCAGTTGTGTTTTAAGAAAAAGGAGCTCAATGTTGCCATGGACTTCAGTGAATAGAAATGGGCAAAACAAACTGACAAATGCTGGGGTTTAAGTTACGGGGTCATTAGTAACTCATAATAGGAGTATGTCAGTCTTTAGGAACAGACCTGTGTACAGGCTGGCACGCAGCTGTATCTTACCAGCACAGTGGCTCAGGAGACCTCTCTTTCGGAGTGATACAGATGCAGCCAGGCAGGATATTTCTTCCTATAAAGGAGAAAAGCTTACAGAGAAAATGAGAGTCCATCTTGAAAGAGATAAGACTATATGAATGCTCAAGGTCAATTTGGTAACCTGCCTTGCCTGGTTTCTAGAATACATGAACAAACAATTTGGCATAAGTAGAGACTACATCTCCTCCTTTGTAGCCCTTTGTCTTTGAAGAGCTCAGTATATATGTTAGGATCATTTATCACTACTTCCTACAGACAAGTCGTTGTTTGACTGCAGTTTTATCTTAATTTACAATATGTTGACTTTAGATTGTTTAGTACTAAACATGAGAGCTAGAAGAAATAATAAAAAAAAAATCATAGGCTAAGATTAAACTGCAGGATTTATTCCCTGATTTTATGTTGTAGAGAGTTAAGAGCAGTAAACAGAAGTGAGTTAAAAATAATAATAAAAAAAATCTCTACCATAAAGCACGCTTGCTGCTTTTTTACCATTTAAGAACATCTTTTCAGTTGGTTCATAAAACTAAAGTGGTCCAAGAACCATACAATATCTAATTAGTGGGAATGGTGGATGTAACTGATTCTTTTCGGCTCTTACTTTCATTAAACTTCATATTCAATTACATGATTAGAATATCAAGCTCCGTTCCACAAAATCCTTGGGGGAGGGGAGATACTTTCTAAAGGGCCACAAAGGAAAAGCAGGGTTATTATTAGCAATCTTAAATTCTCTATATAGGCTATCTCTCTGTGGAAAATTGTCAGGGTGCCACCTCAAAAAAAGTTGAAAATCAGCATCATGATGTTAGGATCACAGAAGTATAAGATCATGAAAAATTTTAGTGTAGAAACTATTTTTTTCTCATATTCTCAGAATGTGTTTTAATTTTTAATTGAGCACAATTTCCAGCTGTCATCCTCAGCATTCCTCCATTCTCAGCTGTTGTCTCATAAATGGCTAGAGAACGCTCTTTCACTATTTAGCACTAATTAATTTTGTTAATTAAATGTCACCCTGCTTTTTTTCTTATTAGCGTTTTTGTACCAAAATGGTTCCCAGGACATTGCTGCTAAAATCACTAAAGATTAAAAAGAAAGGATGAAAATTGAATGTGCAAGCACTAGAGAATTCATTAAACACGTTGTAAGACTTGCAAATGCCTCTTGACAAGCAGGGTGGGAACTGTAAGACACTTTCCTCCAAGGGTGAGTTAATAGGCTAGCCATTTATGTCAAATGTTTTGTTGGTGGGCAATAGTATCACAAACTGCTGAACTCAAGTACCAGTGTCAACATGTAATCCTATTCTGAAATTTCTCATTATAGCAATTACATTGTCTGGGAATTTCCCTGTATTAATTACATAAAGCCAGTGGACAAACATCTTGTTATTTCTCGTTTCCTTTTTAGATCTAAAGTAGCAAGTGCATGTGGGAAGAAAATGAGAATGGCAGACTTTGTCTTCCTCCAGTTTATTGGCAACTCATCCCTCCATTAAAAAAAACAGTAAAAAAGGCTTGGATTGCTTTCTGGGGTCATGCCGATGTGTCTATGTGGAGCTGGCAAGCAGCCACATAAAGATAAATACTGCTTTTTGAGCCCCTATAGTCTGTGGCAGAGCTTACTGCATATGTTAATATGCTCTTTTGTAGTATTGAAGGGTTTCACTATTTTTTGCTGGCATGATACCCAAGTACAGGCCAATTGTATTAAGTAACACAGAAAGCTGCCAGTGAGGAATGTAGTCCAGGATATTATCAGGAGAAACATACAATCTTCATTGATTTCTCGACACTATCATTAATAACAAAACCAGTGTTTCCTATAAGTCCCTGAAGTTTTTGCTCAGCACGTTCAGTTAGTTCTTCTTATTGTCATTCATCCTTCTCTGAAGGCTTTTGGGGGAGTAAGGAGAGAGCAAGCAAATGCACCTGGCTGTGTTTCAATGGACTGGTTCTGCTTAGTCTGTCTCAGCTGTGTGGGGATGTGATGAATAGAAAGTGCTGTGTGTTATGTACAAGGCAGTGACCTGAGAGAAACATCTGCTGGGCTTTCTGTAAAGGTTCAGATAATACCAGAATTAAGCGCAGTATTTCTGTCAGCTTTCAGGGGAATTGGATGGAGGCATCAGTGAAGGGTATTTTACTCTGTCCCCTTTGCTTGTGTATATGCTTGAAATGCACAGGGATGGCCTGGTTTGCCAAAGGCGATGTGGCTAGGAGTTACCATGTGTACAAATAAATGAAACTTGTGGTACTTACCTAAATATCACGTTCAACCTGAGCTAACTATTTCCAGACAGCATCTGGAAATGTTTAGAAAGGGTTATACACACGTTTGGGGTTTATATAGTTTAGCTCTCTAAAGCATTGTAATTCAACATAAAACTGGTCTTTCTCTATGGATTCTTCCCCCCTACATCCTCCCCAGTAGATCACGATCTTGTGAGGGGAAAAAAATCTGTCTTGCAAATAAGTATAGTAGAGAGCCAACCCATATTCTGTTCCAAGCCAGGATTTAATTTAGATTTGCTTCTTGAACTTTCTAACATTTAAATATGCATGTACAGAGGCACAGGGTCCTGTGATTGCTAATCCTGTTGTGTTAGTTTAGTTAGTGTATTATTTAATACTTTTTATGTAAGACTTCTCTTGCCTGTCTTTACATGAGTAAAAAGTTCACAGTTACTATTTAGGGGATATAAACACTGTATTGCCGAAGGAGCAACAAGAGCGTTTTCTAATTCCAATGAGAAACTGAGACAAATAGAAGAGACAGTAAGTCTCCAGTAAAGCTGTAATATAAAATAAATATTGTAATATATGTTGATCTTAGTAAAAAAGCATAATTCTTGGATTATAATAGATGTATCAAATGGATTCTTTTGTCTGCTGGTGCATATTCAATTCTTTAACTATTAGCTATTGGGTGTCTGCTGGTCTTCAACCTGTTTTCATTGCTTACTTGCGTATTTATAGAGGACTATCCAAAGTGTTTTTCACAGTTTAGTGAACTGTTTTGGTAAATGAAAGAGGTAGTGCAGGTCAGCCACTACTAACTAGTTTATCTCCTTGCCATGCTGACACAATATGGAATGCATTTGTTCTGCAGGTTTTTACTGACACCTTAGAAATGCTGAAACTTGTGTCTCTCAAATGTCCAAATTCAGCAAAATCAGTCCCTAACTTTCTTAATATGTTCTATAAAACTCTTCCTCAGCAAAGATCTCTTCCTTTGGTAAAGTCTTAAGAAATTCAAGTAGCCTGTAGGCAGAAATATATTGAGCTGATCTATTTTGTAAACATTTCAAAGTAATGAATGCCTTCTGAGAGTTTTGGACAGATTATCCACAAACAAGCATACAAACACAAGCTCATTTTTCAAAACAAGTTCTTTACGACCTATACTTCACCCAGTCCTGGAGATGTGACAGTATTATAAGAGTCATCAGGAGAGTAAAAATAATTGTGAGGAGAAACTTCAGGAAGATGGCAACGTTGCATGAATTAAATAGAAGAAAAATGGAAAAGAAAAAGACAAAATTATAGAACAGATTTTAAAAAGTAATAATAACTATAAGTATATTGGCATCTCTAAAAGAAATGGAGGAAATGTCCAACTAAATCATAAAACAGCTGGCTAATGTATACATATTACTGGATCTCAGTCATGCATAATAATAGGAAAAAAGCCAATATATTGTTCATATCCTAAACTTGTATCTGGCTTAGAGTTACAACATTATTGGGAAATTGCTTAGAAATAAGCTAAAGAATGGGGACTATTAAAATAATCTTCCTGCACTGCCTAAACTGTACAGTCAATACTATAATAGTAATAATAGTAATAATAATACACTTTATCCTTGACATTGACATGCTAGGAATATTGAACAACACTACATCCAAACAGCTCACATGTGAAACTAATCTGTGAATGCAGGTGTTTGAGATGAGCTGGTTTCTAGCCACAGGAGAAAATTAGGTTGCCTGTGTGGATGGACAACAGGAGCATTATAACCTGCTCTTGGTAACGGGCTGTCATCAATTACCTCTCTCCTGTACGGGTCAACGGGGGGCAGGGAAGTCAAAGCCATCACTGTAGCAAGCAAGATCTAAACCTCTATCATGTCATTGATCCACCCCCAAATGCCCTTTCCTGCAAGTTCCTCATGGCAAGGTAAATACAGTTATTTTTCTGACTTCTCACTGTTAGATCTTGTATGCGGTCTAACATGAACAGAGTCAGCATCTCTGGTGCAGTATATGCTGCACCTATGCTATTGACTTATATTCAGCAAGTTTAAGTCAATTACAATCATGTTCCAACTTAAGTGCCAGGGAGCATTGAGTGCCTTACAGCATAATGCCAATCTGAAGAGGGCTGTAACAGGAGATTAACTTGTAGGAACATCATACTAACTGAAAGAGAGAGCACAGAAATAAGAGGGAAAGCAAAGCAAGATTGAAGATTAAAATACAAACATCAGGAGATCATTTTAGAGCTTACTGGAGACTGGCCAAAGTGAAGAAACGTGAAACAGACAATAAAAAAATCGCTGGGGCTGTAGGAAAGGAAGTGGGAAAATATTACACACATTATAGTCATGTCTGAAAATGCAATCCTTCTGTCTGCGGAGATATGAGGGAAGAAAGGAAACATGAACCCCTTGGGTTGTGACATTCCTCTACGGCCAAAATTTGGGGGATTTGAGGGATCTCCTAAATTGAACATGACACTGAAAAGATCATTTTAACAGCTTCTGCAAAGATGCATCTGTCCCAGAGGGGGAAAAGGATCTTGGGGCAGGAGTTAGCTGGGCTCATTGACAGAGCTTTAAACTAGATTTGAAGGGGGAAGGGGGCAAAACATCAGCCCATCTAAAGTGCATGTACACCAATGCACACAGGATGGGTAACAAACAGGAGGAGCTTGAAGCCATGATGAAACAGGAAAATTATGATGTCGTGGCTATTACAGAAACATGGTGGGATGTCTCCCATGACTGGACTGCACCAATTGATGGCTACAAGCTCTTTAGGAGGGATAGACAAGGAAGGAGAGGTGGTGGGGTGGCGCTGTATGTTAGGGACTGTTATGATTGCTTTGAGTACAAGTGTAGTGAAGACAGGGTGGAGTGTCTTTGTGTTAGAATCAGGGGGAAGGCCAACAGGGCAGATGTTGTAGTAGGAGTCTACTATAGGCCACCCACCCAGGACAGAGAGGTGGATGAAATATTCTGTAGGCACTTAGAAGAACTCTCACGATCGCTTGCCCTTATACTTGTGGGAGACTTTAACTTCCCAGACTTCTGCTGGAAATACAACACAGCAGAGTGGGACCAGTCCCAGAGATTCCTGGAATGCTTGGGGGATAACTTCCTGACGCAGCTGGTGAGTGAACCGACCAGAGAAGGTGCCCTGCTGGATCTCCTCTTTGTGAACAGAGAAGGACTGGTGGATGATGTGGCAGTTGGAGGCCGACTAGGGCACAGCGATCATGAAATAATCTAGGTGTTCAGTTTTGGGCCCCTCACTCAAAAAGGACATTGAATTACTCGAGCGTGTCCAAAGAAGGGCAATGAAGCTGGTGAAGGGTCTGGAGCACAGGTCGTATGAGGAGCGGCTGAGGGAACTGGGGTTGTTTAGTCTGGAGAAGAGGAGGCTGAGGGGAGACCTCATCGCCCTCTACAACTACCTGAAAGGAGGTTGCAGAGAGCTGGGGATGAGTCTCTTTAACCAAGTAATAAGCGATAGGACAAGAGGTAATGGCCTCAAGTTGCACCAGGGAAGGTTTAGACTAGATATTGGGAAGCATTTCTTTACAGAACGGGTCGTTAGGCATTGGAATGGGCTGCCCAGGGAGGTGGTGGAGTCCCCATCCCTGGAGGTGTTTAAGAGTCGGGTTGACATAGCGCTGAGGGATATGGTGTAGTTGGGAACTGTTAATGTTGGGTTAATGGTTGGACTGGATGATCTTCAAGGTCCTTTCCAACCTTGATGATTCTGTGATTCTGTAAAATTGGGACTTGACTATAAAACTCCTGTGTCTGAATATGAGATATACAATGAGGAAAAGGTTAGTGGAGCTAAAAAGACAATAAAGAAACAGAAAAACGTGGGATTAAATGAGTATAGAAAAAACTTTGCATAGATGATCAATGATCCATTGATTCTACAATCACTCTCAGAAAGGTTACCTCTTTCCAAATCCCAGTGACAGCAGTAGTAGACAGTAGTAGACAGTAGTGGACAGTAGTAGTCCAAGGTAGAACTCTGACATACATGTAACAAGTCTACAAATTTATATACAGCACTACCAAATCTGAATGACATTGAGTAGGTTGTTTGGCAGTTGGATAGCTGGTAGTAAAAATTAAGAGATAGGCAGCTGCAGTTAAGGTGCAGGACACGATCTGTACAGGGTTAGTAAGAGCAATTGCCTTAGCACATGGGAGCTAATTTTGAGATGGGAGAGAAGATAAAGCACTCCTGCATCAGAACTGGTGGAACTGGAAAGTCCTGGAGCAGCAGAGAAATTACTCAGTAAAAAATGCTTATATTGCAAGGAATAGATAATATGGATAAAACAGGTAAATTTAGTTATTCTGTCTCTGGCCGTATTCCTATTGATGCCATAAGAGCCTTTTAGCTATACAAGGCCAAAGATTTTCAGAGTCCTGTTACAGAAGAGTCTGATCCACATTACGCTCAGGCCCATCTGCAGTACAGGGGAAAAAAATATCTGTTGGCAATTATGTGGAGTAAAAGGTTTTGAGTATTTGGCTCTAACACATGAACAGCACAGGAGTAGAAAGATTTTTAGCCACTGAGCACTGGCTTTTCTTCTCTTTAAAATCCTTGGTAATTCCAGGGGTTTGAGCAGTTTTTTGTGAACACTGTCCCGTTGACTTCCGTTTCACCTGCATACATCACGTCCATTGCTGTTTTCTGGTGTAGTCATTTTTGTGGGGTTAATACAATCTATATAGTCATGCTTAAGAAATTAAGTTAGCTGATAACATGATTTGCAATCAGAGATTATTTTCTAAGAAATTAAAAGATGTAGTGAAAACCCATCATTTAACAAGAAATGAAAAGCCCAAACCAAATATGGAATAATGTATTCTCTGCAGGCATTTCAGTTCTGAGCTACAGCTACCTTGTCTGAGTGGCTTTGGGTGACTTTCAAAGTCATGGTTGCTGGAACAAGATCTTGTGCTCCCTTTCACTGACTTGTATGCAATATTTATATTTGAAAGGCATCCTAAACTAATATTTTGGAGATAGTACACTATTTTAGATTGTCTACCATTTAAATTTGTAAGTGTCTTGTGATACTGGTGAGAATTTTGTACCATCTGGTTTCTCAGAGATAAGGTCCTCTTTTTTTCTGAAGCTGGCAAACAATTCACTTGCCATACCTATCATTGCATGACATATGGAATGCAGGAAATGCAGTTACAAGAAGAGAAAACATTTGGTGAATTTGTATATTTTTTTCTATTATTTTATGCTATGGTGATGAAATAGTAATACATTATTTTTCATCCATACCTTTAATGTTTCCTCTATTTTATTTATTTTGGTATACAACATCTATTGTCTCTGCAAATATACATGTATGAATATAAGATCACTGGTAATATCTATGTGCATTAAGTGAGTCGTATCTAGTAATTTTTGTATTGAAGCCTGTCTTTAGAAATCTAGTCTCTTGAAAAGATTTCCAGAAAAACAACAGAAAAACAAGCACAGCCAGTGTTATTCATGGTCAAATGCCATTGGTTTGAAATTTTAATCTTATGGAAAGGAAAAACATACTTAATGGGGTCTGTGTCTAAGACCTAAAAACTAGTTTGGTGCAGTGCAGTTCTGTGGGTAAAGCAGGTAAGCTGTGCAATGAGAACAGAAAATAAACTCATGAAAAATCAGACAGCTGAGCTGTGCCATGTTTTTATGACTTGCAATCCGTTTGGTTTTAACATACTTAGAACAGTTTGATTAACATTCTTCAGGAGGGAAAGAAAACTACGAGGGTGACATAGCTGCTGAATATTTACATATAGATACAAAAGTAGGGACTAACACAGTTATAGGCTGCAGGCTTTTATTACGTTCTCACGTTCACTCACAAAATTCAGGTCTTCGGTTTCACTCTCTATGTGTTGCTTTGTATGTGAGAAAGAAGCATATGACTTGCATGATAGGTACCAGTTGCTTGTTCTCGAAGTATTTAAAGAGCTTTGTGTGTTCTTCTTTTTCTCCACCAAGGAGAACAAGAAATATATACAGTACATATATACAGTTTTGATCAGGGAAGAGAGAGTTGAGGGAAATGTCATCACCTGCAGTAAAAGGGTACACCATTCGATGTTACACCGTTTGATTACCATTGTGGGTAATTTGATAAGCAAAAATCAAAACCTGATCTGTTTTTTCCTGTGTAACTTCTGCTTCCTAGAGAAGCAGGATTTGGCAGTCTTGTTCTGTTATGGTGCTTCCACTGGTGCCCTAGAAACCGAAGGAAACTGCTTCCCGTTGGAGTACTTGTAAGAGGAAAGAAGTGCAGGCAGGCTCACCACACCGCTCCCATGCACACCTCTGCTCTAAAGCAGGCAGCAACAGGGTATAACCTAACCTGCCAAGCCATAGGGCAAACAGCATCCATTTCACAAGGAGAAAAGGCAAAAGAAATATTGACATAGGAGTTTATTTAATTCTCAGGCACTGGAGTATATACGTGCTTGTAGCAGCATGAGAATCTGGAGAACTTTTGTTTAAATTAACTAGCACTGAGATGTTGTCAGCCACCCACAAAAATCCCTTGACTGGGGAGGGAGGAACAGGACACTCGCTGGGAAGGTGCAGCTCAGAAAAACTCTGAGCTCTGCCCCTATCATGGCGGTAACTTCTAAAGTAGCCTGGCCAGCTCTTCCCCAGGGACTGCTCCTGTCCTTCAGGCAATGCACAAGGCAGATCTGTGCCATGCAGAATTACACACGCATGCATAAATACAGACATCAGTACATACAGAACTGATACCCAGAGTGGTGTACACATACATGCAGTACACTGGTGTGTTTATATATAGTACCAAAAAAGAACGTTTCTTGATCATTTAAATACTAAATATAGTCTATCTATATTTCTTTTTACCTGTAAATACATCATAAAAATTTATCTATGTGAATATAAAGTCAATCATTTTATTCTTCCTCCTTGTCATTTTCAGTAAAATATCTTTAAAACATATTCTGTTCTATCCTGTACTTTCAGTGAAAGCTTAATATTGCATAACAAAGTATAATAATTTTTATAATCTACCAGACTGTAATTAATACATGTGTTAATACCTAGCAACAGAAAACCAAAAAGATGCTCAGATGGACTGTGAGTTAGATATTTTAAAATCATGCATTTCAAAAGAATGAAACAGTGGAATCATATGTAAAACATGCTACATAACAACCAAAAAGTCCAAGAGTGTGTATTCTTGTAGGAAATATATCTGTATTAATGAAAGTAGGATGCAAAGGTAGACTACACTTAGGAATGTTTTGCTGCTTCTTGCAAGTGTGTTTAGGTTAATCCATTCTCCTGATGTAAAGACCAGTGAACGAAAAAGGTAGCTTGTGACAGGATAATTCAGTGTGAAATCCTGGCCTAGTGCAGTCAGGGTGTTTTGCATTTCATTCCAGTGTGGCCGGCTTTTCTCCCAAAATACTTTCACTGTGAATTTACATACCTAATCCTACAAGTCTCTTCCACAACACCCATATGCAAGTGTGCAAGGCTTCTCAGTTTGCATTATCCATTTCCTTTTTTTTTTGGAACTGCACAGGGTAATAAACAAAGATACCTGGGAGAAAATAGAAAGTTTTTCTTTTTTCTAACACCAAAGATCAATAATAATAAATCTTGGCTCTTGAAATTTAGTATATAGCACTGACAGTATCTTAGTAGGTTTTCTGTTGAAATCATTAAGCTGAACCACTTCTGCAAAGTCTAATCCTCAGTATAGCCTGTTGCATACAAAGTGTCTTCTACTACAAACTTCTGCTCGTGTTGTTAAAGCTCATCAAAACAAATTACTGAAAAGTCAATTCTCCTTCCAGTGTCCAGTAAAATTTTTATGGCTAGGATTTTGTCTATCTAGGATGGCTATGCTGGGTCAGGTAGGTTTGTGTGGTAACAGTAGATGTACTTTTCTTTCCTGCTACCCATTTAAATGAAGTGTTAAGGTTCACCTAGAGAGAGTTAATATAAATGAAGAACTGGCAGACAGCACAAGAAGTCTAGGGTTAGGGTTAGGATAATACTCGTAACAACAAAGAAATAAAGATTTCTTTTGAAGGCTTTTGAAAAAATAATCCTTTACTCTTACACCTACTGCTTTGGTGCTTCAGTCTCATAAATATTTCTTCATATCAGTGATCATAAAGGAATTCAGATTGTAGCTGTAGTTTAATTATCAGAAAAAGTTTGGTTTCTGATTAAAACAACATTTACATAAGAAATTTGTAGTTTCCAAAGAAACTATTATTTAAAGAACAGAAACAACAGTGTGTTAATGTCCATTCTTGCAAACCACTGGCAGTGATTATTCACAGGGGTTTTTGAAGAGAGCATGCAATAGCCATCAGTGGGCTGAAACATACCTTTACCCAAAAAAGAATACCTCATAAATAACGTACCAAACTATTAATCATTATCAGAAACACGGTAACTACTGACATGGTTACTGATATATTTTACAGACAATCAATAAGTTGGTTTAGAAACTCTCAGGAACTGAGAGAGTCATGCAAGCTCTCATTTCGTTTTGAACTACTTTTGCACCAACAAAGAAAAAGTTCACAACAGCCATGTGTTCTTCCACAGTGTTTTGCTTTCTCAGTTCTCTGCCAACTCCATTTGTCGGAGAAATGTCAGATGTACAAACCAAAAAAACCCACAAAATATTTGACCTAAGGATTCTGTAAACCAATTTCAGAAAACAATTTTGAGCATAAAATTTTACAGATTTTTTTCCCAAATTCTTTTTTAGTAAAACTGTGTATGAAAATATTTTCAATTTTCATTCGGCTCTTACAAGGCCTCTCTATACTTGTTTTTAGCTACAGTTTAGCTAAACAGCTTACTACAGTTTACTACAACACTGTCATACCAGTCAGAATAAGGTACAAATTCAAAGCACAAGAATAAAGATAATTAATAGTGAACAATATCCATTCAGGAGAAAATAATAGCTGACAAACTACACAAAAATCTGAGAAAAAAATCCATAAATCAAGAATGTTAATTGTTATTTCCACTACTTGTTAAGATGAAAGATGACACTGTGTAGGCATTTTCTCAGCATGATCTCTCATAAACAGATGTCCAATGCCTTGGGTAAACCTGTACAAACTGAGAAGTATCTACTGACTGCATCATTAGTCTTCTTCTGATTTCAAGCCAGGGATGCTGAAGAACAAATTAGTCAACTGATCCTTGCCAAAGTCAAGTTTTATTAAGGAAAAGCATTTCTTGCAGGGTAGACAGGAATGCTGGGTGTATGCTGAAGTTTATATAGCCAAATCCCAGTGAGAAAATGTTTTGTAATTTCACATTGAATAATTATTTGCAAAATTTACATTCTTCTTCCTGTGTCCAATTCATACCATACATTCATCTTTCCTCTACAAGATGTACTTTGAATATGCTAAAAATATGAGTATGCTTGAGGATACAACAGTTGATATTCAAGGAAAATACCATATTTTTCCAGCATCATTGCTCACATGTACTCTATTAAGCACTGTTTTCTTGCCTACACCTAATAAAAGAAGGGAGTGAATCCCCAGGTCACCCATATGTGGATTCTCAGCCCTAATAAGTCTGCAGGTAATAGCAAGCAGCATCTCGCTTTTGATTTTGCAAGGCAACATTGCCTGAAAAGAGACTGATGCAGATCATGACATTTCTTTCTTAAAAATCTATAGATTTAACATGTTCTTCCGTATGTTTCATTTTTACTGAAGCTAATTTTTTTACAATGTTTGAAAAGTGCCATTTAAGTATCAGAAAGAAAAAAGTAATTATTTAGAGATACACCTATCTGAAAAGTGGGGAATGATAGAGTGAAATGAAGAAAAGAATAATTTAGACTTATATCATGAAAAAATTTCTGACAGTGAATTAGGTCATGGAAAAATAATGCAAAAGATTTAATGGAAGATAGACATTTTAAGCTCTTATCTGAGTATTTCTAATAGAAATAATACCTAGAAAAATAAATTCAAGAAATAATTATTCATTAAAGGATGAGAAGGTCTGAATTAGATCAACTCAGCATTTCTTCTTCTCTCTACTATCTATAACTCTGTGCTTACTTTGTATGAACACAAACAACAATGAATTGCGAGAAACTAATTATCAAGGAGGTAAGTGGCCTTAAGAGAAAAATTTACAGTTGTATTGAAAACAGGCTAAAAATAAAGCTGGTTATTGTTTTATTGTCATTGTTTAGTTTTTTCTGTTAGATGAGACAACATAAAAAAAGTAGGGAGTAAAATAAAATGGTTTTGTACAGAAAAGCCCAGAGGCAATTTCTCTCAGCAGTCATTGAAAAAAAATCACACTAAATGCAATGCAGTTACAAAGATGCAAGTGACCAAATAAGTCACTTAGATATAACTGCAGCTTCTTTTTACCATTGCTTCAGGAATTAAACTAAATAAGAGCTGGATGTACCTACAGAGATCTGACCTTAATGGCTCTAATAGGCATTTACCTGATTACAGACTGAATAAAACCAGAGTACAAAGCCAGGAATACGGCCTTTTAATGAGGAATATCCTCATGACATAGAAAGATTAAGGGGCTTTTTCCTGCTCCTAATGAGTTCAATAGGAGTTTGGCCATTGGCTTCAACCACAGCAGTATGGTGCTGTAAGCCTCTAGTTCTGGGTAGAGGGGAACATTTACTCTGCACAGGCAGTTGATAGCTGCTTTGCTCACCCTCTGCACACCCTCCCCAGCCCCTGCTCCTCGGAGCTGTTCTGTGCACCTCTTCATGTTCCAAAATTACTGTGTTTTCTCACAACACTCCTTGCTGAGCTTATTGCCTTGCATTGGAGGTAGCAATACACTAAGCAAGTTCAATGCGTGCAACCGATTTATTTTTTCTTTTATAAATAATATCCTGAACTATGACATCTATTACTCTTGCTTGTGTTATGATAGTGCATTAGAGGTATTCTGATTTTTCCAAACAGTAGTTCCTTCCTAAAGTCATTGGCATTATAAATATTAATGATGCATGTTTAGAAGCAGGTTTGATGAACAATTTCATTAGCTTTGAGTAGACAGCAGAATAGCTAAATGTCAGCATTTAACTTTATCTCCCAAGGTATGATAGTTAAAAATAAAATAACATTTAAAAAGTCATAATTACAAAAAAATTAATGCTTACTAATTGAAAATAAAAGTATTGGTTGTTTCCATCTCTTTGGCCTATTTCACATTTCATAGTAACAAATTAATATTAATTGGATAACAAGACCAAATATCTTGCTGAAAGAGTTTGAAAAATTCAGTATGATTTCGAAATGACTATGTTTAAGTGCAAGAAGTCTACAAGTAAACTAATATGAGAAAGCCCTGCCGTCTTGTGTGCTTTACCAATAGCATTGAAAAAAACAATATTTTTTGTAGTCATCTTCACATCTGGGCATTATTTGCAATGCATCCATCAAATACGGCAGGTGATGTGACAAATCATATAGAAAGATATATAGAGTTCTATTATTTGATACCACATTGGTCACTATTTGACATTAGGATGTCTTTGGTTAGCACTGTCAATGTGAAGCAACAATTAGAAGCTTTTATCTACCACCAGTCACTTTTTTTTTGGTGATATAACACCTACCTCCTTTAAGTCACATTCTCTTCCAAAACCAAGTAATAAGTGTAGGCAATTTGGATCTAAGCTTAGCTGAATTTGTGAATACAATTTGTCTACAGTAGATGTAATTATATGTATTAAGGCACTGTAGATTCTAAAGTACAATAATCAGATATACTAGAAGTATACCCTAGCATAAAATGTGTTAAAGTTTGCCATCAGAGGGAATGTCAAACAGTGTTTTAAACAATCCTGAGAATCTGAATGTTTGGTAAATAAAGACCCTACAATTTACCAAACTGAGATTAATGTATAAAAATATTCACATACAAAGCATTTCTTTAGTATTTTAGTTATTACTGTTATTATTATCTGCAAGACTTGGATGCTTCATGCTTTTTTGTGAATTATGTTTTTCAAAGTGTTAGAAAATAATTATTTCAAATTATGCTGCACATTACTGAACGAACTGGAGCTGAATAAACAGCATATTTAGATAGAGATTTTTCATTCAGTGTAAATTTAGTAATTTCAAATTTCATATTATTTTAACTCCAATTCCCAACCAGAACTGTGCTCGAGGGCCTCTTATGACAATATGACCCTCCCAAGAGTAATGGAAATATCTGATGCCAAAAAAACTGCACACAATAATGCAAGAAAATCTTGTACGTCTAATTTCATATGCAAGTTCTCTCTGCACAGGAAAGTACCTGGTTACCATGCCTCTGGGCAGCACAGCAAAACTCTCAGCACAGCATTATGCTGGAAATTACTCTTGCAGTAACTTTATTAAATATTTAACTTCAGAAAAACTTAACAGAGACATCACAACCCTCATTTTCCATGGATTTACATGCCCTGTGTGTAAATGTTGATGGCTAGTATGACCAGACATTTTGCTACGGGCCCCAAATGATTTATCTCATGGCGTTTTCTCTTACTGAATCATGCTTACTAGGGTGTCTCATGAAGTTAGAAATGAGCGTGCTGGTTCTGACAAGTTCAGTTCAGGGACTCAAACCTCAGTCTGGCTATCGCCTTCCTGGGAGTGGTTTAACTGCACTTCTAGGCATTCAGCTGCTTTTCTAGATGAGAAGGTGGCTGACACTCCTTCTTTCCCTGTCTCTTTCCCTCTCAGTTTTGTATTCTGGAGAAGATTTTTTATATTATTTTTAAAATAGTAATATTAAAAATTTTAATACTATTTTATCAGAAAAAGGACATTGATTATAGGTCAGTGATAGAGATAGTTGCTTCAACTGGAGGAAACTGAGGTTAAATCCTGAGATTTATGGGCATGTTATTCTTAAGCAGTTTTATTATTCACCTTTTTTCGTGAAATGTAGGTAAGACATAGCTAATTATAGCAGGAGTTTCCTCTATAGATTAAGCACACTGTCAATTTAAATGTCTCAAATTTCAAAAAGCAATATAGAAGAACTCGTTTTTGTGTATTTTCACTCTGCAACAGGGAAAAAGGGAAAAAAAAGTACAGAAAGATAATTTTAAAACCCCAAGAAAATAGAAGACTCTAGGTAGAAGAACCTGAAAGTTATGAGTGTGCAAATCTTGTAAACTCGCCCACATTCATCCTTATTGCTTACAAAGCTGGGAAGAACATGTGACAGCTGCTTAGAATCAGGGTGAAAAATGATGAGTTGGGTAGAAAAGAAAAGGAAGTAGTAAAAGACATCTTATTCTCAAAGTACCTACCGAAATGCGGAGGAGTCTGTCATCTGGCACCCATCAGGATATAAACCCTGGCAACAAACACAAATAAATCCCAGAGGGAACTTAGCAATACTTCAAAGACACCAAAGTAAATTCACAGTTAGCTAGCAGTAGGCAGACCTCAAAAGTTTATCACTACAGAAATATGAAATATATTTTCTTTTAATAAACAGTCCAAAGATTTAACTCTTTTCCCGATGCTTCTTAGAATGGTTAATTTGTTACAAGTCTTTGATGAAAAACATATGCTAATAAATTTTAGGCTATATGATATCCATGAACCATTCATTAACTATTCCCTTTCATAAGGTGTGCTTTGCCATTTAAATCATGTGCTATTATATTTGCTTCTCAATTGGACAAATATTCAGAAAAAAAATCACTACCAAATGCTTAAAAATTTTGTTTTTCTGTGAATGCGTAATTCTTCATGAGGGCTATACAGGTATTAATATAGGGAACAGCAATTCTTCAACCGTTTATGCAAACAGAATCTTAATAGTCCAGATGTTCATGAATAGTAAATAAAAAGCAGCAAAAACATGAATGAATGGAGCAGCTGCTCAGAATGCAGAAGAATGTTTGCAAACATCATTTTGAAGTATGCAATCAGCCCTGGTTCAGAGGGAAAACTTGGATAACCAACAAAAAGTTTGACTAAGCAACGGAACATGTCAACAGTATTATCTAGTCTATCCAAACTTTGAAACTATTCAGCTGAAACAGAAATTTCCTGTTCTTTTATGATTATTTCTTACTCCCAAATGGATCAAAACTAGAGGAAGAAAAATGCTATCAGGTTTAGGTTGATGTGTCTGTATGAGGGCAGAGAGCTCTACACACGCATGTACATGCCTTTGCTCATTAATATGACTGCCTTACTTGTGGTTCTTCAGGTATGTAGGCCCTAATTTTCTAAGTAATGAACCATTAGCTGTCAGAAATGAGGTTTAATTGGTGGGCAAAACATCAGGATATTTCAACCATCCCTCTCTTCTGAAATTCTTAAAAATAAGCTATTTACAGGGTTGGTAAATGGAATGGAATAAACTTTATTATTTTAATTGCCATGAACCATCTTTTATGAAAGGCCTGCCATAGAGCCTGTTCTTGTGCCTGCTCCTGGAAAACCCAGGAGCCCAAATGAGGCTGGGGACCAGCTGTGTGTGCACAGAGGCACTGCTATGACTATGCTTGTCTTGAAACAGCAGAGCAGATTCTTCTCCCATGGCCATCTTTTCCCCAGCAGTGAGTTTGCAAGGAAGATCTGGAACAACAAGCTATACTTTCTGTCTTTCCAATTCTACCATTCTTTTCATTTAAGTGTGAGTTTGAGCTAACAAAGAACAACTCCTATCCAGTTCTCCAATTCCATTGCTGTTGAATTAAGCATGTGATAGTCTCCATTTTCAAAAATGTAAGAGTTTAATCTTTCATAGAGCTGCATACCAGAAGAGTCGTACTAACACCTGGGACTCTCTGTTTTTGGGTATGTCTCTTGTTTGTTTATGGTGCCATGTACATCTCCAAGTACCTGTGAAGCTTGCAGGAAGACAGAGAGAGCCTAAAGGACAGTGAAAAGTGATGAGGAGACCATTGAGAAAAACAAGGCACAAGTATTTAGATGGCCTCAGAGGTGACAGAAAGAAGAAAATCTTTCTTGGGGACCTAGAGAGGATTTTGTAGAGCTTGTTGTAACCCAGGAAGTCGATATAATATGCTGAATTAAAAAACAAGTATCAAGGATATGCCTTGTAGACCACATCAGAGGAAAGAGATTTCTTCAACACAGGCTTTTATCTTAATTTATCTCACCCTGTTTTTCTCTGTTTAAAAATTCTGTGTTGTAATTTGCGCTCTGGTAGAACACCAACTTAGAATTTAAAGCCCATGTTGTGTTTTTGCTGTGTTTACTGTAAAGAAAAGATACAGCTAGATGCACCCAAAACCTCTGGATAGCCATCTGGTCAATGCTGTCTGGCCCATTTATTCATTAAAATTAACTCAGCGGTGGTTCTAAGCTGAGCACCTGCAAACTGCAGCAGGTAATGAATTTCCTCTCTTCACTTTCTTTACCTCCCATCTGCAGGATTGCGCTCTTCTGCTGTATGAGCAACTGATATTAACAAACTGATGGTACAGAATGAATTAAAATTTGGAAGTAAGAGTAACAAAAATAGCAAAAAGAATATTGGATGATTTGTATCATTCTTCATTAATAATTTCTGAAATGCTTCCTTCTCCATCAATTATGTATTTCAAATTTTGGCAATAACATTAATGAGAGGAAACAAAAGACCCACATCTTCGTGTGTACAGACACAAACTGATTTCAATCATCAAGCATCAGAACTTGAAGAAATGAGAGGTTAATCTGCTTGAGAAGATCAGCCCAACTGTTTTGACTGTACACAGGCAGTGCATAGCAGAGTGTTTTATCTCTAAAGAGTGAGGAGTGTTTTGATATTTGTTCAAATTCTGTTGCTGATTCAGATTTTTTATTTAATGTGCCTTGTCCAAAGCGCAATGAAGTCAATGCAGAGATGCCATTAAGATTTGGCAAACCCCAGTTTAGGCCCATAGCAGAATGGACAATACTTATAAGCCTAGAGACGTAGCAAAATTACAACCTTATGGGGCTACCAGTGTCTAATAGGCCAAGTAACTACCTGTATAAATGCATGGATTTGTCTCAGTAATTGTGTCATTTTATCATTTTAAATTTGTATTGTCAGACTGAAATCAACTCCCATTGAACCTACAAGCAAAACTCATACTGATGTAGCCTGGAGTTCATCCCCATGGCTTCTATGTTTTATGGAAATACTTTCAGTCTAGAATATCAAGGAAGTTATTCTATGCAGGCATACAAATATCATCACACTTGCTGTCATTTTTTTATTAGTTTAAAGATATATAGTCCCATTCCTGCTTTGACTAAGTATGCTCTAAAATTTTCAGCTGTCTATAGAAAATAAGCTGACTGCATGCCATTCTCACTTTTTTTTTTTAATTAGCCTTTGCTACCCTTCCAAACTTTTTCTGTCAAAATATAAATATACGAAATGTTCATTTTGGCTCTATGTTATCTTCAGTTCTCTTAGCGTGAGGTGTTCCAGTGGATACCTTGTTTGTAGTGATTTCACATCGTCTAGCTCATTTATCTTCTCTTTCAAATTTGGCTGACCACCTTAGAGTCAGGAGATTCTGAGCATGAGAGAGGAAAACCAACTTCTTACAAACTGTTTAGAATCCATTTCATAACATTATGCTAATTAAATGAATTGGAAGGGTGGGGGTTTATGCTTACAAGAGCAATGGCACCCAGAAGATAGGCAGAACTTCATCTGGCATCTGTGGAGTTTGGGCTGCTGGTTGAATGATTCAGGTGAAATCAGTGAACTAAGCCACCCCTGCCCAAGCACAAGATCTCCCGCATGAGAAGACTCCCATGCCTTCAGGGGGTTGCAAAGGGAGGACACAGGGAAGGATTTGGCTCTGCAGTGTCAAGGAGAGAAAGGATGGGACTGAGGCTAAACAATATGACTGGGAATCAAGAGGCATTTGTTTAATTCCAGAATCTTCAATTAGGCTACTCTAAAAGTTTCCAGGTGGAGGTGAAATGCTGAGCAGCATTGTCTTTCATGATTCTACTCTAAATCTCTCTGAGGGCAGTCCGCTTTGTTAATATTGGTAACAGCTTATTTAGAGATATTCTCATAGATAATGCATCAGAGGCAGGTTATTAGGTAATATAAGACTCATGATCTCACATAGGGTAACACCTGCAAAATCAGGGTGAAAGTTTAGATCTGATGTTACATATTTGGTCTTTTTTTGTGCTTAACCTAGGATTGTAATTTTTTGTGAATATTCCCTGCACATTTTTAAAAATAGTTAACACAAAAGGATAAACTCAGTTTCACTTAAAACGGCTTACACTTTTTCAGCTGTTCCCTTTGATTTCATGTTTTGTACACCTAATGCTTGGCTACTGTTGCTTAATTAGAAGATGCTGAGTATTATAACAATGAATGGTCAAAAAATTTGTCATTTTTTAACTTGCCCTCTCATTTCAAATCCCACATGCTGTATTTTTAAATGAAAATGAATGATTATAGTATGACCAGTCATAAAGCATTTTTCCCAGAGTACCATGTCATGAAAGGGCATATGCACAGAGCTAAGTGTCTAAAATGAGATCTTTATAGCCAGCTTAGACACTGAGAACAATGGACTGAAAGTGGTCACTAATGACATTGTTAATGATAGATACCATTACCTTAGAACAGATGTCAAAGTGAAATAGCATTATAGCCTTCAAGATGGACTGCCTTGTCCTTCTCAGTAAATCTATTAAGGTGGCTTGCAAGAACAAAGCAGTGGGGTGTTTCTTTTCTCTCCTTTTTCTGAAATGCAAATCATTCTGTGCTTTTGTAACTCGTTTACCTGCAAAAGGCTCAAGTAAGAATAAATTTTATGAGCGGAAAAAGAACATGGGGAGTAAACAGAAAAGATTACCCAGAAAAATAGGAAGATTGTATGTATTTAAAAAAAAAATAATTTGACTAGACAGAGGCAAAAATGTAATTTATCTGGACTAAGATCAAACACTAAAGTGTTGTCAGCACAAACTAGGAAGAACAGGAACTTTGGATTGCTGTAGCCAAACCTCAGGACTGCAGAGAAATCTGCATGGTGATAGGTATAGGGTTTAATTTTAAGAAACTGTATTTATTTCTTATTCGAAGATGTGAATTCCCATGTCTGCTTGCTTACAAATCTCTGGAAGGATGATTAACAGCCATGAAATTCCTTATTAAGGTAGGGATACGTGACAGTGCAGGAGTAAAAATATTAACAGAGAACAAGTTACCTGTGCCTCTCATTTTTTAATTTAATTATTTCTTTTTAGACATGTTAATATGTAAGGTGAAGTCATTTGAAATGTAAATTAGATTAGGTATATATGTAAACACCCATATATGAAACCATTTAAGCATATGAAGGTCAGAAAAAAGCATGTTGAAATGTATGTGAGAACACTGACAAAAGAAAAGCCCTAATTTTGTATTTTATTCACATATCATTCAGTAACAGATCAGTGAACATGTGCATCAAATTAAACATATTACTACAATATGAATTGTACTTTTACAGTACCGTAAGTACCGAGTATACAAAGTCATTTCAGATTACTTATTTGGAATATCAGATTGAATATTGGTTGCAAATACTCATCATACAAACTAAAAGGAGTTTATTTTCTAGAGTATTATTTCTCTGTATCTGTAGGGTTTATCTACTACAGTATTCATTTCTGTATATGTTTATATCTCCGGTTTAATAATGAAAAAAAAAAGAATGGAAATAGTCTTTTGGCTAGAACTGTAGCTTAAATTATCACATCTGACAGTTAAATTGAGATATCCATCAAGCATATAAATGAATACATGAAATACTCATGCGTTATTCACCAGTTTTACCTCGATGATGTTCAGGGCCTCTGGATTATCATCTGCTGTTGTGGCTCTGCAAAGTGCTTTGCAAGGTAGTAAGTGTGATACCCACATTAGGAGGGTGGTTCAGGTAAAGGTAGATGCTTTTATGCTCTCAGAATTGTTCAATCAAATTAAATCTGCAGTTTTTAATGGGGTTTGAAGCATGTCCTGGAACAGGAGTAATTTTGATTTTACAAGGGAAAGAATAGTACAAGAAAGAGAATATGGATCATAAAAATGTGGTCCAAAGTTCAGTGAGTGCAACAGGATTGTTTCCATTTCTACTGATTTCAGCGTGCTCTGGATCAAGCTCAGTGAATTGGTCTCAGACCAAATTTCGACATACTCACAAACACATTTCCTCACACAGAGGAAATTTGGGTCCAACTTTTGCAGCTTTCCTTCCATACAAATGAAGGGAACTTGTTATTACTCTCAGTTATTTCATATCCTCAGTAGTAAACAGGGAAAGTGCTTCACTTCACATTTTGCTTCATGTACTGTTACATTATCTTTGAGGCAGAATTTTTATCATTTTGCTGTTGCACTGAACCTTGCCAAAAGAATCAGCAGAGGAGAGGTAAATGGAAATCACTGTCCCTGTGCTCAGAGTGCCTGCTCTGCAATAACACTGGATCCAGCTGAGGGAACATGAAGAATTTGCACAGACACACCCTTCTCACTGTGCTCTTCCAAGTTCCCAAATCTGCTTTTAAGACAAGCAGCAATATTTGGTACAGAAGTGGGATCAACAGCATTTGTAGTACTGTGAAGAGAGGTGCTATTTTGCAAAGTGACAACAAGCATAAGTAAGTTGACTATGAGCCTAATGAGCAAATGGAGGGATAAGACAGTGATTTCGTGAAGCCCAGTGGGGTCTGTTTATTTGAGTCAGGATCTTTAATGAGCAGCTTGCTGCAGCTATGGTTATTGTCAGCACCTGTATCAGTTGCTGCTTATTGGGATTTCAGTTCAAACTGCTGCAGGAAATTGGATTTGGCTTTAGATTCAGGGTTTAAATTTTGTCTTACATGCTGCAACATTTGTACCACGTTTTCAGATCCTCGGCACTAGCAAGGTGACACTAACATGAGGACTTTTATGAGCTCAAACATGCTTGTAGCTTCCAGACACATAGCAAATAATAGAACAGTTGCCAGATTAGCAGACTCTGTTATATATTTTCTCAAATTAAAAAACCAAAACAACAACAACAACAATATTTAAATGAAAAGCCTCTGTGCTAGAGAGCAGAAAATTTTTAAGCATTTCTGCTTCTGGTCTCTGAATGTGTGAACCAGCTGAATACTTACCTCCTTCTATAAACAAGAATGTGAACATGAACAAAAGCAGGTTTTTTTCTGTTTTCATGAATTTGAAAGAGAGATTCAGAGAGAGCAGCCATGGGGGTTATACACATGTGCAAGCAAATAAAAAAGAGTTTACAACAGAGCTGCCACATCAGGAGTGCCCTGCCTTCAGTACTCCTTTTCCTAATGTTTCCTTCCTTCAAAAACTCTCTCTCTTCTGATTCCAACAATGAACTTTTCCTCTCTTCCAAAATCACCTCTGCCTCTGACTCACTGGCACTCTGCTTCTGATTTTAAGCATGTGAACTATCTGAGGATGGGTGTTCTCTGAGAAGGTATTTCATGAAGTAGGATTATTAAGAAAGTTGGGGGTTAGAGATGGGAGGTACTGTGCATGAGAAAATATGGCATTGGAGTCCTCAGGATCTGTCTTTTATTACAGTTCCTGGAAGAAACGTTGCTTAATCACTGCCTCTCTGTAAATTGTTAGTATAAAATTGCAAGTGGGCCATAAATTTCTAGAGAGGATTTTTAAAAATTCTCTGATTTTCCTGGCTAAAAATACAAGTAGAGTAACATTAAGTTGAGCCAGGTTCAGAGAAAACGGTTCTGAATCAGTTTTATGTCTAATCATCTTTCATAACTTCACTTTGAGAAATACAAATTTTCTTTCTTGGCTGTTGGAAATTAAAACGAATGTCTGACGTTTGATTTGTTGGAGTATCAGAGCACATTTTACTATTTCTGTAAAATAGACTCCTATAATCATGAACGCAACTGTTAACTTCATCTCAGTCTGAAGTATGGAAGCTTGCATACTGTCTTGAAAATGCTGATAAATCCTGCTCCTTCCAGTAAAGGACTCTTCCACACCATCCTCTGGAAGAGGGCCTGTCATTGCTGAGTTGTTTATCTATGGACCAAAATGTGTGTCTCTGATTTTTTTATTTCACAGGAAGACCACTTTATCCAACCAATTATACTATTGCAATTTATATGCCAGTCTGAGCTGTTTGGAATGGGAAGGGAATTAACATATTTGCCTTCTTGGAGAACTGCAGCTAAGTTACAAATAAAATGCTCTTTTCCAAATATTCATAAATGTGCATGCTTTTATCTGTCTCTGCTGAAGGAAGAATAAATAAAGACATCACCCTCAAGTCTTGGACATTTCTTGAGCTCTTATTAAATAATGAGAAAGTTCAAGGTTAACAACCTTATTTCTGAAGTACCTCTTTTCTTTTTCTCCTCTTTTCCTCAAATGTAATGAGAAGACATATTTTAGCAAGGATAATCCACTCCTATTTTAATGCTGCAGAGAAACAGAGGTCTTCCCCTAAGACTCTGATCTTTAACCCCAAGAGTTTTTCTAGGAAGATAGGTTGTCAGTTAAATTATTCCTTTTCACCAGCCATTTATTTATTTTTCCTTATGACCATACTATGTCAGCTTAATGTAACAGATGGATGTATTGTAAAAGCACCACACTCAATGCCTATTTCTAAGAGATTTATGAGAGACCAAAAGAGGCCCACAAGTACAAACAGGTATGAGTGAACGTGGATGAAATGTTGAGATTAGTCCTGATTCAATTTTATCTCCAATACTCTATCATCGGTCTTTTAAGTCTGAGGACTTAGATGTCCCAAAGTCTTCCATATAAGCTTTGGAATGTATCAGTTCCAGCTCTCTGTCTTATGTAAGATGTGCTTTTCTTATTTCTATTGAAATAATGCGATGAGCTTATTGTCTCCAAAGACATCTCTTCTTTCTCTTCACATCTGGCAAAGCAATCTATATCTTTTATCTAAAACCATATCATTGTAAAATGAGATAAAGCAGAACAAAGAAGAATTTTCTGACCTGTGGTGGTCTTCAGATATTGAGCAAAACCAACTATTTTCTCCAATTGGATAAAAGCTTTTTTCCTGCTTTTCTCTATTTGGCAGTTTAGGCACTTGGACTCACAAAGATTTATATTCAATGGAAGTGTCAGTAAGAAGCTGTCAGAATTGGGGGATATTGACATTTTTCAGTCAAACTATGGATAAACCCAGAAAAGATAAAACTGACACAATCCTGTTCACATTGCAGTCAATAGCAGATTTCCTAAGATTTCACCCAGGCGATTTTTAAAAGCATGTGGGTGACCTGGGAGCCCTTATAATGGGGGTTTATGGTGGAAAGACATACAAATACTTTCTGAAGTTTCCAACTTTGACCCAAATTGAAGTATTAACTGGTACAGTACATTGTAATTTTCTCTTCTTGATGTCTGTGCTGTAACTAGGAAACAATTCAAACAACCCACAACACTGGAGATTGAAATCTCTAAGATTATTCAAACAAGGGAGGCAGGATAGCCAACAACTGTAAAAAGTTTTGTGCTTCTTTATTAACACTTCTCACCTGTGAGATGCTCTTTTAAAACTTTGGGAAATTCAGTCTCTTCACTGAATTCCTGCAAACTGTTTAACAGGAGTTGTGTTTTGGGTTCTTCCTTATGATCCAGGCTTCCCTGTTGTGGGGAACTATACACCACACTCCGACTGCAGAGGAGCTTGGACTTAGATGCAATGTGTTTAGAAAATTTTCTTCCTTTGTATTACTGTTATTGAGAACCTAAATCTTGATGGGTAAACTAAATGTTAAATGGTCATTATTTTTTTACTATATGCAGTACTTTATACAGAATACTCAAGAAACAGTCAAAATAAATAAGTATGTGTACATATATATATATTCAGAGCAGACTTCTATCACTGAAGCTTTTCCTTTTCTCTGAAACATCCACTTTTTATGTGTATGGCCAAAATTCATCTATATTGCAGTCAGCAAGGTTGCATTAGTGATTCATCCGTCTTCCTTTGTGTAGCTCCAGTTCTTTACTATTTTATATTGTCTGACCAAAGCATGGAGAGATTTAGTCAGCTAATTAACTCAGAGAAATGAAATAACAAACAGCATATATAACATTCATGAAAAATAAAGATACCAGAAATGTGCAATATACATGTCTTACAGATTTAAGCATATGTTTTGATTTTTACTTTTTTTGAGTAATTCCTCAGTAATAATAGTAATAATACTCCATTTATTTAGGATAAGAGACTGTGGGAAGGGTTTTCTTTGTGCGTAATTAGGACATTTCCAATGACATATTTTTTCATTTATGAGAGAAGAAATTATATTTCTGTCTTATATGTTTGGTTTTTTTAAAGTCCAGATGGTTCACCCTGTGGATTCAGTCTCTGGCTTCCAGAGCTGAGCATAATTTTATGTGCTCTAAATACTACCTGTGGCTTTCTTTTGTAGTGTATTGAAAATAATAACTCTCAAGATCAGTACCTTTCTTTCCACATGCAATTTTGAGCTTGGCTACAAGATAGACGGTTGCATACAAAGGCTTCTTCATATTGTCTTGTGTCTTTTCTTTCAAACCCCACATGTCTTCTGGCTTCACCAGTTTTGTAATCTCTTTCACTACTGAGGAAATATTTTGCCCAGTGTTTGTCTACTGTGTTCCTCATGAGACGTAGGGAGTGCTAAATATTGTTTGCGGCTCAGCTGGGTGCAGTGTCTGTGCTGTGGCTCTAGCACAGGAGGTGGGCTGCGGACCAGAGCAACATGACAGTGATGCCCCTGGCCAGCTCACAGCTGGTGGAGTCTTGCTTAGGGACTAGTATCAGTCACAGGGTTAATCAAGAAAGAGCCAGAAGGATACAGAACAAGGAGCATCCTGCTTGCTCCTATTGTGTAGACCAAGCATGAATACACCTACTATTTACCCACTGTTTATAAACAAAAGTAAATTTTAATACTGTATTGCCTGTTTTTCTCTGTTGAACAATTAGGTGCTGTAATAATCACCTTCGCCATCTTCAGCCAAAGCAAATGTCCAGCAGGAAGAAAATGAGATAATCATTCTTTAGCCAGACACAGATAGAACAATTAAAGGCAATGTTTTCCTGTTGCAAAAATTTGCAAATCCAAATTCCAATACTCTAATTATGTCCAGAGGCTGCAGAGCACCTTTGAATCCCTTGGTGGGAGCAAATCTCTCAGAGGTATAGGTTTCATATATCAAAACCCAAAGGTGAGCCCGCTGCAGCTCTGGCAGAAGTACTAAAACCATGTTGGGTTGGGTTGGGCATGGACATTGGATAGATCAGAATGTGAACCAATGTATATGCACCTCATTTATGAGAGGCTGAATATATTTAAAGAGACAAGAAGGACAACTTTAAGCTGTAAGAATGTAACATAGAGGAGATAGTGCTCTCTTAATCCTGCAAGTAAAAATATTTTTTACAAAGAGGGATGCTTAATAAAATCATTGGAAGCTTAATGAAGGTTGACAGTAAGCGAGTTCCTCTTAAATGTGTATGTATGGTAAATGACATCTCTTCCCTGTCTCTTAATCATAGGAGGTAGTGTCAACCGTTGCCTTGCCTGAGTATTTTACATACCTGGCGCTTAGACACACCATGTTTTGAATGACTTAGTGTATAAATACTAATATTTACATGATGTAGAGGGAGACTAACATCAGACTGAAGCCCTCAAGCTTCGACTAGATGACAACATGAAAGATGGGTGAGGTCATAATAGATCATATGGATCATAATAATATGATTATTCATTTTCAATTCATTTGAATCATGGATATTTGTGTTGGGGCAAACTCTTGCTAAGGGCAGCTCTTTCTCTCTTTTCCCTGTCTGTTTTGCAAACTAATACTTTTATTGAAGTGAAATAGATCTTCCAGTGTAATTATATAGCACTAAATGCAAGCAAGCACAAATGAAGTGAGCCATTTCAATTTTTTGTCAAATTGCAAGTATTATTTTCTTACAAGGGAAAGGAATATTTTAGCAGGATGTCTACAGTGGCTCCAAATCTAAACCAATGGCAGGACTCAAGCAGCTCTAGGGCTGCCAGTGGTAGGTGTGGAAAACTGCTTATCTACCTGTCATCCTTTGGACAACACATAAATGAGAGTGAGATATACGCATAGTGTAAACTACATCTGGAGTCACATCTTCTGTAGAGGAGCAGGAGCTATTCCCACATTGTCATGCATTGTAGCCTTCTTGCTGTTGGTGTGTTTTCATGAAAAATGTGGTTCATAACTGCACCCTCCCAGAAAAAGATAGAGGAGTGTGGGACAGTAGGATTATTCAGATTGGAAGAGACCTCAAATGGTCACCTTCCCCAACCTCCTGCTCAAAGCTCTTGATTTGCCTGCTGCTGCTCACATGAGGCGATCTAGCCTTTCCTCAGTTACCACCCATTTAATTGACCTGCATGTTTGGGGAGCAGTATTAAGTGCTTTCTTCCTGTGTTTGGGCTCCCTATCTCCTACAAAGCAGATTGACTGGGAGGCCCTCCCTTCTCTGCTCACATCTCTATCATCCATCATACTCCTGTGTAAGTGGCAGGCTGAATCTGGCGCTTAGTGAGTTGAACGAACTACTGGATTGGGAGCAGTAGCAAATCCCACCATCCCACTGCAGTTATGAGCTTTTAGTAAATAAATGGGAAACATTTCACATAATTAAATACCATCTTAGGAAACTGGAAAAAAAAAATGCCCTAATTTAGAAAATCATTCAGAATGGCATATAAAACATGCTGCTTAAATGTATTTTGTAGTGATTTTGCAGCAGAAGCACCCATCTGAATACATCCCTGAAAGATCACAGTTAATCAGCATATGATCTTTCAATCTGTCTTTTTTTTTTTTCTTCTAGGGCACATTGTTGCTAACATTACTTTAATAGCTTTACCGTATCCAAACTCCACCTGCCTGCCTCCCTGCCTCCTCAAAATTCCCATTTAACCAGGGTTCTCATTTTATCAATTGCATTTTGTAATAGAAGTCAGTTTTGTGTGTCCCAAGTGGCTAAGCATTTCCATCCTTATATCAAGAATTAAGCATCTTCTGAGAAGGAAGAGAGGTCAAGTGCTGTAATAAACCAGATTCCATCAAGAATGTGAAAAAATGCTGCTCTGACCAAAGCTAAATGGAAGTATAGCTGGTTTGAGATGTGATGTGAAAGCGTAATGAATAAGCTGAAGCTATTTCTAGAGTTTATGTCCACTGTGGTTGATTCCTCCTCATTCTTTCTGACACTGTTATTTACTCTGAATTGCACTGAAAACGCTTATACATATGTGATGTATTCAGACATCCAGGCCCACAGCCAGTTTCAAGCACCATAATTTCACAACACATATCTATGCCTTTTGACTATGTACCTTAAAACCGTAATAAACCCTTGGGAATGAAATCTGAATGAGGAATAAGCATAAGCTAAGTAGGCAGATATTGAATAAGAAAATAGTTTCACTGGACTTCTGGTCCAGAAAGAAAAGTGACTCTGAGAAATCTGTCAGCTTGTCCCTGTAGTTCAATAGGTGAAATGTTTGCCACAGTAGCAGCACTGGAAAATCTCTTACTGATTTCAGCAGAAATGGTATTTTCCACTGAGATTTTCTACTGGATGGCATACCACAATATTTTTTCCATTTTATATATTAAATTACTAGAGGAATAAAATACAGGCTTTAGTATTTAGCAGAAACACAATGCTGTATTTATTAACTTGCTGTAATACTTGGTTTTGGCAATAAATCTGGTAATTTTCTTTTTAATGAAAGATTTAAAAACTTGCCCATTTCCTGTTCCCCAAATATTTGGAATATCCAACTGACTGAGATGAAATAAACTTTTGATATTTATTCTGAACAGAACACATATTATTTGAAGCGAAACTTAATTTTGGTTTTAATTCAATTAAATATATTACTTCAAAAAATATGTATTTTATCCCTTTATTCTCATTTCTCATGGAATAGTGCTGACAATCACCATTAAAATCACGATTACTATTGCATATACAAACTGCAACAGTTGTGGCTGAGGAGAAAACAGGCTTATATCACTAATGCTCACATTATAGGTAGTTGGTAAAAGAAGTTGATATATGGAATTCTCTCTAAATTATAAGTGTCAATTCATCATTAAATTGTGAAGGGGGCATATCAGTTACAAAGAATGATGAGAAATTCCTTGAATTTCTGATAAATTACTTGCAAAACTTTAGTTCCTACTGTTTATTATTAAGACTATTTCTGAAAAAATATTATTTGTCAATCAGTTATTACTCCTAATCTACTTTTCTTGAAGATTGTTACTTCTGTATGGACTGAGAGAAAGTTTGCTCTTTTTTTACAGTTATATAAACTAATAATATAAAGGATATTATCTGTAGCTACAAGTCTTGTCTTTACTATATCATACAACTACAAAATAAAAACAGTCTGAGACATTACTATAATTGCTATCCACCTTAGATTTTCAGAAGTGCTGGAGATGATTGTTGGGTATTACTCTCCAATAATGTGTGGTCCTCTCAAAATAATAATGATCGATATATCAAGAGCTTTTGAAAGTACTCACCAACTTTCTGGTCTGTGTAGTTCTCCACCTACCTGCATTATTAAAAATAAGTATTCGGAAGTTTCCTTTTTTAGAAGACGACATATTTCCTTGCATAGTAAAGAAATTTCCTTGCACTACCTGTGCAAAAGGGAAAAATATTCAGCAGTATGGATAATTCTCTGTATTGTGTGCTGAGTTCCCTGAATCAGGCCAGGTGAAGCTTCAATGCTTTTTTTTTTCTCACTGATTATGGATATCAGTTTCTCAAAATGCTTCATCACTGCTGAAATAAACATTTGCCAGTGAAAAATATTCTCATTTCTTTTCATATCTTCTAGCCAACACAATTTCATCACTATTACTTCTTGCATTTTATGCAAAAAATATTGAATCTTAGGTCTCAGTTTTAACTTTTTTCTTCCTGAACATACTAAATGAAACTCCTCAGGAATAATACTTTCACCTTAATGATGAATCAGTTTATACTGTTATTAGAAAGAATGCCAAGACAGAAGCAATTTGATTTTCATAATATTTCCATTGAAGTGGATAAGGACCTTCTTCAGCTTTTGGTTTTTTGACCATTTGAAAATAGCAAAAATGGAGTTGTAAAAGGTGTATTTTGGGATTTCTGAACAGGATAAAATTTGAAAAGCAAATTTAGTAACATGAATTTTCATCTGTTCTCTGCCAGCATGCTTTCATAACTTGTGTGCTGGTGTCTACTTTAGAGTATATATGTGTTGTTAATTCTAAGTGTGAATAACTATAATAAATCCATATGAAATGGTTTGAGAAAACTAACAACTTTGGAATTTTTTCTCAGGAAAATAGAAAAAAATACTTAATTATCAATTTGTATTATCTTGAATAGGTTTTATTCTGAAAAAAAAAAAAATTTTTTTTGTTTTGGTGGGTTTTTTTTCCCCAAGTCAAGGCTGGTATATGCCAGCAAACTTACCATCTTCCCCCCAGATCTGAGGGCACCCTGGCAGGTCATCCTGTCACTGGGCACAGGTGGAGACCCAAGGCCAGTGCCTTCTCCATGGCCTAGCTTGCCCATGGCAGCCCCACCAACATCCATAGTGACATCATTTTTTGATTTGGTGCACAGATTATTTGATCTGGTGTAAAAATATATAAAATTAAGGCTAAAGCTTTGTTTACACAGTTAAAAAAGCAAGAAGAAAGATAGAGAAATTCTTCAGAATACTCATGGCATTCATTTTTCTAGAAAGCTTCAGAAACTGCATCCATAAGTTTTTTTTTTTTTCTCCTGTTTGTCTTATTCTTGGCCAAAGCCCCTCTTGCCTTGCCTACGATAGTTCCCATACTGCTGCTAAGATGGATGAGTGAGCTGATGTGCATAGTATTAATTCATAGATCTCAAATCATCTCACAAAAGAAATCAGTGTCATTCCAGAAAGGGGTGATGTGGGAAAGTGACTTGTTGAAGGTCATCAACATGAGATCATCATGATGAGTTCAGAAGTTTAAATCCATGTTTTCCATGTTGTGTAAAAGTATAGGAGACACGAGGATTTGATATGTATCCAGGACATCTTAGACAAATACAGAGATCTCACTATGGATTTGCCTTTGCAAAACTGCCATTAAACAGGAAAGTAATATGCATGCTGAAGATGGGTTTACATTGTCTTAGCTCCAAGTTGCTCATGTGGATTATGCTCTGTAAAATAGTGGAAAAAATAATTAAATTAAGGGTCTACAAAATGTAATACTATGTGTAGGTTTGAGAGCCATATGGGAGGTTCTCACCACAGCTGTATGATGTGAGTAAGGGCTTGGGGAGAAAGGCAGAGTATATAGATCACAAGCACTCTCTCTCAATCTGCACATATGTGACTAGTCAGTGTCATGCCTCCTTCTCCCCATTTACTGGTCAGTCCACAGGGGCTTGTGGTCCCAGCCATACACTTACTGCAAAGAAGAGTCTCCCCCAGGGTTGGCTCTCCTTTTGTACCTCTGGAGCTCGAGAAAAGCGAAGGAGAAGGAGCTACAGCAACTGCACGGGCATGTGGGGTGAGAGCAGTAAGGACATGGGCAGCAACTGTCTGTGTGCATGCATCTGTGTTGTGGTAGAAATAAGGACAGGGAAGAGGGGAATGTGCCAGAGCTCTCAGCATGTGTATGTGTGCACACTTCGGACACCAAAATATCTCCCTGAATAAAAGGCTTGCTGCAACATCATGATTTAGATGTTTGTTCTTGGACTGATTCCTGCTGTTATTCTCTGGAAGTTCAATCAGCTTCTCAGAATTTTGTGTAGGCTTCCTTTAAATGTCCAAGTGATGTAATGAAGATGTAAAATAAGCCTTAAATGCAGTTTTTGTGGCACTTAGAAATTTCTGAAATCCCTTTTTAGAGCTTTAAAACTAATCTCTCCGCTGCAAACTCATGCAGGCATGATCTCACCTTTTGGCTTAAAAATCATTTCCTCTTGCCAAAGAGTGTTGCTATTCCTCACCTTTTAAATGCAATTTGATCTTCTCATGCAGCTCTAACAATAAGATTGTTTTGATGGGTTGAAGGCAATTGCTGAAAATAACAACTTGGCACAAGGGAATGTAGAATGACTGATAATTTTGCAGAAGAAAATACAAGTACTTGACTTCTAAGTCTGTAGGGCAGCAAATGTCCTTGCCTAAAGCATATAAGCAAAGCTGAGACTCTCTAGAAGGTTTTTGTTTTCTTTCCCTATTCCTTAATCTTCCGAAGTGCACACTTTTTTTGTCTTTGCTAATAATTTTATCCTCCTAAAAGGATATCATTGTCATCAGAGATTTTCATATGGCAGGCTTGCTTCCAAATATTTGTTAAAGGGGTACAAAAATCCCTTCCAGACCTCCCCCTTGTTTGACTAATGCTTCCCTGCATAGTTGAGAAGAACCCAGGAGCTACAGCAAATGCTGGATCCATTACCATATCCCTAGCTAGTTTAAACCTAACTCACTAGCATCGTTACATGACACTGCAGCTTACAATTCAGATACAAGTCCTTAGCCCTTGGCATGTCACTGTTAGTAAGATCATCTCTTTTAAGGTAAAAAAAGCAGTAAAGAGGCATTGTAAATTATTTAGGGCAGTATCTGTATAACAAAGGAATGTGTGTCACTTAGCAACTGCTACTGACATTGTATTTTATGATCATAGTGTTTCAGTGCTGTGGCTGGTACTTGTCAATTCACTCCTGCTCCAAAAGTAAGTACCTTTGGGCAACTTGGTTTTAGATAAGAAAGTCACATCATTGCAGTGACGAAGACTGCTTAGCTCATCATACCATCACTGGATAGAAGATATAAGGCCATGATAAACACTGAATAATACATCTGAGTTTTGAAGGAAAGTGTGTTGTGATGGAGCTATACACACACTATTTACAAAGATGTGATGGACTAATGTGGTCATGTTCCAAGCAAAGGTAAAAAATCCAGTACAAAACCAGACAAAAATCCTTTTGTTTTTTTCCCAGGAAGGCCTCTCACTTGTTTATCAACAGATATTTCCAATTGAAAGGCATAAATTTGTCTTGATTATATTGATCATATTGATTGTATTTAAACCAACCACTTTGGATATCTCAGTTTCAAGAAATATCACTTTAAAAAGTATAAATCAATTCAAAATTTGCCTCTGCAATCTGGAGCCCAGGATGGCATTTATAATGTTCCAACTTTCAGCCTGCATGACTATTAGCATTAATTGCTTCCTGAGAATACTGCAAACAAAGCATATTAAGATTTCTTTTCTCCTTAGTACAACTCTAACACCATCATTATGGAAAGTTGATATAAATTTTGTTGTTCTATAGGCAGAATTTTAAAACACTTCAATTTGAGCGTCTATTATGGACAATGTTCAGACTGCTAATCATCTTTAATATTCCATGTATGTACAAATAATTTTCCCCATTCTTTTACCAAGTACTATAATGCTTAAAACCAATCTGTAAGATAAAAGGTTGTCATATAACCCTTCCACACGAAAGATGTTAACTATACAAAATTGTGAGGATGTGCTTAAATTTTCATCTAAAATTGTTACATAAAACAGAATCAAAATATTGTCACCCAAGTAAAATATATTTTGCATTACACTGTATAGATACTGCTGAGAAGATAGGAAGAAAATGTCTTTGTTTTATGCAAAAAATAAATGACTATTATAATGCTGTGGCATTTTATATAGATCAGTTTCTGTGATCAAATATGAAATAGAAGATTCATGCAAAATCCCAAGCACTCTACTGTATGATTTAAAAAACAACGAAACTAATGAAAAAGCAGCAATTGAAAATGCTTAGCAGTCTGTCGCATAAGTCAGCCTATGCTCAAAAATCTTCTTAAAGTCTCACTTCCAAGCCCCTCCAAACTGCTAATCCAGTCCTGAAAAATAAATGTCACATCACTATCTAAAACTTCACCCTACCCTGCTAATTCTGCTTCCCAATAAATGGCATCTGCAGCAGGTTTTAAAAGTGAACACGTTTCATAAGAAGGACTGGAGAGAATTCCAAAGTTGAAATTCTTCCTGCAGAAAGACTTGCCAGCATACAGTCCATATGCCAAGAAAACTAGTTAGATATCCTCTGTGGCTGCATTTTTTACGAGGAGATAGATGTGGTCTCACTGGCATGCAGCTTCCAAGCCATTCACATTTTTACATTTTTCAAAAACAATACGCTACACCCGTTATCAAACAGCTAGCCAATACACACTGAAGAGCACTGTGCTCTTAATGTGTGGGTCACAGCTTTCTATATTACCTTGTCTCTAAGTTGATATGAAATTCAGGTTTCTGATGTGTCGTAGTAACAAAGATTATCTATCATAGTTGCTGTGAGAAGCATACCACCTGAAGGAAAATAGTTGCTCTTCACTGGATGATCAAGCACAATTTACAAGCTCCTGAAACTTTCTTTCCCTGTCACTCCCTTCAAATTACTGTCTCATTCAGCAAAATTTGAGATATACCAGCCGTTCTTCCAGATCTACTAATATCCCTTCCATTTTCTCAGTGCCAGTATTATGCTTACTCTACTCCCCATCCAGTTCTTGGTCTGAATGGTGATAGTGAATCAAGGAGGATATTATCAGAAGTTTGTAAATACTCTTCTGCTTCTTTCTTTTCCCTTAAATATCTGTGTACCCATCCATATGGGAGATTAGGTAGAACTTTGTGGCCCAAGACTGACATTCCCTTTAACAGAGAAATTACTTTTTTATCCTCTCTGGGCTCAGCAAGAAATGACTGAAAGCATAGACATTCCTGGCTACTCATATTCAAGTGCACCATACAGGGTCTGAAGTTCAATACTGATGATAAAAACGGTCATTAATAGTACTTCTGTAATCATTGTAATGTTAGATTTTTACAAATTCATTTGTGCCTTTAATAAATTTGAAGGAGTAATTACAGGCACTTTTATATACATGGGTGCTTTAAGAATAAAGCTTCTGAATATTTCGTTCTTGTTCTATTGAATGAAAAGACTAATTAAAGAAACAAGAATTTCTGCTTCCCTTTAAGAAGTATTCAGGACAAAGAACTGTTTCTTGTCCCCAGAATCTATACTTAGCATTTCCATATCCAAATGCATCCCCTGGAATTGCATAGCTGCTATATTGTTTTTCTATTCAGTATGCTGTAAATCACATAATGTTTAGGAGAGAATGAAAATATTAGTAACTATGATTGAGATGTTGTTTTGCAAATTTGGCAAGAGTTTTAATTGTGTATTTCTGTATATCTACTCTAGATGGTACTCTTAAGAAAGTTAACAAAGTAATAAATTGCATGTCTAGAAGCTAAGGGGAGGTGTGGGAAGAACCATCCAGGGAAGAAGGAGCAATAGCAGATAATACTAAATGTAGCCACTTCCCTAAATCCAACTTTCTTGGTGGCTTCTTGTAGAGATTCAGTGATCGAAAAACAAACCTTCTTATTAGGTATTGAACATTGCAGGGAATAATCAAAACGAAACTACTTCAGCATTTCATTAGGAAGGGATGGGTCCATCAGCAGCCAGACAGGTGTCTGCTTTCTTATGATCTGTACTGTCAGAGTTTATGTTGCAAGCCTGGCCACTGTACTGGGTATATAGTATTGCTGAGCAACGAGGAGGCAGAGGCAGCGAGGTGTTTCACAAAAACAGTCCCTAGCTATGTTTCAGAAACGCTTTAAAAATTTTATTAATTTTCCTAAAATTAAAACAGATCTACTGGGGCAGGTCTCTGGAGGTGTTTTAATCCATCCCTCTAACTTCTGAGAACCACATTTTGCCATGTTAAATTTGTTTGATAGGTTAAGGGTAGAGATTGATTGGTCAGTCTACCTATCTACCTATTCATTTATTTTATCAATCTAAATTTTCTACTGACTGGACTGAAGTGGACTTTTGCAAGTGCTCTCAGTGAGAATGAATATTTCAAATAATTTGTAATATTTTGTTGCTGGCTGAAGGTCTGGTTGTCATACATTCCCCATGGAGTATGTTTGCATTTTCCAAGAATTTCTGTAGCATCCAAATTTATTTTGCATTCCGAGATGTGTCCAACAACATTAATTAGTGTTAACAGGTTACAAACAAGCCCCTCCATTTATATATGAAAACGTGAACAGCACTTTTGGAGAAGCAAAGCATTGTTTTTGTATTCTGTTGTGTTATCCTATAGTGCTGATTTGCATATCAGGGCTGCAAGTTGAGATGCAGTTCCAGTGGCAGTGGTGTGGGAAGACAACCCTCTTGGGATTAGTGAGGCATGAATGGTTCAGAAACAATGCAATTAGTAACCAGTTTTGAAACAAATCTTCTGGAAGTTAAATCCCAAGCACAAATTTGGTACCAACAGTGAATATACAAGGGAAAAAATGAGTAAATAAAGGGCATGGTGTTTCCTATAGACAAATATTGGGAAAAGAGGACCCTCTGAATTTTTTTTAGAATTGTTAGATCCCTATCTGCACATAAGTTAGCTCAAACTGATAGACATGAATTCAGGACAGGGTGTTATCAATCCAATTTTGAGAAGGCTTTAATAATATTTGGACATTGTTTTGACAGGGGAAGTTAGAGTGGGTCCTTTCTAGTTTTGGGAGTGATTGAAATAACAGTTTCCCATGAAGCACAAAGTATACCTAAAGCCACTTTAGAAGTAAGCAATTCTGAATTCTGAACATAAAATATTCTTTATTAAAACAAAAGTCAGTGGCAAATCCAGTTGGGCCTGGTGGTTTTCCAGCTTTCACTTCTGTGACTGTTGTATTAAATTTTTTGCCTTCCAAGGACTTCTTTCTCTAAAAAAAGGAAATAAATTTGCAAACATCTGCACTGATTCAGATGAGTGTGGCATAAAACTTCTGAAGTCAGTCATTGATTGTCAACTGCAGTGTTATTCCTACCCAATATAGCAATCACTTTTATGTAGTAGTTTTTCTGGATAAACACCCAAAACATTGACTTGCCAGGCCACACTCCCCCAAAAACTCTTTGAAGAAAACTAGGTGAATTTTGGTCTCTGCTTTTGTATCTTATTGATTTTAGACTTGCATTAATAAAGATCCATAGTTCCTACAAGGAAAAGACCAGTGTATATCATAATCAAACGCTTTGATTTCTTTAGCATTTTACCACTCTCATGTAATAAAAAGATATAAGCAAAAGGATACCCACACGTAAAAAAATGCATTACTTGCCTACAAAATATCAAAGAAAGGTCTGTCAAAGCACTAATTAATAAAACCTCTGAAATTCCAGGTGTATGCTACAAATGCAGAGATTGAGGGTATGTTAGGTTACTAAGGGGGAACAAACAGGGTACGTCTAATGGGCCAAACCTCACTGCAGAACAAGATCTTTGAAAGTAAATTTCACTCATGAAAAAGTCATTACTGCTTTTAGTTAATTCTTGATGTACTACAAAGTAGTTTGGACCACAGTAGACAGACTGCATTGCAGGAAAGGAATTGATTCTTAGCTGTAGGCTACACACCTTCAAATAAGAGGTAGGCTCAGACCTGCCATAGTAGACAGGCTTTTGTGTCTCATGTGAATTCAACAGGGGAAGTCGAGCTGTCTTTTCAGTTACATCACCTGCATGGGAGAATGCCACGTGGCATCCAGATTTGCAAAAAAGGTGCAAGTAAATTAGGTCATCCACAATTACTGGAAAACAGGAGCTTATCAGATCCAGCCTCAGTGAGTTGGACTTACCATCCTGAAGTGACTTCATATCTGGAAGCACTTATCCTATAGGTTCCTATGGTTGGTGGGTTTTTGTCTCTTTTTTGTTTAAACAAGAGTCCTAGTCCCCTTGCCTGGGCCTGATAAATGCCTGTGCCCTAGCTTCACCCCCAGGTGCTTTGCAACATCTGTCTCCCTCACACCTAACTCCTGAAGCATGGCCACTTCAACCATCTAAACGCTGATCAATTTTTTTCTTCCACTTAATTGGATTATTTAGAGTCTTTCCATTCCAGAAGGCATACTGAATTGTTGCGATCATTGATCACTAACAAAGGTATAGACCACACACAGTTACTTAGCACTGAGCTAGAAGCCAACATTATTCAAGGTGGGTTTTTCAATGAGAAAACTGAGTGGGTGCCTGGAGCCGTAACATGGAAGGGGCAGCGTTTCCAGAGCTCTGCCGGACAGCAGTGCTGCACTGGCTGGCTGAGCTACGCCAATGTAAGGATGTGGTCAGCAAATCATACGCTGCCCAGAGCAATGGCAGGTGTAACTTCTGCTTCTGCTCTGCTCCCTGGCCTTGCTGAACAGTAGGTTTTGACAATTTCACACATTTAAGAACTGTGATTCTTGCTCTTCCCAATTTCACAGCTACTGAGATGCTTCACTCCTTGTAGAGTATTTGGAGTATAGAAGAGGACTGGGAAAAACATTACTGAGATAAGAGAAGGGAAAGAAAAGTTGAACATTACTTACTGTGGGGAAAAAGGGATGATAACAAAAGTAGACAGTTGACACCTGTAATTCTTAAGACTGCTTCAGATGTACAAGCAAGTCACATTCAGCTTTCAGTCCCAGCAACTTGTAACATGCTCAGAATTGAGCTTACACAGAAAAAAAAAAAAAGGAAAAAAATTATATCCAAAATCTCAATATAAATGTAAATACTAATCCCAGAGAAAGGGTACATAATCGTGACCATTGAGCACTGTCCCCGCTTAGTCCATTGATACAACCAGTCTGGTCAGAATCAGGCTGCTCCACTAGACATGGCCAAGTCATGGGTGAAGCAGCAATATATCACAGAGTATATAATAAATCCATTAACACAGAGGGCTTGGAGGAAGTACGTATTGGGTTACTCACAGGAAGTGAGGGAACTCCAAGTCCCCTTTCCACTCCAGAGATCCAGCTGGAGAACATGATCAGGTGAAAACAATTCCAGTATATGTGCTGCAAGCTTACCAACAGAATGCCTTTTACATGTCTTACTACAGGACAAGAGGCAGCATCTTCAAAAACTTGGAAGTCTTTCAAACAGCACTGAAAAGAAACAAGCCACTGTGGCAATATCAGAGCTAGCCATTGTAAAGCTTAATCCAAACAATATTCATTCAGAACAGGAAAGAGCTAAGTCTATTAGGAGACTGTTAGTGATTTATTTGCTTTTTTTAGAGAGTCATGTAGTGGGTAAAGGCAGCTAATCTTGTTGGACTCCATTAAGGAAGTCTCTTCAGGCTTCAGACAGCCATGCATCCCCCACCTGGCCTTCACAAAGCAACATGGCTGGAAATTTCTTGTAATGTTCAACACCTATTTGCATAGGCATGGAAGCAGACTTGCATTAGTAATACCTCTATTAAGGGCCTAAAAAATCCTGATCACGTCATTAGACAATTTTTTCTGCATCGCAAATATTTTCTGACCACCTCCTTTATTTCTGTCACATCCATGATGGTTTTAATAACAGTTTTATAGTACAGCTGAAGTCAGAGTAAGAAGACTTATTTTTTGACTTTTTTTTTTCTGAAAGAGAAGGAAGAGTTTTAAATATATCTAATAGTATCTGACTTCCAGAGATATTACTCTTAAACCTTCAGGGTTTAAGATACAGAAAGGAAACTGGAAAGATCATAGGCAGGATTTGCATAGGAAAGGTAGTGAAGTATGGATTAATTTTGTCATCTATTTAAGGAGACCTAGAATGATAATTCTGTACTTCTCACAACCCAGGATTTCAATTGAAAGTGTTTTCTATATCCAAAAAACAGCACCATCAAACTAGTAATTAGAAGCAATGGAGTTGCAGGACAGGTGTGCCCACTCCGATCAAGGTCCTTTGAGGTTCTAGGGAAAAGCTTGTTTTTTGAGAGTTATGGGCTTTTCTGAGTTTGTTTTTCCAGCCCAGAGAAAGTTGGGTTTAGATTGTGAAAATCCACTGTGAGATTCTGAAGGGGAGGATGCCTGCATGCCAACAAGTACGTTTCCACCTCTGAAAGATAAAAGCAGGGCTCTTTCATTGGACGAGTCGCTCTAACATGCAAACTCACTTAAGAATGAGAGCTGATTTCTGTCACCTGTTCATGACACTGCATTTTTGTTGCTGACATTGATCCAGGTCTGAACATTTATGGGAATCTAGCAACAGATTCTCATAATTTATTGGAACATGGCTCTTCAACAGTGTAAAAAATCCCATTGACCTTTCCTAATAATAAAAAAAATGATTAAAACTTATCAATTAGATGTCAGTAAGAAATCAACATTCACTGATAGTTATGGTGCAGTGGTTTGTCTTTTTTTAAAATGACATCAGTTTTCTATTTGTAGCTTTTAATCAGATCCCACTTAACCTGTATTTTATTCCACCAACTTTTCAGTGAAATCCAGACATCCCAACAGTATTTGGGATCCAGCAGTGCATAAGCAGCCTCACAGGTATGTAGTTCCCCTTAAAATCTGGATGAACAAAAAAATTAGTTTGGCAGCATTTAAGCAATGCATTCAAGAAGTCCTTTGAAATGGGAATTCCAGTATAATTCAGCATGATTGTAAATGCTCTAAAACGTGTAAGCCTAAACGGCAAAGGGAATTGTATACTGTACTTAGTGATAAATGTTCCGTGCAATATACTGGTTTTAGCTGCCCCACTTACCCAATGCTCAGTGGAATTAAGTAGTTAAATTTATGTGCATAGTACTGAAACTGTAATGCTGAGTGTCAGCCTCAGACCTGTTTTTCTCCTAAAGCATAATAAAAATACCAGTGGAAAAACTGTCCCAAACCTCAGTCTGGTAAAAGGACTGCAAGTCAAGCAGAAAATGTAAAACATCTCTGGTTTTCCTGACCAACCTGTCACAACCCAATCTGTTGTGACAGCACAGGAGGCACAGCCTGAAAGCACGTTGGGGAAGGGGTCACGGCTTAGGGCCCTCTCTTTTTGACAGAGGTGAAAATCTAGGCACAGAGTGCCTGCCTGCCTGTGCTAACAAGGTGGCTTTTTTTGCAAGCCATCAAAGACAGAGGTGGGACACGGAGGGTTTTGTGTCTCCTGGGAGATCCCGAGTTGGCCACTGTCCATCTTTCTGGTCTGGAAGTTCTCTTAATTTCCCATTAAAGCTCTGGATGTACTTGTTTGTCCTTAGTGTGAAAAGGACACTACTAACTGTAGAGTACAGCTCTCCCTCAGTTCTCAGTTTACTATTTCTGAAGCCATAGTGTAGCTGCTTATGACCACTGGTGGCAAGGAGAAAGTAAAGAAGGTTGTGTAACTGCCCATTTCTACATGGAAGTCTGAGCAGCTAGGCACTCACAGGACAGCAGTAGCTGACCTTACCTTCCCCAGCCATAGCATGGAAATTTGATGTATGACCTGAGTGAGCATTGGAGGGAGCCAGTCTGCAGGTGATGCATGGGTCCTTCCTGCAAAGGCCACCACAGCAAAGCATATTAGAGCAACTCTGAAACAGAAATGCTCACTAATTTTTGACATAAAAGCAGGAAAGAGCTAGACCTCTGTGGGTAAGGGTGGAGGGACCATCTCAGGTGTTAGCAATCTCTTGTGATGAGACAGGCTGGGGTCACCTTTTATTTCCACAATGCTGCCTACTACTCCCTTTCCTTAGAAAGGTGCTGGCATTAGGAGAAGGAGTTATACATAAAGCTGGGAACAGTACTTCATAGTGATACATCCCCAGGGGGAGACTGTGAGGGTGAGTCGTTAATTATGGAATTACTGTACTTTTTCTGGGTTGTGCATTAGATCAAGAGAGCATGTTGTTCCTGAGTCAAGGATTTAAGGAGATGAAAGATTGGAGAATGCAAAGATGAAGTGAGTTGTCCTGGCTCTTTTGGGATTTCTGGAATGTGAGAGGTTAAGGAGAAGATAGTTACTGGTTGTATACAGTGGGTATATATTCTACAGCATTTTAAGATGGTCATTCTTGTAGATGTACTAAATTCTCTGCCTCTGTGTTTGAGTAAGTGAGTTTACTGACTGCACCTGAAAAAGATCTAGAAGGTCTCTGTAAAACTGACCAAATAAAATACATGCATCATGTATCTCAAATATCTGGAGTCCTAGTAACTGCACCTGTATGCAGGGCAAATGGTCCCTTATATAACCTGTTTATCTGGCATCACCAATTGACCTGAGTTTGCTCCTGTAGCTGAGGAACTTGCTTGAGCTTCAAGTTTAATGCTTAACAAATCTAGTTCAAAACAAACAGACCTCAGTTTTCTTGGGAACAGCATTGTGAAAAATGGCAGTGGTGTACTGATTACTGTAAGACTTCATATAAAATATGGGGAAAGGGAAATACTTGCTTAACTGCATCTCACTGTAATAGAGCCTCATGAGTGTGTTTCTGTGGGTGAGCCCTTGGGATGCCTCTAGCCTCTGGCAAGGAGCCTGAGAGATACCAACACATCAAAATGGAGAACACGTTTTCCTTTCCCTACTGACTCCCTTTCTTCAGTTTTCTCAGAAATAGTGACTTCTTAGTTCTGCTATTGCTCTATTCTGCTCTTTGCTTTTACTTCTTCAGCTGGGTCATAGGGATCTCTTTTGTGGTTTTTTTACCTTTAAAAAAAAAGAAGTCTCATAGTATTTTCAAATTATTAACAAATCTTTTTGTTCTTGTTTGGCTAGGGCAGTCCCAGGCCACCTTTATTTTGCATCCTTAGCTCATGTGCTTCAGTGTTTAACTTGTGTATTCCTTCTCAGCCTAAAACTGAAGTTTATGTTAAAGTGTTTTTAAAAGCAGAAAAAACTATTTTTCTATTTAATAAGCTAAATGAGGGCTTGAATCAAAATGTGTATCAAGTGCTACTGACTCAAATAGGCCCTGAATGTTTGTGGAAGTGCATTCATTCTTTTTATAATGTGTCAGAAGATAAACAGGTCTGAGCAGAATTTGAAATGTAAGAATTATTAGTATTTTAATGGGTTTTTTTCCACAGATTTGGAGTAGAAGTTGAAATATTCAATCCACTGAAAAGATTCCCTAAAACTTAAAATTTTGGATTTTGAATCCTTGATTGAAGCAGAAATACTTTATTTCAATTTTATATTTTCTTTATTTTCAGCCTAAAAAAAAATAAATTTATATGTCTGTGTTAAGTCTTTCAACATGAAGTTTATTGCAATGGTTTGAATTCCTGAATTCAGATGTGAGATTTCTGGTGATTTGCAGCCAAACTGAGAACTGAGGACATTCTGAATAAAATGTAAAATGTTTTATGCTGTCAGAGGCCAAATACTTAAAATTTGAGATAGCACAACAACTTATGTGACAATGTTTAGTGAATGCACCATAACCAACAGGAAAAACTGAACAACTTAACAGAAGAAAAAGGGGGGCAGATATAACTGTAACAATACTGGGGGGAAGAACAGAGGAGGCTGTCATGTGTATGAGCAAAGTGGTGGATTCTGAGATGCATCAGGAGTGCAAAGTACCTTCTGAAAGGCAAGTTTTCTCTCATTCCTTCTCACTGCCTCTAATTTTTTTTCTTCTCGTCAAGTTTCCGCAGAGATGTTTCAGAGTAGCTGTGCATACTTGAAAACATTAGAAAGTGAGGCAAATTCTGCAGTGACATGCACCTCCACTGACATCAAAGGGATGACATACCTTGTGTGTCTCCTGCTCCAAGTTTGGGTTTTTTTTAAAAAAAAGCACAAAGTGAAGAAACATGTCCACTGCTTAAAGAAGTGTTACTATTTGTGCCAGTGGAAGTCAAACCCTATCCAAAGAAAAAATAATGATGAATTTAAAAGACTACTATGATCTTTGCCCCGACCTATGCGATGCTGGTTCTGACCTACCAGACCAAGTCTTGACCTCAGTCTCCCAGCTGCATCCCTCACTGAAGGCAGGTCTCATCTCACACCACCTTTATACAAACTTTATTTAAGCCCTCTACATAAGGGAGGCCCTTATACAGGAAAGCTTCTGGGGTCCTTTAGCACATCCTTTAGTCCCATTGTGTTCACTCACCTACTTAAAGCTAAGCCTTTGGGGTTGTCCTGGTGCAGTGGGGTCACAGAAATTATGGCTTTCCAACAGGAAGGGCAGCCCCTACTTCAAACTGAAAATGTTTCAGTGAACAAACTTGTTTTTCATTTTGCATTTAACATTATTTCTGAATACTAGGAACGTGGGTGGTACTTTCACAGCAACAGTCTCAGGAAAAGTAAATATGTATGTCAAATACCATATGCCATTAGGTTTTTCTGCTGCTTCCCCACACCAATAATATATTGGATATGGATGTCAACCTAACTGTTCTGGCAACAGTTTTAGTTTGACCATACCCAAAATACTTTTCCAAAGCATAATTATGTTTTTATTTAGGTTTTACCTTAATAGAAATTCTTGGTGACAGGTATACCTGCACACTATTTTAGGTAATGCCATTAGATGTATCAGTGACAAGTTAGCAAGCATGTAATATCCTAAGGCAAATAGATTTGTATGTTCTCTTTCAGACTGGATGATTATGTTGCACTCTCTAAAGACATTCTAGATCAGTAAGAATGTCTCCTCAGGGAATCACAGTGATAACTACTTTTGACAAGTAGTAATAACAGAAGTTTAGTCCAACCATGAAATGAAAGACTCATGCTGAAGCCAGGATTACTGGTAGTGGACTGCAGGGGCACTGCAATTGCACATCACTTGCTTTAGTGATGGCATGTCTGCCTTCACTCCATCTATACTTGTGAATTCAGAATTGCCCATTTCATACTATCAAGCAAAAGGCATGATATTGATTTGAAGGGATCAATGGTAAGAAGCATTGTTTTAACTTACTAGTAGGGAAGATCAATTCCTTCCACAGAAACCCACCGTATTTTATGTTGCTGTTCTAAATACGGGGAAAATTCCCAAATTATGTGTGACTTCATTGATTAACATCACTCTTAGATAATTAGAAACAGCTTACTGATCCTTTCAGTAGCTCAGTTAGTTGGCAAGATCCCCCAGGTAGGTGTATCATGATACTTCTGAGGGAACGTTTGCAATGATCATGACTCTTCCTTAGCTCTTCATTGTTGTTGTTACTTTACTGAACCATCAAAGGCTATCGTTATTACATATTGACACAGAGCTACAGAATGGTTGATAAATCTATATTCAAGTTGTGTTTAAAATCAATATTATAGCAGTTACCATGCCAAATCAATATTTACCAAGTTGCTAGCTCCCAGTGCCTGATGCACTGTAATTATTCCTCTTCTCACATAGAACATGGGGACCTAATCCAACGCTCACTGAAGTCAAGAGAGAGACTCATTGATCTCAGGCTTTGGATCAACCTTGCTTGCTTTTATTTACTCATATTTATCATAGGATTGTACAAAAAATTGCACACAACAGAAGGCCTGTTTACTTGGTCTCTACATCTTATCGTAATGCATGTACTATGAGCTTCTGCTGTTATTAAAACAAGACCCAAGATGCTAACTTGCCACTGATAGATTTTTTTTTTTTTGGCTTTTTTGGTAGTGTTATACAGACAGTACCGGCTTAATACAGATTAAAAACCATTTGCTTCGAAAAGAATCCATAAGTTTTGATGATACAGCAATTTGGAAACACATTTGAGACAGATCAAGTAAGACTAATTATCAAAATAGAGTTGTGTAATCATCTATGCTTCCATGTTTTAATTGAACAGTAGGATATTTCTTTCAAAAAAGTGTGTTAATTGGGGTCTGCTCATGGGAAGGAGTGACTAATTGAACTGGCATGAGCCTGACAGCAGGTTTTTTCATTAAAACGTTAACTTTTAAAATCAGTGTTACACTGCAAATATTGTCTGTCTTTCAGCTGGGCTAGTCTATCTGGCACATGCCAGCTCAATTAATAGCTTGCTTTCATGAGCAGACCCCAATTAACACACACTTTTCTTAAAGAAGTATTCCACAATTTAAATTAGCACATTTGCATTAGAAGTAATTATACTGGTTTTGGTTGTTAGTTGTTCCTAATTTTTGTGATGATTAAATATGTTTTAATGGAAAATGACATTTGTTGATTAATTACTCAAGTCGTATTGGATGTGTGTAGAAAACATTCAAATGAAGAAAGAGAGAAACTAAGCTAAGACCCAAACTTACCAATCCATAGGCATGCAAGGTGAAGTTTCTGTCATTGTTTATACATAATTTCCATACACATTGTGTCACTATCTGGTCACCTCTACATGAACTAAATTTTTTTAATGAATTGTTTCTATATATTTGGCCTGACTATGTATGACCTTTGAAGCAGAACCATGTAAGGTAACAACTAATTAGGACACTCTAGGTATGAAGTGAGCCGATTATCTTCTGTGAGTGAAAAATATGTGAAAAGGCATCCTTGTCATAATACAGATATGATGATGATGGTCTAATCCAGAACTTTGTATTCAGAGAAAGAACAGGAAAGCAATGACCTGGAACTAACAAAAGCATCTAAGCTCAGCCCTCCTGCTCATGAAGGAGACTACTCTCAGGTGACTGTTCAGGGACTATGGAAATAGCCTTCAAGCTCTCTAAGTATATATTTGAGAAATAGATGAACAATTTATAGTGTGGATTCTGTACTGTCATTGACTTCACATGTGACGTGAAGGAAACCATGCTTAAAATTTTGCTGTATGTGAGCAATACTGCTCATGTATAACAGGCTTTTTGCTTTAGAATAGAGGAATAAAAGATTTCAGGTGAAAATGGCTGTGTTACATAATCCATATGAAAGATACTTTTACAGTCTGCATTTAAATTTGGAAAGGATCATTAAATTTAATCCAGTACCTGTATGCTGAGAGTCATTAAATCTTCTTACATCTCTGTAATTTGTCTTTAAGGCATAACTTGTGGTTAGCCAAAACTTTCCTTCCCAAAAGGCATCCAGGCTTCAAGAGATACAATCTACCATTTTGTTTAAGAGTGTGTTGTAATGATTAATTGCTCTCATTGTTACAAAACTATCTAATTATCCACCTGCACTTTGACTTCAGGTTTTGGCTTCTGAATCTTGCTAATCTTTTTAATACACACACACCCCTCCCCAACTATTTCAAAAAACCCAAACAAACAAAAACCCACCAACTTTGCTCTTCATTACTGGTTATTTTTCCCTTTTGAAGAGATGATACACTCTCAATGTTCTTTTAAAAACGCAGTCAGTGTTCTGGTGTCCCTCTTCTCAGCTAAAAGAAATGTCTCCAGTATACAGAAGATAAACATTGTCATTCTGAGAGCCCCTTCTGTTATAGCTCAACATTGTCTACCACTGAAGTGTTCTTATTTGAAGTGTATATATTTAGTGTAGTCATGGTCCTGTATGAGTCAATCCTCTTCTAAAAACACCATTCTCCAAAGTTCCATATTTGTGGTTTTTTGTTGGTTTGGTATTTTTTTTTTTTTATAATACCTTGAAAACTACCTTCTTGTTGTAATATTGCTACCTATGCCATTACATAATTTGCCAAATTTACAAGGTTTGCCAAAAATCAGTTGAAATAAGATGAGGAAGGTTTGATGGGAGCAAATGCTATCAGGTTATGGTTAAAAGTGATTTTGTTTTTCTTAACTCTCCTATATGTAATGGATGTGAAAAACAAGAAAATGCTTTTTTCAAGTGAAGCGTCTTTAGGAACAGCCATCTGTGCCATGTAGTACAACATCTGACAGGAAGCCTTGCTTCAGAAATAATGCAATCCTCTGGAGGCTTGTCCAGCAAAAGTATCATCCAAGGTCACTGTGATTTTACCTGCGTGGCAGTGTACATAGACTGAGAGCTGCTTGGAGCTGAGCCTTCAGAGGAAAGCTGTAGGGTCACAGGAGAGCTATGCTGCTTGTAAAAACCAGGATAACATCTCACTTAAAAAAAAAAAAAAAAAAAAAAAAAATAAAATTTCTAGCACAGGGTAAATGTACATAACAGCAGTGAAGAAATTAAAAGCCAAACAAAATCCCTTCCCAAAGAACTAACAACCTGCTTCTGGAAATAAACAGAAATAGCTCTATGCTATATAGGGTGAATCGTGAAACTAGAACAGTATTTAAGGAGATATAGGATATGGTCTGCAGTTTTAGGTGTCCAGACGTGGTGTTAACCAATAGCATACAGGTGATGGAGAGTCAAATGAAGGGTTTCCAGAGCCCTGCCTAGATGGTAGTAGTGATACCATTAATACGGTGCCAAAAATGTGTTAAGTCCTTTATAGACAATGAATAAACCAAAGAGCCCATGCTCAAAGATCGTGTGGGGTTCTACATAAAGAAATGCAGTACCCAGGCATTTCTTTAACTGTTCGCTCACTTGCTGTTCAGGAGAGACTTGTTTCTGTGTTTACCCAGCCACCGGCTGAGTGTGCTTGGGGGGTATAGTGTTAGATATCTCATTTTTGTGCCATCTTGGGTAAGAAAAGAGTACACACAGAAAAAGAGGAAAAAAATACAGTTACACTGTTACTGAAGGAAGTGACTATGCATGTTGTAAAGAGGAGGTTACTGCTCTCAAAGTGATAAAGTATGCTGCTGCAGGGGATATGGTGCTGACCCGCAGAGCTCCTTGCATCTGGGACACACTGAGAGAAGTTTTGTATAGTGTTACCCAAGTTTCTTAAATTCACTGGTTTCATTTCCCATGTGTGCTTTGTTCTCCCTATTAACAGCTGAAATAATATTGCACTTCAAGAAATTACAAAATTAAAACTTACACCCTGCCTTCTGCTTCTTTAGGAGCGATTCTTTGGTTTTGCAAGTGTAAATATTATCCTGTGTTTTAAGATGGAGCTTATTCTACTGGAAAATAAATATGCTATCAATGGATGATCACCATCAGCAAGACAGATTTAAATTCAGTTGGAAATATGAGAAGTTTATGTGTATTGGCAAGAAGCTATATCGTTACATCACTGAAGGTGAATTTGTGGCTGAAAACAGCCCAGACGCAATCTACTACTCAATAGTAGGCTTTAAGAATGACACAGCTTAGATGACTGATGAGGTCTTTTCCCATCTGTATAATTTGTGTTTCTATCAAAATAAGTCCTTTTGTTCAATTGGGTGATAAATTAAGAAACAAATGACAATACCATCTTTTAAAGACTGTAAGCAGAGAAAAGGAAGAGTAGTTATGACATTAACAAAGATCTTAATAATGTTTTGCTCTAGTATTAAATATTTTAATCTATATCTCATCTTAATTAGTTAAGATTCACTTCATATCAGAATCATTGAAAAGTTTTTTTGGGGGGGGAAAGTAAAACTAAAAACTGGAAGTTTGCTGCTTTTAAAGCCTTTCTGTTGAGGTTAAGTAATGTTGCAACATGGCTTTTTCTAACTCCATGTATAAAAAGCCTACTGCTGTTTGGACATACCCAAAATTACATGGAAGCCAAAGGTGGGGAGGAGTCCTTCCAAAAAGACTGAACAATTTTTTTTGTCACTGATTAATAGGTAGTGTTAGTATCTTCAGTAATCTCAAAGTACCCAGACAGCAGCAAAATGATGAAATGTGTAACCATAGTCCTCAGAGATGAGGCCTAATAACCCCCTGTGATTCTGTTCAAAAGACATTTCCATATGTTTGTTTTCCAGTTTAAGTTGCATCTCCTTGCAGAACATGACTGTAATCCCCCCAAGTCACAATGGTGTAAGGAATCTACCCTGAGTAGGGAGCAATATTTTGTCCTAATGATGTCAACAGCTGTCTTCTAACATTTAACCATGTAATAAAGGAGGGGGGGGGGGCGGAGAAGCCACACATATACAGACAAGAAATGCACTGTGACCACTGGGCAATCCATTAGATAGCCATAATGCTCACAGCTGGAAATTTTTTTGAGATGGCATTTGATATCATCATTGTTAGCCTTCATATAATGCAATATTTATTATAGTAAGGGAAGAAGGGAGTATTTTTAGCTGCATCTTGAGTAACTTATCTCCATGGCAACCCTTTACTTGCCTGCACTGTTGCTGCTATATAGAATGTTGTCACATTAATAATAAATGGAACACATCTAACACATTTGGCTGCCGATTGGCTTCCAGCCACATATTTCTCTTGTTCTAGTTGAAGGGTTTGCAAAGCTTAGGGTCCATAAGCAAATTCCATTCATTTTGTTTCTTAGAGAAAATTGCCTTGGATTATATTAAAGTACTCAGGAGGTTTCATCAACGTATGCATTGTGTTTGTTGGGTTTGATTTTTTTGTTTGCTTTTGTTTCTAGTTCCACTTTAAAATGCCAAGGAAATCCGTGAACAAATACAATTAGAAAAGCTAGAAATCCAGCAGCTGTGGAGTAATTTTATTTGACTTACATTTGTATGGATAAGAAAATGGCATTTAAAAAAATTGCTTATGAGGAACCCCTGTGACATATTTTTGAAGAGCAATACTTTCATTAATGGAAACTTAAAGCAAGCAGGTCTCCAGGTGAGATCCGAGACTTGCTGGTAGTTTCCACATGCATATAAAAAAAAGCATCTGCAAGCAGTCAGCCCGCACTTTGTGGTCTAAATATATAGATTTCAAATTTGGCAAATGCTTGTTATAAAGTTGGAAAAAACAGACAAAAGAACATTAGATTTCAGCTTAAACTGGTCATGTTTTTTCTATAGATTCTAATACTAGTGAACAATACAGTGCATCTGGCTTTTAAGTTTGTATGTTAAGGCACAAATACTACCTGCTTGGCATGAGAAACCATTTGGAGCCTGTTTAAATGGCACTACAGAGGTACTTACACAAATATTAAGTAATCATATCTGGATGACTTATTCCCCATTTCTTTTGTCCATTTTCTCTCTTCTTAACCCTTTACTTATTTCCAAATCTGCAAAAGTGGAAGAGGAGAAAAAAAAAAAAAAAACAAACAAAAAACTGTGTTTGTGTTTTATTGCATGACCATGTGATCTTTCTGCAGTCTACCATCAGTTTATTTAACATCTCAGATGAAGCATGTGGGCCCATAGGAATAATTCCCTTAGGAATGTTTATTTAAGAAACACCTATAACATTTTAGTTTACATAATAATGATATTTTGCCAGTGATAACTAACTGGTCTAGGATCATGTACTTATTGCTGTAATTTCCAAATATCCTGCTTTTCAAATGCAAGACTTAAGAAAAAAAAGCCAGTTCTTTCACTTGCTTGTTCAGCTTTTCAAAACAAATATTCTGCTGTAAGCTCATAAATGAAAATAACATTAAAAAATAGAGAACATCATTTAACAATTATTAGGTTCTTGTATGGGAATTTCACTCATAAGCATGATGTTGCTACCCCAGAATTTATAAATAAGGGAAAAAAATAGTTCATGTGAGTTTTCAAGCACTACCCAGGAACGAAGAGTTTCTAAAAGCCTGAGCCAAAATACTTAGTAGCAATCCCTGGAAACATTCTTATTGACCCCTCAGCTTTGCATCAGTCTCTACATCATGATGTCAGAAGTTTGTAAAAGGTTTTTACCCCAGAAAGATTTTTTTGCTGTAAAATGGTAAAAACTAGAGGCATTCCCTCATTATTTGTATCTAAGCACAGATACGTTGAGTAAGGTTACTCAAGGAAAATAACTCGGTAGTATTTTCTTTAAAGGACATTAAATAGCCCTGAAACTCAGTCAGTAAGTAATCTAGCATTATTGCTATTTTTATTTGGAGAGTCGTACTTTTAACAAGTAATAGCTAATTTGGGATGAGTTGTATTGAGCTCATGGCTTCTTGGCAGTACTGCCTGCCAAGGTGAGAGAAACATGCTGTGTGTATACAGGACCCACTGCTTCTCAATCATATGTGGGCCCTATTTAATATAAAGCCCCATTCCTAGGGTTTCAGACATTCATACTTATTTATCTTGAGCTGGAACTCGCTTTACATCTGCTGAAAGGCCAAGAGATGGATGAAAGATGATTTTCTCCATGTTGTAGCAGGTCAATTTACAGAATAGGTGTGCTTCTGGACTTTAAATGAAAGACTTTGAGCCAGGCTGTAGTGGATGAAAGAGGCAAAAATCTTGCAGGATGTTCATCTCTCCTGAGCAGCTGGAATCCAGACTTCTGAGTTGCTACATTTAGCATAGCAGAAAGGCATGTTATTAATTAGGGAAATTTTCTAAAGTGTTATGAAGATGAAACTTACATATATAATTGCTATTAAGGTGATTACACTTTAATTCATGGTTCATCTCTGCTTGAGACAAATCTACAGTCAAAAAAGAAGTTGCTATAATTAATATGTAAGGGATAGATTTAAAAATGAACCATGATTCTCCATCTAGGACCTAGTGAAAAAAAGAAGATGGTAACTGCTGTGTTTAAGGTTTGTGTTTGTGATACTTCATGGAAAGTACACGAACTTTAAGGAAGATAGTCTGTTGCTGAGGCCTCATCTTGTAAGAGTTTTGCACCTGACTTCAGTGAGGTGGGAAGCTGGTCCTTGGGAAACAGGCAGTCTGACCTCGGTGTGCAATTCTTGGCACAAGCTGCATTTCCATCTCACTTCTACCACTCTCCCTCAGCTTGTATGAACACTCATTCTTTATAGTTGGTTTGAAACAGGTTACAGTGACTAGCTGCATTGTGGAGTTCACTGTTTGACTACCCTGAATGAGGGAAAAAAAATATATGTATCTTATTTTGACTATTTTATTAAATATTTGGTATTCAACTCTACCCTTTCTGAGAATTCTAGATGTTTAAAAAACTTGGAGTGTAGCTGTTCCTTTCATCTATGATGCTATATATTTCCCTGATTTTACTTGCTGCTTCTTTGCTTTTTTCCTCTTCAAAGTGTAACTTAGCTAAAAATGCTGACTGAAAGTCAGAACCCCAACATAAGCACAGGAGCTATAAAACTGAGGTTACTGTGTCCTTTGTGCCAAGAAAGTCCTCTATTGTCTGTGTAATACTGCAGGTTTGGAGAAATAATATCACAGATTCTTTCTATGATACATGCATTCCCATCCTTTCTTAGCTGTTGGGACATGGTACTATAGAGCAAGTTAAACCCCGAAGACCAGCCTGAGCCTTTCCAGGCTGTGATTCTCTCTTTCTGATCTTGCTCTCAAATAAGACGTGAACCTGTAAGAATGAGCAGCATTTTTATTTTAACACTATTACACTAAATATGTTTTTCCACTGGCTCAAGGGCACAATTTTGCTCTTCTTAATTTTACTTTTGGAATTACTTTTGATCAGAAACCTAATGAGCTACTTAAGATTCAGAAGGAAGAGACAGCTCTACCTTAAAAATAGTCATTAATTTGAAAATGTGGGGAGGGCTCCAAGCTTGCCTTTGTGTGATCTCCCATTTTCCTGTGGTATCTTCCAGCACAAACATAATTCCTGTAAAAGCAGACGGTAAAAACCGAACCAGTACAAGAGACACATGCGTTCTTTGTGATGAGATAAGCATCCTCGAGCTTTTCACAATTGTATTTATTTTTCATCTGCTCATTTACTGTACACCTGTCCCCGGCTGGCACTGCTCTTGGCTGCAGTACAGATGATTCTGAGTTTCAAAGCCAGATTTGTTCTTACAATTATTTCACTGGCACATAATAAAAACTGTTTCCTGTACTCAGCAAAATGCAGCTAAATAAAGAGTACAGGTGTGCCATGTTTGTCAGCCTTTCTACAATGTAATACTAATCTTTGCTCTAAATAAGTACCTTTAACAGACTATAATAATAACCTCTTGTCTAGCATGCCTTAGGTAAGAAACAGAAGATACTCCAGTCCTCTGAACACAGATTTCACAGTGGATCTAGAGAAGTTTGTGGCACAGATGTTGGTGTAATTTGAAATAATGATACATGAGGGGTACACACACAGTTCAGCCACCTTCAGATGGGATGGCAGTTTGTCACTAATAGGTGGGGGTCCAGTCAGACCCATGTGGGAGATCAGGTTCAGCCTGTTTAAAAAAAAAAAAACCAAAAAAAACAAGACCCAAATTAAAAAAACCCACCCCAAAACCAAACAACAGAAACAAAACCCTCTGCATCCCCCACGTCCTGTGTCCCCCCTCAAAAAGATACCCAAAACAAAACACCACACCTTGCAGCTGCAAATACAATAAGGGTTAGGGTTTTTTTCCTGTTACCTCTGTGTATTTGCACTAAACTGATCATTCCAATATTTTATTTTGCTCCTTCTCCCTCTGCATATATTTTGATATGTCTGTGTACACATATTTATGTATATTACACTTCATAAAAATATGTAAGTAGTGATTATGAGTTGAATCGTGGTCATTTCATGTTTTAATGAAGAGTTGCAAATCCATATAAATATAGATTTTGGATATTTTATTGACTTCTAGTACTGATACATCTAGACTTTTTAAAATTAGAAAGGCTGATACATGCCCAACAACTTTAAACACAAATATGAGACGGATACAAATGTGTACCCTTGGCAGATGAATACAGGTGCATCTGCAATGTCTTAACACTGATCGGAGTTGTCATGTCCTAGTGAAAGTATAATTTTGCACTAAACTACTTAGGGTCTGAGCTAGGAAAAGCACTTAGCTACATGATTAACTGCAAGGATGTGGTTACAGCTTTTGTGGGACTATTTATGTTACTAAAATGATACTTTTGCATTTTTCTGTGATTATTATACTCTGATTGGGCATTTGCATCCAATGTAAGTCAAGGATAGTTACACAGACACTGAAGGAGTGAATTGGCATTTTCCTGCAGCAGTTTAGCCAGTGTGACAAAACTGTGATGTAAATCAGACTTCAGTCTTAATCCATCCCAAATGTTCATTTCCTCAGTTGTTGCAAGATTTCTTCTTTTCATTGTTGTTTGTCTGTAGAATAGAGACAAATAGGTACAGTAATGTCCTGAGTAGTCTTTTAACTGCTCTAAAGAAAACAGAAATGATATAAGTACATACTCATCTGAATGAATACTGGTTCATTTGAACATGTGCTATAACCAATGAACTTCTTGCTAATTATCCTTTTCTTCGTCTTTAACTGTGTGACTAAGAGGAAGACCAAGCATGGGCTCAGATTTGTATTGCTTGCATTCCAGAAGGCGTGGCTCACTGAAGCTTCTTCTTCATGCTTTATGACTTAAAAAATCCAGATATTTCCTAGTGCTTGCTATTGGTTTGATTCTCAAGAGCTTTTCAAACAGATTCTTTGTCTGGACTTATTTCCTCAACTTGATCTTGAATTTTGAGCATTTAACTTATTCATTTTGTCTGGTATTTCCTGTATGCTTGCTTCAAATTGTTCTAGCTCCTCTGACATAATCACTGCAAAGAATTCATTGCAGGTAGGAATGTTCCCAGTGTCATCAACATCTCTTCTATAAGCAACAGAGGTGGAGAAGCACCTCAGAGGAATCTCTATTGTCTTAGAAACATATTTCATGATTTAATGAGTCTTCCTGTGAGGCAGTGAGTGTGTGCACTCTCACCCACTCTTGTCTTTGTTAACTCTAACCAGAATTTAGGAGCTCTGCTCTTAGAGCAGTACTTTAATATTTAGACATTACCAAAAGCTTGGTGAGGTCAGTTCTCTCTGTAGGCACATATGCTGTTTTGAATTTAACCTTGCCTCTTCAGAGGCCCACATCAATCAACATCTGGATTCTTAGAGTGCCTAGGGCATGCTGCTTGATAGGTTGGGTGCTCCCACCGGCTCACAGTGGGGAGCCCCAGATCTGCTAAGGCCCTGGTTGCTATTGTGGAGGCAGTCCTCAGGTGCTCTCCTAGGACCTGCCTCCTCTTTTGAGGTCTTTCTTTTAATCTCACTCTCTCTCCCCCCACCTCAGTAGATAACCAATTCCTAATTTACTATCATATGTTTTTTGAAAAAAATTGTATTGGTCAAATTGACAAATTATTAATTATTCAAACTTCCTCAAAAATATTATAAATTCTCAATGTATTAATATGTTTGTCTGGTAGAGAGATTGAGAAAAGTCAGCCAGTTCTGGTGACTTCTCCTAACCTTAGCTTGCCCTGGCAAATATCAGCGAGATCTGTATTGGCTCTCCCACCCTTCACAACAATACTGAATAAATCTGTTCCATGGTAGTCTTTATTGAACTTTCCACTGTGAATGGTTCTATATGGCGTGAATCCCTTCAGTATTGGAGTGCACAAATTGCGTCATTGAGGATGCAGCAGTACAGAAGCAATTAAAAGAACAAACATGGAATAACTGGACAACTTAATTTACGTTCTTAAAAGGCTACAAATGAAGCAACTATGACACAAAATCGGAGAACCTCTTACAATAAACATTCATAGGCTATTTCCATGGTTACAGCATTATCACATAGATTCTAGAAAAGTAAATCCCTACCTAAACACAGCATGTAAGAAGTATTTATGTCCTGCTTCTGCTTAGTTCTTGCATTGTGTACATCTTTGTTATGGTTGCTGTTTTATTGAATTCCACCACACATACTTTATATGAATGGGAGTTCTCTGTGCATCTGAATCTAGTGCCCTCAACAGAAGATAAAATCCTAAATCTCGTGTCTGATACGCTTGGCCATGTACATGCTCTCAACACCATTCTTGTTCCTTGTGTTGCATTCCATTTTCACATTGCAACCCTCAGGAAGTTGAGGATGGCTACAGATTTCAGATTTCTCCAACGCGCTTGTCAGCTTGTCAAAGGGAAGTACAGCTGTGGCTCATTGGTGAAGTACTCCAAGAAAGACCTTTGGCTGTTTTTCAGATGACACTGTATAATTAGAACCATGTCAGTAAAAGGATGTCAGATCTGTCTTTCAGCCATGCTTTATTATGATAGAAATCTTTGGAATATCATATGGATGCAACACCCAGTTACTGGTTATTGATCTGGCACAGTTCCATATCAAATCACAGCCTGATTCTTTGCATCATGATCTCTGTCAAGAATGACATTTTTATCTGGTTAACATTTCTTTTGTTCTTAAGAAGTTGAAGAGAATTAAAAGTATATTCTCTCACTTCCAAATGCATACATCAAGCCAGTTCTCCATTTTTACTACTGCTAAAGATAGAGGCACGTGTGTGGTCATTAGTACTTGAGGTGTAAAATAGTATGCCCTCTCTTGGGGTAGGTGTGGTGGTGAGCAATAGAGCGTACAAATTTCTTCCCCATTTCATTTGAGGTTTATTGCAACTGACATCTTATGGCCAGGGTTTTCAAAAGTATTTAGTGTTTTTAGAGAATGTAGCTTGACAAAGCTTATAAATGGCTCATCTCAGCAAGTTAGAGCATTTCCTAAAAAGCTTGAGTTTCAAGGCCTCTCATTTGTGACATTCTAAATGCAGCCAAAATGTTTGAAAATGTTAGTAGTATCTATATTTTCAGGTGAACCTATTGTTAGCGTAGTTACCACATTCTACTCTTCTGAAAGTATAAACTTGCATAAACTTTCCAGAAAATTCAGTGCTGAGAACTCCAAATGGTAGCAGCATTTGATTTCTTATGTGGGCTGTTTTATCATGTTATTCTGGAAGTAGTTCCATGGGTGGTGTGGTAGGAGGATGTTTGGAAAGAAAAAGAGCTGAGAGTTTTCACTAATCTATTTATAGTATTCATTAATTGATTTTATTCTTGTGGTTACCCTCCCATTAAAATCCATTTGAAGCTAGAGTGCTCTTGTCTATTAAGCTACTCACCAAGGGTTTTAAATTACTTTGATAGTTTAAGAGAAAAATTACGTTTATTTCTTAGTGTGTCTTTTTGTTAGGAAATTTAGCATTCACTTTTTCCTCAGTCTGTAATATTTTTAGATTTGCAGAGATTCTGAACTAATTCTGAATAGGACAAGGAAGTTAAAATCAAAATTAGTTACTGCTATCAATCTCAAGCAGTTTTTGGAACTCGAAACAAACCACCCGTGCTTAGTTTGTGTCCTGCCCAGTACGCTAGTTCATTATTGTTATATAAAGACAACTGAAAAAAGGCATTCAGGTGGAGATGAACAAGTAGTATAAATTGTACAAAAACAATGGATGCATAATATTAGAAATGCATGTGCTCTCTGAATTTGAGCATATGGGAACACAGAAGTGGCAGGTTATGGTGCCTTACCCTGTTCTCCTCAAGCTCCTGTGGCCCTGCTGCTGAATTGCAGTACCCTGCAGCTCTACTGGTGGGTGGCCCAGCACCGAAACACTCCAGCACAGATGATGGGCTTTTGTCCCTTGTACTGGTGATTCCAGTTGACAGCCGATTATGGTAATGTTGCACACAGTTTAGCTTCAGTTCTGCCTCTTGCATCTGCCTGCAACAAAATTTCTATTCTACTTTGCAGTTGAATTTGAGCTGGAAAAGTATCTTCAGTGTCCTTTAATGAAATATCTTTTTATGAAGATATCAAGAGGAAGAAGTAGTTATGAGCACTTTTCATGATGGTATAAATTCACACATTATTCATGCTTCATTGGACTTATTCTGCAAGATCAGCATAAAGCTATCTAGAAGAATGTGTACCTTTAGCATACTGATAATATTCAACAACTAGATAATAACATTGGTGACATTTGCGAAGCCTGAGAGATTTAGGCCTCCTTGCGTTGACATTAATAGAAATGAGACATCTCTATTTCTTAGGCAATAGTGGTTCAATGACCTTTTTCTTCTGTCTCAGACTTCTGCTGTTTTTGCATGCTCTTTGTGGCCATTGTAAGGAAACAGCAAAATATTTGATTTTTCTACTCTCTTCTCCTGTGTGTCTTAAAATAGTTTTCCCATTTTAAATGGCTGTCAAAAAGGGCTTCTCCATAGACTTTTATCGTTGCTAAACATTTTGGGTAGTGTGATTAGAACTGACCAAAGAAGTAGCAATGGCGCCGGGAAGTGACAGGGTTGTGATGGTTATTTATCCCTGCCTTGCAAAACTGAATATATGACATTGCACTGCTCATGGAAGTCAGCAGAATTGGCCTTAGACTTCTTTGCAGACTTTCCCCTTAATCTGGGAGTGCTCCTATCCACTGCAAAAGGCTATTTTTATTTCATTTCTCACTATAAAGAAAGGTAGAAGATTGACAGCAGTGCACTACTATTTTGTAGTAATTGATCTTTTTCAAAGCACTTTGGCTTTCTCTGAAGATCCGTCATGTGATTTTGTACCTTGTTATTGCTATGGGTACCTTTTACTGTTGTTTTCAGAGAAGTGGGGATCAAGGTATCGTGTTTTTAACCACAGAATTACCTTTATTCTGCATTTATTCTGATACTCAATGTAATATTAATGGAAGTACCCTTCTGGCAGGGTGAGCCATGTTATCAGTAAATGCGTAATTGACTTCTGTACCGAGTCTGAGGGAACAAAGGGAACATGGAGATCAAGAGCCCTGTGCCTGCCTGCCTGAGCAGCGCGATTGTTCTCAGCCTCAGCCTGTGATCGTTGCTTACGCAGCGTAGTACTGTGTGTAGTTATCACTTGAGGGCTAGTAGTAGTGATTGTAGTTTGATCAGTGTAAGTGGTAAATGACAGTGCAATTGTATCTCGTGCTGTTAATCAGCCTACCTGCGTATCTACTAAAAAAAAGGCAAGGGAAGGTGCTCTAGTACTCAGTATTGTAGATGTACATAAACATGAGCCTGAAAGATGGGGAAATGAAAGGGAATGAGCAAAAATAGGGGAATGTTAAAAGTTCAGTATCTTGCAACCAGTGTCAGATACTAGCACTGAGGAAGGACTGTGAAATCAAGAATAAAACACTTTTTTTGTTTACTTTTGTGTTTAGTCATTTTTATTTATTGAGGGGGAAAATATTTCTTGCTTTTCCTTGCTGTGAGGAAAAATGTTTGGTTTTTTTTAAACTGCATTTGTAAACCATATCAAGAAAGTGTTGTATGAATATAGTGAATCCAAGTGGATGTTTTTGACACTTCCAAATAGGAAGCTCTCAATTGTTCAAATATTTTAAAGATTTAAATTACTTGGGCTTCATAACATATTACAAATCAAAAGACAGAAGGGAAAAATACAACTTTTACATAATACTATTCATCATGACAAATGATCTGCATCAAAGAACATAACATCCTGGCAAAGCTTCAAGATTACCCAGAGGAGCAGCAATGGACAGGCTGTCGAGCCAAAGTAATTTCAGAAACAATTCCACACCTTATTTATGCCTAGTGTGGAGCAGAAAAGCTATGAAAAAAAAGCTTTGTGCATTTGTTTAACCTACTGACCTTAACTCTCACCCTCCCTGACAATCTCATGTTTCTCAGCATGGCGGGAGACGATTTCTGTGCAACTCTAGACAATATGGTTTAGAGTTTCTCTATTAAAGATTATTTCTTTCACAGTTCTTGATCAAAGCTAGTGCCTACCATGGGCATAAGCAGGTGGGTGCCATAACAACCTGTCGCTATCTTCTCCAGCAAGCACAGATATCTGCTGGAGTGATCAACAAGTGTGAAGGAGGACAGAGCTGTGTTAGAGCCCTAGGACTTAGCTGGTGGTCACTAACATAACAAACCAATGGGACTGATATATGAAGCTTAGCTGGTTTAAGGGAGGCAGCTGTCTCATTGCAGAATGGGAATCATCTAGGGTTTTTTTCATAACATCAGTGAAATGGTTAACTCCTTACAACTGCAGGCTGCAGCATGCCTCTCTCCGTATCTAGCCAAACTTACTCCAGATACCTTCAATGGATTGCCTTGTACAAGGGAAGAAAAAGATCTCCCCTCATATTGAGCATAGTTTATGCAAAATTGAGATTATACTGGATCTAAATTTCTGGCTCAAAATTAAGAAAATGAAAACTATTTGGTTTTGTGAACCCCAAATTTAATCCTCAGTAAGTGTTTTTTTAATTTGATCAGAGAACGCATACTTTCATATATTAAATCCATTTATTCAGTATTATTAGTACTAAATGATGTGACTTATCAGGAGGAAAACTGAAAACTAGAAATCTTGGCTTTGTACCCAAATTACATGTATTTTACTTGTTGGTAACAGAATTTTGCATTATACTGAGGGCCACAGAAGAAATCATGTTCTTAAATTACTGCCTGTCCAGACAAGAGTCACAGTATCTAAATGAACTAGCACTGCATTGTTTAACAGTTTCCAAAATTGAGTCCTAAATGTATTAAAACTAACTCTTTGTTAAAGCACATAGTCAAGGCATGCAGGTCCAAATCTGACCAGAAAGGGGAGAGTTTGTTTTTAAACAAAAAAAACCCCACCCAACCCCTCTTAATTCTTAATTTGGATGCCTGAGAGAGGAGCTGTATTTTGTGATGGAGATTTGTGGCTTACTGTGTGGGAGGACAACACGTTTTAGGTTTTCTTGCAACACAAAGTCACTAGCAGCTGTTGCGTTAAAAGCAAGGCTGGAGTTAAATTGGGATGTACTCTAAAAGGTCATATCGGGCAAGGGGACGATTTGTGTTGACACCTTTTGTTGCATGCTGCACATCAGTTTGCCTTGCTTTGTTCTAGTTTAACATCTGTTCTAACAAAAGCCAGCTTTAGAAACTGAAACTTTTAGTTACTTCTGGCATGCTTACTTCAAGAACAAAGCTGCCAGAGACACCAGTCACAACCCCAGTCTGCTCCAAACTCCTTCCAGGGCTACAGCAGTGGGCAGAAATCTGTTCTTCATTTCCACTTAGTTCATGAGAACAGTGGGAAACATCAAGTTGCCCTTGTGAGATTTAATTACAAATATGTCAAATCCATCAGATAATTGCATAAGTTCTTTTTTAAGAATCGCTACTGATAGAAGCCCAACCGTTCCTGAAAGCCTTTCAGGCAATCTCCTCAAACAGTGGTTTGCTCCTCTTGCACTTAATGTTTAACTTGATATTAGGAATCCTCTCCTGCAAGTGATTTGTTACCTGTCTTATTTGTTGGGGAAATAGAGAATAGGTTACCGTCTTTGAACTACACTAAAGTTGCTGCAGAGACAGAATTCTCTCTTCAATTTTCACTTCTTCACTAAATTAAACAATCAAGTACTTCCAGATTTTTCTCAGACATGAAGAGTAGTGACAGCAATTGGAGAACTCATCTCCGGATTCTCTTCAGTTGTTTCAAAATGTAGTATCCAAAACTAGATATAATTCAGATGAGGCCTCATCAATCTCTTAATGTGTCCCATAGGTTAGACATGGCCTACTTGCTTTTTCACAATGCTGACTTTGTTAGCTCATGTTCAGTTTGAGATACCAGCTGGATCCTTTTCTACAGTACCCAGTCATATGTTTTCAAGTATGTGTTTTTGTAGGGGATTATTCCTGTCTCCTTAGAGCAGCGCGTATCCCTTACCTTTAATGAGTTGCACCTTTTTTCTTTCTTTCGAAGTTTTTTGTGTCTTCCAGTCCATGTGGGTTTTCCCCTGCTTGCTATCATTTGTAATTAAGTAAGCAAACATTCTAAGAACTGGGTGTGCATAAGTGTTTTCCATCTCATTTTTTTTTGCCATCTAGAGTATTAGATATTTTGATTTTTTTTTTTTTAAAGTGAAAAACACAGAGAATTTTATTTACTTAATTGCGAACAAAAGTTGGCTAATGACATTTGTATAGATTGAGAAAATTTTATGCCAAAAACTAGTTCTCTGCACAGGGTGTGATTCTGACCAGCCTCATTTTCTGTGAGGGAAGTATTCAGGATATTATTTTTCCAGATAAACTACTTATACCTTTTGCTTATAACAGATCTGAACTCATCCACAACTCTTGAAAATCCCATTCCCTGACACTCAGATCTCAATCAATTAATTTTAATATAACAATAAGCATAATGACTTTCAGGGAACCACTGCAAATTTTTAGGTTGTTCTTGATATTTAAAATTTGGGAGATGACAGGCTTTGTATTTGCATTTCAGATTGCATCCTGTCATGCGTATTTTTTAAAGTTCACCTTATGACTAAAACTTTAACTTATTTTTCTTGTGAAATATAAAGCCTCTTGAGCTTATTTGTATTTCACTGCAAACTGCAATTCACTCAGTTCATAGAGCTCAAAAGGGGCCCTCTGAGGCCTCATCTTGGTCCAGCTGGCACTGATTTAAAGCTGTGATGTGATGATAATGGTAATGTCTCAATTAAGTGTTGCTTTGAGATATTGGGCTTGCTTGAACATGAAGCTCTAAGGTGCAAGCCCATGTGACTAAAATCCAGAAATGGTTCACCTAACCATTCATATAATTGAGTTTCTGAAATTATGCAGTTCCTGTAAAAGTGAGGAAAAAGAATAACACAAGTCTCTTATTGTACTAGAGAAAATAGTGAAGCTATCCTTCTTTCAGAAGGTTTTAATGAAAGTTGATTCTATAAATACAATATCATACTTAGAGCAAGATCTAAGATAGCTGGGATCTTAGGTAGACAGGGAAGGTCCTGGTTCATCTCTGGGGCTTGCATAACTGCCTTCCTATTTTGCAAGTGTGTGTTTGACAACACTGAGCCCTTGAAGTGTGCCATACACAATAGGCAAGGAGATACCAAAACCTTTAAAGATTTTGCCCAAGTCGGTGCAGAAAATGCATTTAAACCCAGATTATCCAAGATGCTCGTTGTGCCTTAATAACAGAAATATCCTTTCTCTACTTTTCAGCTAGTGATATAAATGGTGGACTGTGGGAAAAGAACGGATTGTCATTTCAACACACAATCAGCACAGAGAAATTTGGTAAACAAAAGAACGTTGCTGGTGGCAGTAAAGGGAAAGAGGCAAGAGGAAAGCCTCATTAAATCTGATTGTTATGGCACACAGTGATAATGGTCCTGTACATCAGATAATGATTTACTTAGTGTCTCCAGTACACATTAGATAGATTATGTAAGTACATTATTTCTTATTGAAAGAACAGCTATCATTAACGGCTGGTTAAATAGCTGAGTAAATCTTCATGCTGCAGAGAGAAAAAAAAAGCAACATAAAAATAATGCAGTTTTATCCCAAAATGAATCATAATTACTAACGTTGAACATATGACCTTCACAATACAAAACTTTCAGAGAACTGTATTTTATATTTGTGATTTTGCAGCTACCAATAATTTAACATGACAGTAACGTTTAGTGACTTGAGTTTAATTCATGCTAATACAGAGATTACAAGACTGACATAATTTCTTAATAAAATTGTAGGTTTTGAGTTGGAAAGAAGCAGGAGCAAGTCAATTACAATTATTCTCCAGTTGTATACCTGAGTTCATTTAATGACAAAAGAAGTCTGCAGGCTGCTGAGTCTAGATTGTCTCTTCAGTCTGCTCTCTTTCAAGTCCCATGAATGTGATTTGGTGCCTGTATTGGCTGTGGTAGCTGTGTTTGGTGTCTGCCTGAAGAGAAAGGAGCTGATGTGAGCCATTTGTGTCCTGTTCTGTCTATAGGGTGGGGTGGTAGCCAGGCATCTTGCTCTGACTGTTTTCTGCCTGTAGGCCCACTTCGAGTAGAAATACGAACCAAAATGTGGTCAGAAGGGGTGTCAGATCTGGGCAGTCTGAGAGACGAGCTGACGTGGTGGTGTCGGAAGGACCTCCTGTTCCTGCCAAGGGGAGGTCAACTTTGATCTGCCTTTTACCCGTAGCAGACTGGGGGTTGTATGCTCCCCAGCCTGCTGCATTGGTTGAGGGTGAGGTGAAGGGAAGATTACTGCCTTCAGCAACTTGATCCCATGTCCATTCATTTCCCTTTTTACATCATCCTCCCAGAGCCCTGCAAGCTCTCGCATTTGACACTCTTCTCAACCTACTAAAGGCAATCCCCTCAGTCTTTTGAAACAGCAGCAAATTAAAGCTCTTTTTGAAGCCTGCAGACAAGCTAATATATATTTTATATGTTCTGTATACATACATGCATTCACATATCCTTCAAAGTTGAAAGGAGCCCATTTGAATTAAAGAGAAATGAAAATCTACGCAGATCAAAAGAAAAAAATTAAACTTTTGTTTCTGGTTTTAAGGGGGAATTTTTAAAGAAATATCAAATCTTTTAAGGTCTTCAAAGTATTTTCAAAAACGCTGGCAGCTTATCTGTAAAGTCCAGCTCTAAGAATTGGATATAAAATTCACTTACTACTCATATTATCATTTCGTGTTTGAAGATGCTGCAATTGTAATGAAACAATTGTTACAAATAACTCATCTACACTGTGTTGTCAACATGTTTTCCCTTTCAGATTTGCTTGTATATCACACAGTCATTTAAATTTGTAAATGCTGACAAACATATTTCTCAAACTACTGTAAATTGCATTGTATGGCTACGGTTATGATTATGCACTTATCAGCCATACCTCCACTAACTACATTATGTGGTGATATGAATCATGCCACAGTGGAGCCATCTGATGTTGAGGAGGGTATGTACACTGAAAATGATGTGCACTCAGTTAGTGTTAGTTCTCAGTGTGAAGACGCTAGACACAGATTTTCAAGGAAATTCCCCTTATTAGCTGCCAACTGTCCCTGTTGGTTGAACAGACTTCGACACTTCCACTGGGCAGCTGTTTCTTCTGCTTAGTTGCTTGGTAAAATTTACTATTTTTGAGTTTATTAATAATAGAAGTATTGGTAAGCAATTTACAAAACACTATTCCAGCATCTTCACACAAAGGACTGATCAGATTAACATTATCAGATTAAAAGAAAAAAGGTCCCTAAACCTCAGGAGGAGAAAATATATACAACTAAGGAAGTATTGGAAAAAGAACTTCATTAAAGGGTGAAACTAAAATTAGCGCTAGTCTTGAATAAAAATTTTGTAGAGGATAATCTGCTTTTTGTTTAAGATGCTGTCTCAGTGGAGATCAGACTGATAAATGGGTTTATCCATTCTCCAGAAGCGACCACTGAGTAAATGAGCTCAGAATCACTTTTTACATCTCCAACTTAAAAGCTGCGCTTGCGAGCAAAGCACTCTCGGGAAGCGTTGCTTAATTTACTGCCAGTTAGCACAGTTCTGATTGCTGAGTGGGGTGTTGAGGAGCAAATACACTTCAGCAAAGACCTGTCCTCCCCCTTCCCCAGACTCAGTGTCGGTGGCAGGCTGCTGCCCCACTGCGCTTGGCTTCCAGTCTCTCTTCCCTCTCTAGATGGAGGGTTTCATTCTGTGTAGCTGTGCTGCATGAGGCCTGGGGTGCACTGGTGCTTGAGTTCAGGTTGCCTCCTCTGTGCCTGGGCTCATTCCTGCATGGTGTGTATAGCTGCAAGGATGCAGGGCGTGCTCCTAGGGGCCAGGTCACGGTACCATGTTGCTGCATTAAACTGCTTTGTTTCTTCCCTGTGTGCATAGTCCTGGCAGAAAAAGCTCTTAGTTCCTAGGCAGAATCACAGCAATAACTAACACCAGCAAACTCCAAAGCACGTATATTAATCCCAAATACTAATACATTTGCCCAACTGTCTGTACACACTAGCCAAAGGCATTAATTGACCAAAAAAAAGGATTTTTTTGTTTTGTTTTGTTTTCGCTCATGTCACAGTTGCCAAACTGCTGTTGTATTCTTCCAGTTAAGCAGCAAGCTTTGACCTTTGCTTTGCCTCCTGGCTTCAGTAGCTTCGGGGGTGGGGGGGGTGTAGAAATACAGCATTCTGCTTCTGAAAGTATTTCTCTGAACCCACACTCTTTGGGCAAGGAAATAGAAACTCTTCTGCAAGATACTCACTGCTGAGGAGAAACTTGTATGTTGGCAGTGTTGCAGAAATGAATGCCTGCTTTTGCTATAGCTCTTTCTCTAGACAAAGGGGTTCAGCTACGTATATATTTTTGCATTTATGAAAGAATAGACAGATCAGAAAGTGTTTATGCTTTTGATTTCAAATGGAATTAAAATAATTTGAGGATTATGAACAAACCCCCACCTGCAAGTTTTTAACCAAACCCGAACTTCCATTTATTTGCAAGTTATCTTTTTTGTTGCATAAAAGGCTGCTCAGTCATCTTATCGTAGCAAATTCCTAATTTTAATCTAGACTGTAGTCTGTAGCAATCTGTCATTGGATGGTTAAGGCAAGGATATTATTTTGATAGGAATCGGGTCCTGCGTGTGTATGGCAAGGGCAGGAAGTTTATTTTTTTCTGCTTTAGGGTGCTTCCGGTATTTGATTTTGTTGTCATTCAGAAGACAGGTGTTAGCAGTTTAAGTTCACTGTATAGTTAATAGAAAGAAATAGTTGTCTCTGGGAGGAGGAGGGGGTGAAATGACCTCTTGTGATTCAGGACACTTCATTGTGGACCCATCCAGGTCATGCATGAAAGCTCCTGTAATGCTGCTGAGGAGCACAGTGGCCAAATGGCTCAGGGCTGCCATGCAGCCCAATGTCATCCTCCAGGCAGAGCCCACAGCCTGCTGTTGCTGATCCACATTCTCCTTTGGCGGTTTAAATTGGACTAGAGACAAACATTGTCATGCATCCTTCCAAGGAGTAAATGCTGTTTGAAATAAAGATGAACTTTCCCATGGATTTGTGACATTTAGGTTTCAAGTATATTGAGAAACAAATGAAACATGTTGGAATAATGAAAAATAGAAAGGGAATGTAAGCATCTTCTAACTGCTAGTGGCAGAGTCTGGACCTGACACTAAAACTCAGTATTTGCTATTGGACTATTACCTATGGAATATGTGAAGAGATACAGAAGATCTTACTATGCTAAAAAAAAGGAATCCAGGAGAAAGAATCAGATTTTCCCCCCCATTTTAAACAGCAGAAAAGAAACACTGCTGTAATGGGAAAATCCGTAACAGGGCCATAAAATAAAACATAGTGCAAGGGGATAATGTAAGCTTCTGAGGATCCAAAAAGCATTTACAGCCATCTCAGATTGAGGAAACAAAAGAAATTCTTTTGACTGCATTCTTTGCGGTCAGTCTGGCATAAGGCTCAGACACTTAACATCCAATGTTATGGAACAAATTTTAAATTTTTTTTTCAAGATAATATAAGAGCCATCTTAACACTCCAGTGGTTAGAAATATTCTTCCACTTGTAAGGGATTTCCCTGTTCCTACTTAAAACAAAAACAAAGAAACAAGCCATAAAACTTGTATCTTCTCTAAACCTGAGTAGTGTTTTTTTAATTATGTGACATGATAATAGTATCTGAAATTTTAGTTAAAGCTTGCAGTTAACAAAAAGATCAATACTCTACTGTAAAAAAAATGTGTCCTCTTACACTCTTTCAATATGGCATCATGTTCTACGGAGGAGTTTGGTCTATATCTAGGTCTTCTCAATTTTTTTTTGTATCTTATGCTAAAAGATGCTAATCAGTAGGATTTTGCATGTACTTGGATCAAAAATTGTTCGTCAACCTTTTTAAATCCAGTTTGTATGCTATACACGATATTTTGGGGTTCAATAGAAAGGGTTTCAATGCCATTTGTATGCAAACAAAACTTCATTATCCAATGTAAATTGGTAGTCGAGCTACTGTGAGCACAGAATCAATGCCAGTACTAGGGATGCTGAGGATCACTTTGGCAGCTCCTGGGGGGTTCTGTGCTGTTTGGAGTCCAGCAGGAGGAAGCATTGAGCTGACTTGTTTTGGCATGGCTGAGGTGAAATTGGTGCTAATAAGCAAAGACTTTTATTGGCTTCTATAGAACAGGAGCTGATTACTCATGAGTCTGTGCTGCAGACATCACTGTGGTGTCTCAGATGCCTCTGCATCACCCTTACCAGTGGTGGTGTTAATAAGAGGCTTATTTGCATGTGCCAGGACTGTCCTGGTTTGGCACACTTACACTGTTACAATTAGGCTGGTAAATCTCTTCAGAGTCCACAGTACTACAGAGTGGAGCACAGAAATGGGCAGGGAGTGTAGGTGCAGCAGTACTCAGGGACTCAGGATACCCAGTAGAGAAAAGACATCATGAGAAATACAACACAACTTTCAGGGGGTGGATCAATTCGTTTAACACCAGCACCTCTCCGGACTCAATGTCTCGGCACAGTGCATAAGTGTTGCAAAAGGCAAAGTTAAATGGAAAGCACTACTGCTGCCCAAATGATGGAATTATTCTTTACTCATCTCCTACAACTTGAGTCGTACTAGACATGCAAGTACTAAGAACTCTTTTGAGGGGTGTTCACGAAAGAGAATGAAGCCACAGTTTAACTCAAAATGAACTATAATTTGGTGCAAGATTCATGTCTGTGGAATTCAGTTCTCCCCTACCAAAGCCATATAGAGAGATGTGTGCTCTCACTATAATATTTTTGTTAGACATCATACTAAGAAACACTGTTAAAATAATATCAACGTTGTTAAAAGTTTCTTCCAGATATCACAAGGCAGTTTTTAATAAAGATTGAGATAAACTTGTACAGTCTTGTACAACCAAAGTATAGGTGTTCTGCAATGCCACTCTGTTCTCAGTTCTTTTAGTCTCTATACAATAATGTAAACATATATCAAATATATATTGAGAATGCACCCCACCTTGCTACACATTCCGCAGAACCTCACAACCAAGCAGTCTGCTCAGAGTGCCTTTGAAGTGGATGCAGTATCAGCAGATGGTTTAATTGCAAAAATAAAAAAAATATTTCTGGGATGATGCTAACTCAGAATGAAGAACAAACACTGCTGATAAAAGTAGTACAACTGAAAACAAAGTTGAACAAAAATGCATTAAGGTGAGAATTGCAGACAGTGGTACTTGTCTCCATGTCAAAGTGATCTACACATCCTCTGTTCCCCTTGCTGACTGAAATTCTGATGCAGCCTTGATAGAAAGAATTGACAAGTTCTGAAATGGTCTGGGAAGAAACAAGGAGATCAGAAGGAGCCCTCTGAGCTCAGGGGAGGCCTGAGTGAAGTTAGTCCTCAACATTATCACGGCTGGCTAAGAACAGCAAAAGGCCAGAGCAATATAGTAATTACTCAACCTTAGAATCGCATTTTCCCATTGGAAAATAACACCAGCTTTAAGTCATGAATAAAACATGCTGGCCCAAATCTATTACCTTAAGCATCTCCAGCAGGTTTCTAGGAACTAGGAACATAATGTATATTTACTTGCTTGATGAAAGCCTACTCATCACTGAAATCCTCACTGCCTAATTAGGATGTCTGATATATTTCGATGCTTGATATATTTCCTCTTGCATATGCTTAAATGGGTCAAATCTTGAACTCAGTTACACCAGTATAAATGCACAATGAATTGGATGATTTGAACTGCTTATTCTAATCTATGGCAATGTGGGAAACCAAACAACACAGCCAGAAACTTTATTTTTTTTCTTAATTAAGCAAACTAATATAAGGAAACTTCTCTAGAAAGCTTTCTGAAAGCTTTTAATTATGAGCGCTCTTCTGCCAATAATCTTAAAAATCAAGTTTTCTTTCCAATATAACAGTGAAGTAAATTTGGCTTTTGTATTGATTATACAGCTATCTGTTTAGATTTTTTGATTACTGGAATTCCTACCTAATGTCTGTTCAGCAGTTTTAGCAAATTAACATAATCTGAGTTTGACTTGCAGCGATTATAAAATCTGCTTGCTACACATTCATTCTTCATTTTGTGAATGAAGTGCAGTTTCTTGTCCTGCATTCAAATAAATACATTTATACACTCACATACCTGTGTGTGGAGAGTATATATAAAGTGAAGATGAAGATGGCAGTAGGTTGAATTAATGTAAATATTAAAATAAAGATTATGATTTAGTTGACCATTGCATGTGAATTAATGTGATGGATCTGTTCCTAATCGGTATTTAGTAAACAAAGTTTCTGGTGTCTGCTTCCTGTGAGTCGTCACTTTTGAAGTATTAATGAATGGTTCATTCTGCCACTGTGTATCTTACTGAAAAATAGGGAAGTAAAATACTTGTCGGTGATGTATAAGATGCTAAACAGTTGCTAGAGCTGGCTCTAAAATAATTTTTATGTTCTTACTGGTCCCAAATTATTCTACTTCCTTCTGAGATTATTCAGAGGATTTCTTTTGATGCCGAGTCTCATTTTGTGACAAAGAACCTCTCCCCTAATGCGTCAAGGTGACAGTGACTGAACTGCCTTCCAGTCCTACCCAGCCAGAATGACCATGCTGTGAAATCTCACTCTCTATGACAGTGGTGATAGGTGGTGGTTATAGATGAGCCCCAGAATGCTTGTCTGAAAAATGTGCGCAATATATACATGAACTGCAATGTTCCCAACAACTATAAGTATCTATATGTGGAAAAAATAATTGTGTATATGCCTTTTTGGTGTAGTTTCTCATCTATAGCTAATACATTTAAATTGATGTATTCTGTTCATTATAGTTCACCCATACTAATAGTAGGATAACAAATTAATGGGCAGTTTCAAATGTGCTGTACAGAACTTTAAGACAAAGTATTAATCTTGATGGGATTAAGAAAAAGCATTAAAATTAATGAAATGATTGCATCTCAATCTGCATATGCAAATTAGGGTAAATCATATGCTCAACAATAGTATAAGCAAAAGATTATGATAATAAATTGCGTTATCTGAATTAATGACTGGCTAGCCCCACTTGATAAGGTCATAGTAAGTCCCACTGCACTTATTACTAAAATTTCTCATTCAAGCATGTGTATGCATTTAATTATTACAGCCTATTTTAACAAGTAGATAAACTGGGAGAGCAATGGAAAGTTAAAGAAAACTTTTCTTTGTTCAGAACACTTCAAATCTTAAGAATGGAAGATATGTAGAAAAGTAAATAGATATCTGTCCTTATAATTTGACTTAAGGATTAATAAATAATTTGGTTAACCCTAGCTTCTCACTGCTTTATGGGGTTAGAGATTTATGTCTTACATGGAACACGAGAGTGCCAGAGCTAGAATAGCCATGATGAAATAAGTCATTAATCTTGTGCTATCCTTATATCTGTATTTGTTGCTTTCTCAGCACCCCAGTCTAGAGACAAGTTTACTCAAGGCAAAGATGGCTTTCTAGCTGCGTGCTAATAAAGTACCTAGTAAATAATAAATTTCAGCATGGGCTTTTGAGTAATATTACTTTATAACTAATATTAATATTTAGTAATTTTTATCTAGATATCTCAGAAGGTATAAGATGACATTATTATTCTGAGACTGCTTTCTGGAAAGGGTATCATAATCTTGTTTGAGGTGGACAGTAAAAGATTTCTGTTTTCTTTCCCTCAGTGAAATGTAATTTCATGCTCTCTCGTTTGTGTGAATCACAAGTACCCAGTGTCTGTAGGCACTCACACAGCTGGTAAGCAGCTAATTTCTCATATATGGACACTTTAGCAGTACTTACTGATAAGTCTGTTATGAGTACAAATATGTATATGACATGTTCCTAAAAGCCCATAGATGGGTTCACTAGCAGGTGAGAGAGACTGTCAGAGCAGAAGATTGGTTGCTATCAAACTGGAAACAAATGAGCACAAAAATTTCTGCGAGAAAAACATTGGTGGACTGTCTCAGCTGGTGTTTTGTCTGGGCTTGTGAAGCAGTTGTAGAGCATGTTCCTTTTTGTAGCTACTGACTAGATGCAGGGCAGTCCACCATTTCTATAAGCCTTTCAGGCAGAAACAAATATGGAGGAAAGCTCATTCGCTGCTTGGAGATTTAAAAAGGAAGAGGAAAAAATTTGGCACGCTATTTTAGATATGTCAGATATTCCCATTGTTTCAGAAGGACTGCAGTGAATTAACAGCCACTGCCCTTACTTGGAGCTCTGGGGAACAATGGCTGTGCTGGCCACAAGTTGAATCAACAAGATCACCATTACATCTAGAGGAACAGACAATTTGAGGCAACTTTAGCAAGGCAGAAATATTGAGAGGCTTTAGTACATAATTTTTGCAGAAACACAATAGCCACGCAGCAACATGATGCCTCAGTTCAGAACGATCAAATTAACTTCAATAAAAACAGACTCTAATGAATTAATCATAGGAATACACATTTTACTTCTGGAACAAAACGTAGATGATCCAATTAACCAATTTCTACTAAGGCCTACGATTACTTTATTAGGGCTTTAAAAAATGGTTTCTGCAAAGCAGTATTTATTCCCAGTTTGCTACAGTTATCAGACAGTGCTGTCTAAGACCTGCTGTTGAGGCCTCTGCTGTCCCTTATCTCATTAAGTGTGACATAAACACCTTTGATGAAATGAAATGGTGAAGTGCAGCAAGTGGAGTAAACTCTTTTTCTACACAGCAATGCCCTGCTACATGTTTGCAATCTGATTTGCTGGCCTTTATTGACAGATGATAACATGTTTTGTACGCATGCCAGCCAAAGATAGCCATTTAGAGCTTCTAAATAATTAAGTATTGATTAATCAACCTAGAAGTATATAGAACATTTTTTTCCAAGCTTTTGTCCATTTTTAAAGGTATTATTTCCGTCAGAGGAAGCAGGGGAAGCACAAACCTTCTGTAACTGTTAGGGGCTTTAAAATATTACAGGTCTACACTGCTGTCCCTAGAGAAGAAAGCACAGCTGACAGAATGCCATTGAAGCATACGTGTGTCTTTGCTTTGCAGTGCTTGTTGTCCACGGTGTCAGCTGTTGGTGAAGAGAAGTGCCTAAATTTCATAAGTCACAAAGCAATTAGTAGAGGGCTGAAGTGCTGAATGTTTTAAGGGTTTGCTGACTTGACTCAAAGGACGGAAACTTGTGGTGGCTTATCTGACTCATGTCTCTCTTGGCACAATTGGATTGAGAAAGTCTTCACTTCACAGATTTGGGGCAGATTTGTTCAGGAAGCAAGTCATTCTGCCTGAAAGCTTTTTGATGTTATTTCTTCTAATGTCTCAAACATGTGGTACATGCATATGAAACATAAAACGTACAGGACATAATAGAGACTTCAGTGAAGATGATGATGATTGTTAAATTATTATTGATGTGTAACCTCAGTGAGCTACTTGATTCTCCCCCTTTGGGGAGAATTTCAATAACATTGAGCTAGTTCATTTCTCTTACTCTGAAAACAGCTATTGCCCTATAGATGGTAAATAATTTAAATGTATTGGTTGGTGAGATTTCTCATGTATCACCAATTATTGAAGTTACATTTACAGCAGGTGGGTGAGTCTTAACAATATTAGAAAGGAATTTTTATAGTGTGAAAGAATATATTTTCTTGATAGCTCCATATAGTGTAAAACACTGAGGGTTCATTTATCTGGAAGCAGTTGTCATATCATGGTTGGAAAGTAGGAACTTCATGGACCTGGAAATGAATAAGGGTATTATGTATCAAGAGCAGGCAGGAAGCAGATGTGCTGGGGGTGCCAGGCATGGCTCATCATAAAAAAAGCTGGATAGTGGGTAATTTCTGTTAAGAGGAAGGTTTGGTAGAATGCTTTTTTCTTCCCTATTTATCAGGTAAGAGAAGTTGAGGTTAAGAAGTTTGCAGGAATGAGCACCATTTAGAGAACTCTTGTCATACCTGATATTACAGATTCTTAATTTCCTAGTTCACTGGACTTTCCTGTCATGTAAATGTTGAGTTACCATCAGTGATTGCAAGTAGGAGTTTCCATAAGGCATCTGCAAGAACATAAAGCACTAATATAGCTTGAATCAATGTGATGATAAAAGCATTGAAAGATGCCTCCTTACTTCCATGCATAGTGAATCTGCCTGTTAGTCATACTGAAGATATTTGGAGCATGTGTCTTGACTACAGCATAGTCCATGTGCTTGCTGCCTTAAGGAATACCCAAAAGCATGCTTTGGCTTGGACAGTTTCTGGTATCTGTTTACTGGTGTTAAAGGCAACTTCTTGCTTCTGTGGCATTGCAATATGCTCTCAAGAACTCTGTATCATTAAATCAGTGGCTAGTTTATGGTTGAGAGGTGCCTGTGTAATTCATGCTAGATGAGGAAAAAAACCCTAAAAAACTACACTTATGTTTGCATTAAAGTTCGGTTTAACTTGCAAGCTAGTAAACTGAATGTAAATGGCTTGTGTGTGGTAGCAGTTCCAAGTACCATGTGGCATGGCAGGCTTCCTTCCCCCCGCCGGCAGAAACAAGCAAGATTAGAGTTCTGCTGGTATGTAGCAAGCCCCTCAGCAAAGCAAAACCCGAGTGTGTCTGTGCTGCTAGCAATAACCAGGCAATTTTTGTTGACAGGGTTTGTAGCTAACACTTCTGTAAGGCAAAAAGCAAAACAATTTTCCTGTGATACTCTGTGCAGAGATAGCCTTTTGTTAGCCACAAATGCCAACTGAAAGTGTCTTTCTCTTAAAACCACAGGTCATCCTGTCTTGAGTTTAAGAGAACAATGGAAAATGTGCGAGGGTATAAAGCTGCTCTGATAGTGAAATGGCACAGCATGTCTATCTAGCTATCTGTCATTTATGGGCAAGCAATTGTTGCAGTATAAAGCTAGATTAAGATTTTTAATTTTCCTAACACCTTTGGTAGTCAAGGAAAAGAAGGAAAGGAAGATTATCTGTTATGGACCTTGAAGGTATATAGGGGTCTCTGTTACGCCATTTATTGTCTGTTTTTTCCCTTAAATTCCCTTTAAATTATCACAGAATCATCTAGGTTGGAAAAGACCTTGAAGATCATCTAGTCCAACCATTAACCTAACGCTGACAGTTCCCAACTACACCATATCCCTCAGCACTATGTCAGCCCAACTCTTAAACACCTCCAGGGATGGGGACTCCATCACCACCCTGGGCAGCCTATTCCAATGCTTAACAACCAGTTCGGTAAAGAAATGCTTCCTAATATCCAGTCTAAACCTTCCCTGGTGCAACTTGAAGCCATTCCCTCTTGTTCTATTGCTTATTACTTGGTTCAAGAGACTCATCCCCAGCTCTCTGCCACCTCCTTTCAGGTAGTTGTAGAGGGCGATGAGGTCTCCCCTCAGCCTCCTCTTCTCCAGACTAAACACCCCCAGTTCCCTCAGCCGCTCCTCATATGACATGTGCTCCAGCCCCTTCACCAGCTTCATTGTCCTTTGGACATGCTATGTATATAACCTGAAGTAAGATTTTTATCTTAACAGATATCACTCATTTCGAGCATCAAGTAGCAGGAAAAAAACCCATACTCTACGTCTTTAAAAATCATACTCTTTATAGGATGAATAACTGAATGGCCCAGAACCTGTAACTAAAGATGATGTCTGTCTTTTGTCCAGTTGTTTTGTTCTCAGTGGTGCCTGTAAACCTTATTCAGTTATGATCATAAATCAAGTTCTCCATGTAAATCTGAACTCTTTTATGCTACCTGTAGCACAAATGCTTTACTACTCTGAGCTGAGTTTTTCCTTCATTGTTTTAGGCTCTGTTTTTGTTTGTCTGTACTGCTAACAGCCCTAGTTTTCATTGATATTAACTCAATTCCTGATTTTTTTTTTTTCCCCTCTCTTAGTTAATTTTATTTATTTTCTTAATCACTCTCACTTGGTTCCCTGTTAACAGGTGAAGTTGTTTGGTGATACTCAAGTTGAAGTTTGCTTGGAAAATAAGGCATTATAGCAATTACAGGGTTATAACTTTGTATGAAAGGTTTGATGCTACTTAAACAAAGCTGTATTTAAGCAAAACTGTCTCCTGCTCCATGATATTATAAAGATCACACTATTTTCTCTGGCTGTCCTACCTTCTGGACCCTTTACTTACCATTTGAGGGTAGTTGAGAAGGAAGATGCTCAGAGTAAACTTGCTGTCATTGAGATTCCTGTTTTCTGGTACCATAGAGGGAGCTTCTGGGACCTGTGAGAACTAGCAATTTTTGTCTACACACCTAAAAACTGGCAATGGTGCTTGATAAACAGGGAGAGTTGAAACCCCACGTTCCTTTCTTTATAAGGTGAGGGGAAGGTAAGTATGAGAATGTAACCCTGTTTAAGATCTCAAACTGATTTGAATTTTGAGCAGTGCAAAGATAGCAGAACTGTTGTCTTTTTGCTGAGGCGTGGTTTTGGTTTTAATGTTTTACATATGACTTGTATCATTTTTATTATTCCTTGATGTTAAGGAACTTTATGGGACAGGGTAACTGAGGAAGACTACCAATGAACAACAATGAGGAGGGAAAAGAAACATCAAGCTTCAGATAAAGACTGCAGAATGTGTATGAGCAAATCAAAACCCTCTTTTGTTGTGAGTTCTTCCTCTATCCTAAGTTTGGGGAAAAAGCCTTTTAGTCTTTGGGGACTATTCATTACAGCTTACATTCTTAATTTGCAGTGACTGAAACCTGGAGTGGAACAGTTAAATTTCTCTGCCAGGTGAGAAACTCTTCAAAATCAAGAAAATCAACAATAATAATACTTTAAGAAAACTCAGTATAACCATGAACTATTCACTAAATACTTGGCTGCTGCGTTTTGGACCAGTAGTGAGCAGCAGATACCAGTTCTTGAAGAGTACTTGCAGGCAAGCTATTTCCTCCTTTATTCTGCCGTGAAGAAAAAAATACTGGCTTGTGTAATGAAGAGTTATGAATCTGCATAACCTCTTTTTTCCAGCACTATTCTAAGGTGATTGACTGGAAAGTTGTCATGAATACATGTCTAGCCTTGAATTTTCAAGAGCAGTCTGTGCTCCTGAGCTCAGTGAAAGGGTTTTCATTAATGAGAGTGCAGACATAGTGAGCATGGCCACCCTGGAATAAATGCTGAGGTATTAATATTTTCCTTAGTGATCACAGATACTTGATAGAACAGGAAATGTACCACTTTAAATAGATAAAAACAAAGGAAATATCCATGTCCTTGTCCGACAGCTCTTAAACCATTCTTTACCACAGCATGATTTATTTGTGCTAAACTAAGGAATATGCAATTTTATTTGGTTGTAAAAATGAAATATGCAGCTTTGATCTCTTACTTGTATATAGGATTCCTTATAATATATTAGAATACTTGATACTCTTTTTTAAAGGATTTCAGACAAAGCCCAATAATGGCATTATAACCATTGCATAAAGAAAATTAATTCAAGATTAATAGAGAAATCCAAAAGAAAACTGAATAACATAGATGTATAAAAAAATAAGAGTGTATTGATTTTTTTAATCTCTGATTTAAATCCACATCTTGCCACCATAGAGCTTCAGGAGAATGTGTTCAGTATGTGTTTAGTTTGGTTATTTATAAGAAATAAATAATTTTACAACAAATTTTGAAGATGTAGATAGGATTAGGGAAATAAATTTTTAAAAAATAAATATTCCCGCTCAGGATTTTATCCCAAGACTGAGATATTCATCGACTTAACGTATGAGGGATGGTGGGGGAGTGACACCTAACAAAGAACTATTAATCTACCAGTATTTTAAAGTTTTGGCGAGAAGCAAAAACATCTTCAGACTGTTCTTAGTAGCACTTCCAACTTGCTCAGAATGAGGTTGTGTTGAAATTCTAGCTGTGCCACTAGATAAGGGGAGCTACCTGCCTTTTCATGTATCTTCCACAATGGATTCAGTAGTTAGAACTTGGTAAGCAAAGCTGTTAGAGATGATACAAGCAGAATAAGAAGAGGGTTGCTCTCATCTCAGCATTGGTTCAACCAGGCTAAAAGGATGAAAAAATATTGGAAGTCGGCAGTTGTACATATAATAAATATGGTTTCCAAATAAGAAATTGCAACTTCAAAAAGAAAAGTACCTAGGGAGTTAGGTATGTCTCACAAAATCAGACAAAGTCTGCATCTTTCCTACCCTGCTTTTTTTTTTCACGTAGAAGCAGACTATACAGTAGCAAAGAAAATGTATTTCTGTGACAGTCTTAAAAGATTACAATGTACTTGTAAAGAGATTATACATTTAGAAGTTTTTTGCTGTTACAAACAGGCTTGAGTCATAGAGATGACTCAAATCAATACTGAGGACTGAGTCTCCACTCTCTAATGTTAATTTTGTATCGGTGTGAGCATATTGATTTCTGGAAAAAGTTGGAAGGCTATGTCACTGTAGCAGAACTTTGGTTCTGAATTTTATTTTTTCAAATCTAGAGTGTAAAAGTTGGTCTTGAACAGATACTCTTGTGCCTGATCAGTCTGATGCTTTCTGTACATATGAAACAGTGAAAAAGAGATGTCATCTCTGAAAGATCAGTGGATCTGCTTCCCAAAGTGGCCAGAAAATGTATTGTCCTTTTCAGTGAACATAGATCAATCAAGTAGCCCTTTCTCATTGAAAAGCAGCTCTTTCAGTGTGGCTTTTCACTCCCTTGTGTGATGGTCATGACTGCTTCTCTTCCAGGCAGAAGTCCAGTTGAATTTCCCTAAGTCTATTGAGTAGGTCTACAGAGCTAGATGGTCCATTGTATTTTTTAAATGTAAATTATGTTTAAATGTAAACAAAAGCTAGTGGTTTGGTGTTCCATTTCTTGTATTGCACTTTCTTTTAACAACTTCTCTTATAATTTTAAGATGTCTGTAAAATTCCAATGTGACTTCAGTTTTATAAAAGTAGTTTCATCATGCAACCCAGAAACTAGCTTTTATTTGATATTTAGAAAACACTTACACAGAACCAGTGTGGTTGCCCTTGTTAGTCAACTGAGGCAAAGTTGTAGCTAAAGAATGCTTATACAGCTGTTTTCTTCTGTGTTTGGGTGAAGGGGAAGATTCTTATAACACTTCTAACCAGTTGCACAGAATCAGCTTAATTTTCTTCAGCTTCATTTTCCTTCTGCTTTGTCTTCACCTTTTCTTAACATCTTAGCAGGTATTTAGTATTTACAGTTCAGCCAAACAACTAGGTTTATTCAAATCTTTCTATGTAGAAGACATAAAATGAAATTATTTTCATCCTTCAGCAGTTCCAGTCTTTCAATAGTGTCATAGCGATAGAAATGGGGCACTTGCACTTTACTATTCAGTAAAGGCTAACTAAGTGTGTTTGAAGTACTCTAAGGTTGAGTGACCTTCAACGACTTGTGCGTATAGATTATCAAACATCATAGCTGAACTAACAGACCATGAACAGTGTCCGATTCCTTTCAGGCTAAATAGTGCAGATAATCATAATTATTCTGGGTGCCAGGGTCAAAAGAGCTGCTCATCACTTTTCTGGCTTACTGAAGAATCTTTTAAAGTACTAAATGATACATCATCCCTGTCAGTGTGTTATAAAGGAATTAAGTGAAGCAAGTTCTAGAAGAGATTTTTGACAGCATATATCTGATATGACTCTGTCCTTTCATTCATATCTCCTCCATTTTTTAATGCAGATTACAAGTCTGTCACTCAGATGCTTTATTTTGTGGTGAGCTAGTTTTCATCTGTAGTGGAATTTTCTTCATTAATCGAAATGGACAGTTTGAGAAGTGGTTAATTAATGCATGAGGTCTGCTCACTGTAGGTGAACAACACCGCCTCATTTTCCAATTTATGGAAGAAATGGGTACAAGATGTTAATTATATTTTTAAATCAGGTTCTACTTTCTAAAAGTATTACTAAGCAGCTTGTGTCAGGAGAGTTCCTTACCTATAGCCTGCTTTGCATGCAATTTCATACTAGCTTACAGTAGCAAGGAGGAATTGACATAATTTGAGGTAACACATAGGGCAGGCATTTTCTGTGGATCAGAATTCATGGGAGTACACCAGAAAAATAGTACTTCTAATCTCTTATTTGTTACCAAGGTGTTTCAAAAGAATGTATATGTAGTTTTATATACATATGTATATATAGCTATATATACACATAAGACTGTCAGACCCTATGTAAGTATGTGAAGGAACTGACATTAAGACCTTCCTAAGGTTAATATAGAAAGTTTAAAATGGAGTCCTTAATTAAATGAACTACAGAAATGGTTTGGAAGAAGAGAGATGGTTATAAAACAGAAGAAGGAAGGATGAAATCTAGAGCAGCAGTAAAATGTTACACTCCTGCCAAATGAGAATTTGAAAGCACAGATGAAATCACCAACTGACTGGCCAATTCTTTTCTTGTTGTGTTCTCTTCCCCCTGAGTTGTGGCATGAGTACAATGGAATCAAGGTATGCAAAACTGAGCAAAAAATCTCTCTGGCAAACCTAAAAAGAAACACTTAAATCAATGTTTAGGTGAATGTACATGTACTTAAATTTGTAGAACTATGAGCATTAAATTTGTATGAACTAAAAGTATAAATGTAACAGTCATGAGTCTAAAGGCAAAAGTAGAGCAGAGGATAGCAGCTATATGTACAGAAGGAATCAATAGGTATTTTGCTTGCACATCTGGGTAATGTATGCTACAATCTTTGATAAACTGACTGTGAAAGATTATTGTTCTGAATTAATAAAATGTTATGTTTACAGCTCTATTTTTAAGAAAATAACATGCCACCAATTTGTTTGGTGCAGTGCTCAAATGCTCTGATGGCATGAAGTGTATCCTGTATAAACTGTGAACTCTATTTGAAAATAAAGTTTATAATTAAAATTGGCATTTGTGGGCCTCCAGCTGGTGAATGCTGTTTTGCTGCCGTGCGACATCACTCCTGACACCCACAGTATGGTATCTCATTGTCAGACTTTCTGCCAGGTCCTCACTATTCCAATGCCTCAGATGTTGCAGTCTCCACAAAATGGTGCCCGACAGCAGGAGGCTTGCAAAGGCTTTATTTCCCTGTTTATGCAGAAAAGGCTTTTTCTCACTCTGAGAATAATCTTTTTATTTTATTAAGCAATGATCTTGACTTTCAGTTTTGTGAAGAAGTTAACCACTCTCCTGTAACAACAGTGGTAGTTGCTTTTCTAGAGGGACTTGCATGTCGCCACAGGGAGAGATGAATAGGCACTATAGCATAATGATGGTGCGTTAGAGTTGTCCATAGACAACACAATATTAATGACAGTGGGTCAGGTTCTCTTGTATGATCTGGTTTGCTGATGGATCCTCTTTGTCATAAAGGAACCAGATTATTTTGGCCTAACAAGTGTTGTATGCGTGCAATGAAACGCTGTAAGCAAGAGAGAATTTGGTTCTGCACATGTGTTTGGCTGCTAGTGGACATGTGAAAAGCTTATTGCAGAAATGAGGTAAGAGCCTAAAAATGAGACAAAGCTTTCCAAGCAATATGAAATTCCATTTTTGCTCAGTCTTAAGCAGAAGAAAAACATTTTTTTAAAATGCTATATGTGTTTTTGTAGTTTCAGGTGACTTAATATTATGTTGTAACTTCAGCTTTACTTCAACAAGATTTCAGAACAAATTTTAAGGGTTCTATTTCAAACACTATTAATAACTCGGTTTTAAGCTTATTTGTTCAGTGGGTGACAGTGGTACAGCCCCTCCCTATTCCTTATTAAATTAGCATGAAGTAAGACAATTTGTGCATCACAGTCCTTGCAGTGCAAGTTGTTATTGATCAGCTCTGAACACAAAGGGTTGTCTTGCTCTTTACAAAATAGCTTTACACTAATCTTTTCTAGCTTCTATCGACAAACATTAAGTAAAAATATGAAATAGCAAGCTTTGGATAATTATAACGTTGCTGTTTAAATAGTAAGTCTGCACCCTTAGTGAACTCTTCTGATTATGGAGTTTTTCACCTTCATAAAGCTGTCCTTGAAGCAGGTAATAACAAAATTACGCCTCACACACACTGTAATATCAAGTGACAATAATAAGTCTCACCAGAAAGGGAAAAAGTGGTGGAAGAGACCACCTATTGCAAGTTCTTTTAATGCCTTCAGTGGTGGCCTGGTACAAATACAAAGAATGAGATAATTGCACCAGCTTGAAGGCTCATGGTGTAAATAAATCTGTGTAATGATTAACTGGGTTTTTAGAGTTAGAAAGAACAATGACAAGAGCTATTTTATAGGCTAATTTTTTTAAGTAACATTTATGTAAAGCAAGCACACAGCAGAAATCAATTCTGGCACACTAACTGTTTCAAAATATTGTGTTATGATGGTGGGGAGGGGGAGAAAAATTAATGAACTTTAATTTCAGGGATCAAAATTTTTAGATGGAAAGCTGTGAAACATCTCTACTAGATTCAGACTGTGCACATACCTGAAGACAGTCAGATCACTGGGTACCCAGCCTAGTTAAGTAGTGTTTGTCATCCCCCTCAGCTTGCCACTTGACTCTGACAGCTTGCAAATGCACAAGGGGCTTAGCAATATACAATGCTATCGTTGCTGAAGCAATTAGAAGAGGTAAGATGATGAAATGAAAAGCAATGCTATGCAAACTTTTTCTTATTTACATCACGTTGGGTCAGGTTAGAAATTCTTTTGTGGATATGAGGGGGAAGGTGGAGAATTTGAGATTAGAGGCAAGTGTCCTAAACACATTCCCGTTTAAATGAAAGGCCAAGGGAAAAAAAAAAAATTGTATATAAATCACAATCTCTTGAGTTTTTCCCCTTACCTATACAAATTACTACTTTGGTCCATGCTCTATACTGCAGTTAAATCCTGGGACTAAAGTGGAGGATGTCTAGTAGAAATGAATAAAACACCACCAGTGCAGAAGGGAGAGATACAAAGACCTGAAGAGAGGATAAGCTTGCCTTTTGGAACACTTCATGTGTTTATTATTTATTGCTGCCAGTCATGACTCCTGATGCTTTAAGGATGTTGAGGAGATTCCTCAAGTCCTCTGAACAATCCTGCAGCCTGATACAGGAGAGGTTCACTCCTTCAGCAAACATTAGGAGCAGTTGAGATTCACTGATTAGATATACAGGTTAACATGCTTAGGCACATTGAATCAGATCAGTGTGATGTTTTCCTTGCTCTTTGCTTCTGGTAGGCAGTACCTTCTTCATCAAAATAAGTAGTGTTTTCTCAAGAAAATAACTCGTTTTAAACATACTCTGTTGAAGTTCAGAAAAATTTTTGATAAGTCCTTTGCTGGAGAAAAGATTAGTTCTTCAAAACAAACCTTTAAATTTTTACCCTTTCCTCAGCCAGAAAAAAGAAATCTGAAATTAATCATTCCTCTCCCTTCCTTCCTGCAAATCAAACAGTATAACAGTCAGAATACATTGGGAAAAGTAAAGCGTTTACCAGAACAAAGAAAAACAAAACAGCATGCATTTATCTTTATTTTAAAAAAATAAATAAAATTTCTTGTTCTGCTACTACTACTCTGGGTCATTTAATCTTAATAATGTTGACATAAGCCTTTTATATTTGAAATGAAAATTAGTGACCCCATTAGAATCAAAACTGCTCTATTCATTAGAAGTTTCATGTGTCAAATAAAAATGAAGCTTTCTCTGTGGACTGTTGTTTGTTTTCCATAACTCTAAACAAAGAATAGCATAAGGACCTCTATTTTGTTGATTTTTTGGAAAACTTACCCTGGTGACTATAATCGTTAATTAAACTCCAATAAAAGGTACTTAAATTGTTTTAAAAAAGAAGTTGCACTTTGTTGACTTCAATTAAGCTTACATAAGCTTGTGCACATGGGGACTTTCAAGAGAAAAGTGAATTTGCTAACCTGGCAATTTTTCTTCAAATTCACATAGCACTAATCAAAATGACATTGATTTGTTCGGATTAGCAGCTGACACCTGAAGCTTCCTTACTTGAACTACTTGGGAGCATGAAGTTTTCTTGATGCAAAACTAGCAATTGAGTTTTCATAGCCAAGGACCTGCATCACAAGTACAAGGTCCTTTCCAAACCAGGCAATCTTTCAACTACTAGTCTGGCCAGCAGCAGTAATGTTTATTTTCCAGAACCTGATGCAGGATAGAGTAACGTCTGCTGGACCGTTAGACATCACAAATCAGTCCTGTGTCTTTAATGGCTTGCACATTTTTATTTCAGCTTCTTCCTCTATATTCCATGTACTCTTACATGCTTGAAAAGCATACAGCTGCAATGTAACTGGATTTCATTCTCTCCTGAAATAAGGAGAAGCAGGGAACAGAAATCTATAAATGTAAACCTTCTGCTTGCAGAAATTCTGTGAAAGATATTCCAACCTAAAGACCCTATGCTACATCCCTTTCATGTCATGCCAAAAGGCTGATTTTTAAATTGTATTTAGAGGACTTCTGCTACTAAAATAGCCACTTGTAGTCATGCACAGCAGAGAATTGTCAGAGGCTGAACTAGAAGAAATGGAAGCGTAAAATGGGCTAAACAAGCCTTTTTGTTCTCTTGCTAGCCAGATCAGAAAATCTCCTGTAAATACATCTCTGAAGTACATATTCTATACCCAGGATGCAGAACACTTTGTGGTTACTACACTGTAAACTGAGAGCACTGGAAAATGTGGAAAGAAGTAGTCTTAGCAAGGTAAAAAGCTAATTTGCTGGCATTGCTTGGTTTCCATCAAGAGAAATGGTTTGGTAGCAGTAAAAAGCATAAATAATGCAGGTAAGAAACTGGCATCACTTGAGCTCTGTGAGAACTCAAAGAGCTGGTAAAGTATTCCTGAAACTTACGAGCTTTCTGTAAGCCCAGAACCTTTCAAAACCTTTTTAATAACCTTTAAAAAAAAAAACCCAAACTTGTTCTCGCACAAAAAAACCAAAGGTGCTACAAGCTGATTCTTGGTTCAGCTAAAAGGGCTTTATGTTGTTCAGTTGCTGTCATGGCATGGCATTAGAAGCAATCTTCTCTTGGCATCTAATCAGCATATAGTTTCCATTGCCTGCTCTTCTTCTGCTCAGCTTTGTGTGACAGTGTTTTATGCTAGGAAGTTGGGGTTATCTGAATAGAGCAGAGAGCTTCTGCAGGACAAATCCAGGGCAATTGCAGAGGTTTACATTGGGTAAGTTCAAAATCTGCCATGTGCCTTGTTTAATTAAATGAGAAACTTGCAGGAAACACATGGCTAGTGCCCCCAGAGGTGCCTTTTCAATTTCCCAATCAAAGCTGATGAAATTAGAATTGGCTATCAAATCCTTCTAGCAAACTTGCATCATTCTTTGCTAATTTCCTTCTAGTAGCCCCTTGAGAGATGCAGATAGTCTCAATGCTGCATATTAAACTTTAATTACTGATTTCTGTTATGAGGGTGAGATAACACTCGGACAGAGATAGCTGCATCATAGCCTGCAAGCTCCTCATGCTGAAAAACACCCATAAAGTAAATGAAAAATGAGTCAGCAACCTATCACCAATCTCAGTCAGTGCATGCCGCACCTTCAGCTCCACAGTAGGGTGCCAGCTTCTATTAACAGTAAATTGTAGACTTTTATTTATTTATAAGTGTCATTAATCTGGTAGGTTGAAGGCAATTTGGTTTCCAAAAAAGAGCATACAGGGCTTAGCATCATCCAGGCAGACACAATGGGTAGTTTGTGGAAAAAAAAATCACAATGTATAATCTACAACAGCAGTGCTGGTACATGGGATTTGAAGAATTTTACTTATATTGAATAAAGGAGGAATTCCTAAATCAACACTGCTTGAGTGACTTACTTCTCTTAAGGAAAAATCCTATGATTTCAGGCAAACTGCTTATGCCACTGCATGCCTGACTTGGAACTGCTTTTGATTCTGTGTAAAATTATCACACAAGGACTTTAGGATTGTGACAGCCTTGCTAAATTAAGTCAGACTAGAGATTTTACTTGAAATGGCCATATATCTGCCAGACTGAAGCAGGTATAGGTGGACTTACAGAAATGAGGCAGCACGTCCTAACCAGCAGATGAATGTAGGGGGGAAATGGCAACATTTATGCCAGTGTTCTGGGAAGTTTCTACTAGAATTCTATAAGTATTGTAACAGGACACAGACAAGATATTTGCACTTTTATAGAATTAGGGTGGTACAATATTTTCTTTCTATAATACTTTCCTTTTGCTGTTTGTGCTATCTCCTCTGAGTTTGCCTAACTGTGCTACTGCCTACTCTGTTCTCCTGCCTTTCTAGGAGACCTGCCTGGACTGTCAGCATGTTGTGTTTGAATATTTTAGGGTATATTTTGGCACTTGAAAAGTGCTCTGAGATAATGAAGTCTTACAGTTCTCAGCATGGAGCTTTTCCCATATACCAAATTAGCATCATTTTTCTTCTCTGTGCTACTATGTCACTTTTTCTGCTGATCTAAATAAATGGGGTTTCAGAGAAAAATCCTGTCCTTACAGGGAAACTCTAACAGCCTGGCACTTACTTTGTGAGAAGTAGGTGAAGGGAAATGGAAGGGAAGTAGCTTCGGATCACTAGGCTGCTTTGGGCTCATAAAGGGTCTGTTGGGACTGATATTACACTCTGTGCTTGACTGCCATGGAAAAACAGAAAGGAAGCTACAGGACCGGTGCTGAGCCAATATTCTCTATTTTAAGACCCTTACTTATTGTGGTGGTTTGACCTTGGCTAAATGCCAGGTACCCACCAAGTCGCTCTATCACTTCCCCCCCCTTCCCCTTTTTTCTCAACAGGGCAAAGAGGGGAAAGAGTATAAGATAGCCAACCCTTGTGGGTAAAACAGCAGCAGTTTTAATATAAGCAAAGCGAAGCAAAGGTCCGTGCGTGGAAGCAAAAAAAAAGAAAACAGATTTATTTTCTACTTCCCATTAACAGGCGATGTCGGGCCTTCTCAGGAAGCAGGGCTCCGATACGCGTAGTGGTTGCCTCGGAGGACCAAGGGTGACCCCACCCCCTTCCTCCTTTCTCCCAGCTTTATACTCGAGCAGACGCCATATGGTATGGAATATCCCTTTGGTCAGTTGGGGTCAGCTGTCCTGGTTGTGTCCCCTCCCAAGATCTTGCCCACCCCGTCCCACTGTGGGGGGGAAAATGTCAGAAAGAGCCTTGGTGCTGCGTAAGCACTACTCAGCAGTAGTCACAACACCAGTGTGCTATCAACACCCTGCCAGCTCCCAACGTAAAACACAGCACCATGAGGGCTGCTACAGGGGAAAACCAATTCCAGCTCAGCCAGACCCAGTATGCTTATTTTGCTAGTTATTAGGGCCTGTGTATTTGCAAGAGTGTTAAAGCAAATGTATTATTCTAGGAGTCAGGGTGGGAGGTCATCTATTTGCTTAGACACTTTTAAAGCCAATGTGTGAGACTGGCATAGCATTTCACTGGATTAGAGCAGTGTATGTGATAAGTAGTAACAAGAAATACAAATCTCCTATCTCTTACAAACAAATGCAGATAGCTGAAAGTATGATCATCTTTTGTAGTTACTATATTTAAAAAACATTAGCCACTTCATTTTCATGGTCCAGTCCACAACAAACCAGCATTCTGCTGACCATTTACTCTGAAGTTCCTTTGTTCTAACTTTCTGTGTTGCCCTCTGTTTAATGGAATGTTAGATTGTGGGGGTTTTGTGGTTTTGTTTTTTCTGGATATCTGGATAAGGCTTGAGTTTATTTCTAAATTGCTGTTTGTTTATACTACTTAATAAATTGTTTCACATTTTTAACATCTACATTTTTGGTGCTATAGTAACAGAAAAAACAGGTTTAGAACTTTAATTAAAAGTAGATGTGGGTGCATAGTTTTAAAAATTACAAAATACTGCTAAAACAAATGTGTATTTTATACATCAAACTAGTAGGTTTTCAATTTGCTAAATATGCTATGTGTTTGCTTTTAGTTGTATAACCCCAAATATCACACTTGTCTTCATTAAAATGTATTAGTTCACTCAGAGAAATTCTTCTAAGTATCCCCAATAAATATTCACTGTTGTGGACTATGAAACTAATTATCTCCTTAAAGCTAATGTTTTCATCATTCATTATATACTAAACAGGCAAAGTGAATTTCTGCCTCTCAATTATATTTTTTTTCTCTACTTTTAAGCCAATTCAAGTTAACCCAATTAAAGCATACCAGAAAAATTAGTCACGAAAATGTATAGAGTGTTGTATAATGGGCTGTTTTTATTTAAGTACTGGGATGGAGGAAAGAAGCATTCAAACCAGCAAAATACTTGTGAAGTTGAACACAGACTGTTTATAACTGGATCATAACGCACTGTAGAAGTGGGAGCTTGTATTGTCCCCATGTTTAGGGAACACTCTTAATCCAAACATCAATCTGAGCTGCGGGCAGCGAGTTCAAGGCTGTTTGAGGTATTGCTCCTGCCCAGCAGTTGCCTGTCTTTTTGTCTTGTTCTTCCTGCCACTGTGTGAAGACTCACAAAATTAAAAACAAAGACCCTGACCAAGGTCTTAAGTTCAGGAAGAGGTTGAGGCACATGCCCAGTCTGATGTTTGTGTGTCCCACTGCAAGGTAGATTCCAGTTTAATGCAAAAAATGTGCTAACGTGCTATTTCCTCCACTTCCGCTGCATCTCCTCTTTTTTACTACAGCCAATAGCCACCTGGTGAGATTGTTCTGGTATTTTACTCCAAGTTTAGATCCATTTCAAATCCATGTTAGATTTTTCTCATTCTACTCAACAGTGAAGAATGTATCCATACTTGAAAGGCATCACCAACGGTACAGATTGCTTTTAAAGCAAACAATTTTTTCAAGAATTTTTAATGGGGTTTAATACCTACACTTCATGTTGTTATCCCTATACTAATGAAAACGATGAAGATACAATACTATTACATTAAGTATATTTCATAAATAGATTAATATTATACTTGTTTCATGTATTCTGAAACTTCCGTGTTTTAAATTAAATTACTTCCATTTTCAAATTCTAGAGACTTGGGCAATTTGTTATTTGGGCATTCTCATTGTTGTCAAGTGTGAATTTACTGTTTCATGGCAGGTCTAAGAGATTTATTTTGGGGGACTATTTTACATGAGTTGGAATCCATGAAACTTCTGTTTGTTCATTTTGACATTTTCCAGATTTTTCTAATAAGATGAATGGGCGTAATTTACAATAGTCTGGGGAATAATATGGCATTTTATTCAACTGTATTGGTATTCAACAATTTGTCACATTTTCACAAAATGGGCATCTTAAACAGAACTTCAGGTGTTACTGTTAACCATAACTGTACTTCACTTTGGAGGAAAGCTTGCTGTGACTTAAGAATCAGACTCATCTCACTGATCTCTTTTATTGGTAGTATTTGCCTCTTGCAACCTAACTTTGTCGACTGTTTATCAAAAGTGGGATTTGGTGTTTACTTTATCTGTGCCTCATATAATGTCACAACCAAAAGGGGAAAATTCATTGTAACTCTAGTTTTCCATTGTGGATTCAAGAAGGGATTAAAAAGTAGAAAAAAATACAGGGCAATAGTGAGGGCTTATATTACTATTAGCAATAGTAGTCAGACATAATGGATCTAACATTCTCCTCGCTCATCTGTTTTGTGCAGACATCTTCAGTGGACAAGCCCATTTGGGGAGTGTGTAAGAAATACTTTATGATTTAAACAGTTCCACTGGGTTTTTTTCCATTTAAATTTTATGAAGTAATTGCTGGCGAACGTCAGATAACCAAGATATTATGATACCATGCATTGTTACAACAACAAAAATAATCTTATGGATGGATTTAAAGAGATTAAATTAAAGTAAAACCAGCTATTGCCTGCAGTCAGTGATGTGCTAGGTATTCATTACATGTTCACGTTTAATAGACAATCTGGCCACATTTATATACTATGCTTACAGTTACTACATTTGCCCATTCAAGGAACACCAAAGTAGTAAAGCACAGCTTTTCTTCTGTGAGATCTCTTATGTGAAAGAAAAGACTTCATCATGAGGCAGGACAAGCCCAACCAACATTTGCTCAATGAGTCTTGCACTATGCCCTGAAGTTGATGAGACTATTAACATTAATTATTCATGTGCTGACAAAGGCCGCTGCAGGAGACACAGAATGAAGACTAATAGGCTGAAATAGAGAAAACTGGATGCACAGGAGAGCCTGGAGAATGGAATATCTTTCAATATTTTTCCTCATTAGTTTGGCTTATTTCCCACAGGGGCAGCAGCACAAATCTTTGCCACCAGAACTTTTCCTTAACTGTGTCTGCAAATTCAGAGCCACATTCCCTTTACGAGCAGTACTCTGCTCCTGAGCCTTGACCCTTTTGTCAGCCCAGATATGCTTGCTGATTGCAGATGTCTTTGAGTCTGACAGATGGACCTCATCTGCCTAGGGCATGGCATAGGACAGGGAAGAACTCAATTTTGAATTTTGTGCTTTAAAAAAAAAGGCAGTGTAAACACCAGTGGAAGTCAGTGACTTCCCACTGTGCTTCTGACTCCAGACTTCTCACAAAAACTCTATGACAAGTGGGAACTTCACAAGAGGCCCTCTCCGTAAACAGAAATGCTATTTTGTTTGAAATTCAGTGAATGTTGGGGTAGGGGCAGGTAGAGCAACAGATGGGATGCTCAGAGGCAGTGCATTTTTATGAGCTTTCTCTCCCCAGGGACTGTATAAAATGCTGATATTGATATTTTAAGTTCTCAGAGCTGAGAAACCAAAATATACCTTTATCTGTAAAAGTGGCTCATGTTTATGGCTATCAGCTAACAACCCACCAAGGCAATGAGCTCCAGTGCAGGCACATTCCGCAGTGGAGCAGTGGGATTGCAGTGAATGGGGAGAGTTTCCTGAGCCAGGGAAACCCCAGGGGAGTGTGGAGACATGCCAGGAGCTGGCCACTCTCATGGGGGAGAGTGGTTGATAAAGCATGGGAGGGGCCAGGATTAATGGTGGCCACTCCCACGGTGGGCAGCCCCAGGGAGTGCCTGCCACCAGGATGGGCAAACAGGGCATGGTGCAGCAGTTCATGCAGGAGGGCACCTCTCTGAAGGAGGAACTTTCCACTGGCCGAGTGGAGAGGCTTGAAGTCCACATAACCGAGCAATGGGGCACTGTTCTGTGACCATCTGCACAGGTCAAGGGCACTCAACCTATCTGATCCTCAGGGCAGAATGGCAGACACTTGTCTGAGAGCAAAGACGGCAGGTCTGGCTGGGGGGTCTGCACCATCCAGGAGGTTTCTGGAATGCGTTGATGGTAACTTCCTTCTCCAAGTGATAAGAGGAGCCGACAAGGAGAGGTGCTGTGTTGGACTTTGTTCTCACCAACAAGAGGGGCTGGTGGAGAGTGTGAATCTCAAGGGCAGCCTGGGCTGCAGTGACCATGAAATGGTGGAGTTCAAGGTCCTTAAGGCGGCGAGAAGGGTGCATAGCAAGCTCGCTGCTCTGGACTTCAGGAGAGCAGACCTTGGCCTCTTCAGGCATCTGTGTCCTGGTTTCAGCTGGGATAGAGTTAATTTTCTTGAGCTGAGAGGGAGCACAGCTGAAGTGCTGGGCCCAGATTGGCCATTGGAGTATTCCATATTGTGTGACATCACGCTCAGTATATAAAGGAGGTGGCTTCTCTCTTGCTCCAGTATTTGCAATGACGGGATCTTTGTTCTTCCAGGATCGACGGCTGGGAGCAGGCTGGGTATAGGTTGGCAGGTGGTGAGCAATCACATTATACATTACCTCTTTGTACTTTCCATTATTGTTACTGTTTTGTTTTATTACAATCACTAAAATTTCTTTTTTATCTCAACCCACAAGTTTCCTGTGTCCCTCCACTCTCTTCTCCCATTCACCAGGCGGGGGGAGGGTGAGTGACTGGCTGCGTGGTGTTTGCCTGCCAGCTGAGTTCAAACCATGACAATCTGCTTAGCAGGGTAACATGGGATAAAGCCCTGAGGGGAAGAGGGGCCCAAGAAGGCTAGTTGTTTTTCAAGGATCACCTCCTCCAAGCTCAGGAGCAATGAATCCTGACAAAGAGGAAGTCAGGTAAGAACACCAGGAGGCCCGCAGTGATGAACATGGAGCTCCTGGACAAGCTCAAACACAAAAAAGAAGCCTACAGAGGGTGAAAGCAAGGACAGATAGCCTGGGAGGAATACAGAGAATTTGTCCGAGTAGCCAGGAATCAGGTTAGGAAGGCCAAAGCCTTGATAGAATTAAATCTGGCCAGGGACATCAAGGGCAACAAGAAAAGCTTCTGTAGGTACATTGGTGATAAAAGGAAGACTAGGGAAAATGTGGGCCCTATCTGGAAGGAAACAGGAGATCTGATCACCTGGAACTTGGAGAAGGCTGAGGTACTCAACGACTGTTTTGCCTCAGTCTCACCAGCAAGTGCTCCAGCCATACCGTCCAAGATGCAGAAGGCAAAGGTGGGAACTAGGAGAAGGAAGAACCACCCACTATAGAAGATCAGGTTTGAGACCATCTAAGGAACCTGAAGGTGCACAAGTCCATGGGACCTGATGAGATGCATCTGTGGGTCCTGGGGAAACTGGTGGATGAAATGGCTCAGCTACTATCAATCATATTTGAGAAGTCGTGGCAGTCTGGTGAGGTTCCCACTGACTGGAAAAGGAGAAACATAACCCCCACTTTTAAAAAGGGGAAAAAGGAAGACCCTGGGGGACTACAGGCCAGTCAGTCTCATGTCTGTGCCTGGCAAGATCATGGAGCAGATCCTCCTGGAAAGTATGCTAGGGCACATGGAAAATAAGGAGGTGATTGGTGACAGCCAACATGGCTTCACTAAGACAAATTGTACCTGACAAATTTGGTGGCCTTCTACAATGGGGTTACAGTGTTGGTAGATGAGGGAAGAGCAACTGACGTCATCTACCTGGACTTGTGCAAAACATTTGATGCTGTCCCACATGACGTCCTTGTCTCTAAATTGGAGAGACATGGATTGGACAGATGGACCACTTGATGGATACGAAATCGGCTGGATGATTGCACTCAAAGAGTTTTGGTCAACAGCTTGATGTCCAAGTGGAGACCAGTGACGAATGGCATTCCTCAGGGGTTGGTGTTGGAGCCAGTGCTGTTTAACATCTTTGATGGCGACACGGTCAGTGGGATTGAGGGCACCCTCGGCAAGTTTGACAACAACACCAAGCTGTGTGCTGCAGTCAACATGCTGGAGGGAAGGGATGTGCCATCCAGAGGGACCTGGACAGGCTGGAGAGGTGGGACCGTGTGAACCTCGTGAAATTCAACAAGGCCAAGTGCAAGGTCCTGCACATGGGTTAGGGCAATCCTATGTGCAAATATAGGCTGGGCGAGGAGTGGATTGAGAGCAGCCCTATGGAGAAGGACTTGGGGGTGTTTGTTGATGAGAAGCTCAGCATGACCCAGCACTGTGCGTTCATAGACCAGAAAGCTAACCATATCCTGAGTCTGCATCAAGAGAAGTGTGGCCAGCAGGTTGAGGGAGGGGACTCTCCCCTTCTACTCCACTCTTGTGAGACCCCACCTAGAGTACTGCATTCAGCTCTGGGGCCCCCAGCATAAGAAGGACATAGACCTGTTGGAGTTAGTCCAGGAGTGGGCCACAGTGATGATCGGGGGTTGGAGCACCTCTCCTGTGAGGACAGGCTGAGAGAGTTGGGGTTGTTCAGCCTGGAGAAGAGAAGGCTCCAGGGAGACTTTATAGCAGCCTTCCAGTACCTAAAGAGGGCCTACAAGAAAGCTGGGGAGGGACTTTGCACAAGGACATGTAGTAACAGGATGGGGCATAATGACTTTAAACTGAAAGAGGATAGATTTAGATTAGATATAAGGAAGAAGTTCCTCACTGTGAGTGTGGTGAGACACTGGAACAGGTTGCCCAGAGAAGTTCTCTGGATGCCCCATCCCTGGAAGTGTGTTGTGAAGGCTCTCAAAATAAACAGGACAAATACTTAAAATAACATTTATTTTAAGTACAATCAATTGACACTCCAGCAATCATTAATAAACTACAAATTTGAATGTCCATGAGAGGAAAACTATTACTGCAGTTAATTCAAGGAATTCCTAGGTTTTAACAGTAATTCAAACCACACAATCACTCACCTAAAAATTGAGGTATCTCAACCTTGAGGAGTTTCCTTGGGTGGTGTCCCGAGCCAGGGGGAGAGTCCTCAACTGCAGCTGTGGTGCTCCATAGAGGACTGGCTCAAAATGACTTCTCAATGGGACTCCATTTATAACTGATCTGAATCTGATCTGTGGTCAATATCAGCTCTTATTAGCTGAGGGCCCCAATTACCATAAAGACCTGAGAACAAGGACACAAAAAAAGAATCATCAGCCACTATGTCTCAACAGTGAGAAAGTCCCATCTTTGGGTGGGTGCACCTACCACACAGTGTTCAAGGCCAGGTTGGACGGGGCTTTGAGCAACCTGGTCTAGTGGAAAAAACTTACAGTCTTGATAATCCTTGTATGTGTTCTGTTAGTCACCTGATTTGACCAGTCATCTAAGAGAAAAAGGCCTTTGTATCATTAGCAGTAAGAGTTGCTATGACATGTAGTCATCTGAGGTTTTTCCATGAATACATGTACATTACTTTTTGAATTGCATACTTATGCGTTGTGCAACAGTTATTTTCAAAACAGTTTTTCTTGAGCAAATGTGTATTAAAAGGTTGCTTCATGTTAACCAAGTGCAAGTTTCAAGTACAGTTTTTCCTCTTAGTGAGCTTGCTCTGTAAAATTTTGCTTTCTAAAAAAAAATCTTTGTATTTTTGTTTACTACTATCTGATGAGGAAAAATCTCTGCCCAAAATATAGCACCGTAGTTGGGATGGAAGGAAAAAGTAAAGTTTTACAGAAGGATTACTTAAATCAGCTTAGTGTAGGTGGTATTCTCCCTCCACACATGCATTTCTGCCACCAATTTTAATCATAATCTGTTTTGGTTTTTTTTCTTAAAAGTTGTGGTATAGTCTACAATGGTCTACAGATACTCTTGAGCTAAAGATAGGAAAGGGTAAAATGGAGGTGGGGGAGACAGGCACCAAAACATCCCTATGTAAAAAAATCAGTTTACATAAACATTTATAATGAACAGAAATTGCTATTTCTCTGCACTGGGTCCTATAATAGGAAATATTACTCTGGGAAATAAATAAGCTTAAATTGGAGATTGTTTTGCTGGTTACTGGTACTATATTTCTTGAAGCTTGCTGTGACAGTTTGAAAATGTTAATGACACAAAACAAGAATAAAGTCTTACTAACAAGTCAAGGATGATAATGCCTCCAGACAAGTTGTAGTGTGAAGTGCCTTTCCCCCCCTCACCCCCCGCTCAGCATTTAGAGGTCACGTTATTCTGACCTCTGTTTATAACGCCTGGATGTCTTTCCCCAAGAGCACATTGGGGTGCAAAGGAAGCTTGATGCTGCTGATGTAGACCTCTGATGCAGGTAGATGAGTGGCCTGTCCCGAGAGCTTGGAAGTGCCCTAAACTTTAGCTATGTAGACGTAAAGTTGGACCACAAGAAGACATTCCTCAGCTCTCGGCCATCCTGTTGCATGGGCAAGTTGCTTAATTTCTGCTGGCTGGTGCTTTTCTTTCTTTACATGGAAACTATGCTATTTGACTTTTAAAAACTTGGTTTAATCAGCTAATTTTTTTCCACTGCTCTCACTGCACTGTGAGCCGAAGGTTCAAAGTATTAATAATTTACAGCAATCCAGAGTTTCATGGGAAGTGTATTTAGTTCTGTTTATAATGGAGAATTGGCAAAATTAATATTTCTAATTAATGGAAGAATAAATCGAGTATCTTTTTTTCCCTTCTACCCCTTTTGCCTTTTGAACTGATGCTGCTGGTGCCGATGTACATTTTGTGGGGTTCTCACTTCAGCACCAAGAGCAGCTAGGCACCATCTGCTCCACCATTGCTCCAGCACCAGCGCTACCCATTCATCCTGTGGTGCATTAACCTTGATTGTCTGTCACCTCATCCATGACAGCTAAGTCTAAAGATGTCCACTTTCTTCCCATTCTATAAATCAAAAGTGTGGATAAGAAGGGAATTTTTCATTCTTAAATGTGTGGGTATATGTGTTCAACAGTAGCGCAAGGAGAGAAACAGATTTTTGATGCTTCAGCAAAAATCTTGTCGAAATAAAGGCTTAGCACTATGAAGTAATTATTTTTACATTGGGCAAATCAGAACCTTGTATATGTTGGTTTTGTTAAAAATAAAATGAGAAACTTAGGTGACCTATGTTCCCAAACCATGTTAGTTAATAATTAAAATACGTGTTGAAACATGAACTATTGAGCTGGTTCTAGAGAAACACAATTTTCTTATGCTGTATAGCTAAGCAATATTGTTGAAGCCAGACATTCAAAATGCTGAGACTTGCTTAAAAATGCTGATTTTAAAGAAACTCCCTTGTGACACATTTTCAGAATTGTCCTTTAGGATTTTTAAAGCTAATTTTTCAAACTTTTCTCTGCAAAAAAATTTATAATTTTAAAAAGAAACCTAAGACTTGTACAATCATTGGAACCTTAGGACAGAAACTTTTGAGATATTATGGCACTCGAATTTTAATAGATGGTAGCAAAGTGATTAGAAGAAAGTCACCGGTTGAAAATGTCTTATGTACAGAAGTCTAAATATCAGATTATTTACAATAACATTACTTAGTGGGGAGAAGGTTAGGGAATACTGCTGGTTGCCATAGATGAGAAAAGGATGAATCTCACTTGTCTGTATTTAGTTAACTACAGTAAAACTGTTGTTGCTATCCTACTGTTTGTCCACTTGACCAATGTGAAGTTCAGTGTCATTAGTTTGACAGAAAGCTGCCTGAGCAGAAGACCACACCTTCATTGGTTGAGTTCTCCTAGCAAGGGAGAACTCCTTTTCCTTCCCCTGTCACACTGGAATAGTGCCTGGAAGGAAACACAAGACACTCAAAGACCTGTTCTGTTGGAGTGGAGGGAGGGAGGGGTGGTGTGGTAAGACTAAAGAATACCTGAGCTCCGAGTTACTTCGAAGTGGCAAATGTTGCCTGTTGCATGCCAAATCTTACCTCAGAAAAAGACCTTCAAACGAGAAGGGGTTGTTATAGCTTTTTGGTTGACTGGCTATTATTTGTTTCAGCCTGAATCTTTAAAACATTAACCTTTGTAGCATTAATCTTTTAAAAATTACTTATTTTTATTTGAGCAAAGATTCCAGTCTCTTCCACAGAAGCATTTGGTCAGGCAGGAATTTGAGGCAAGTAGGCGTAGGTTTGAATTTTAGCATGGCTATTTTCTACCTCTTATTATTGTGGATGTCCTCAACTTCCAGTGCTTCAACTGGAGATAAACCAGAGCTCTAACTGGAGATAGACTAGAGCAGCCAAATCTTTGAAGTTCTTCTGCTAAAAAGATGATGTGCCAAGGATGAAGTTCTGTGAGAACCTTTGTAAATTAGTACTTAGATGTTCAAAGAGAGAAATTACTGCAAATCCAGAGAATCTTGCAATAAAGTAGAAAGCTGCCTACTTAGTGACAGAAGAATATTACTGTAGTGAAAGACTGTCTCTTGCCATGGAAAGTGTGAAGTTTAGCTACAGCTCCCCAGCATAATGAATGCTTCCATCTCTCCAGGGCCACGTATTCATATGAAGTAATAGTAAGTAATCCTGTCATACTAAGTAATATGACACATTAATACTTGGAGGCTACTTTAAATTTCTTCGCAGTTTTGTTTTTTTTTAAAAAAAGTTAATTTCAAATCCTTTCAGACTTAACATTTAGCTCTTTTTATTGTGTGAAGATGCTTTTGTGGCTTTCTCCTAGCTAGTTTGAGACATAAAAGTGGATTTGTTAGACTTGAAAGATTTCAATTAACTAAAGTGAATGCCAGAACTCAGAGATAAAGTTTTCTGATTTGCTTCTTACCAGTCAGTCTAGGTAGGTCCTAATGAAGATTTTTCAGGAAATAAAACAGTTAAAAGATTAGAGGAGAGAGAGGGAGATGGAATTATGAACACAAAATGAGTGTATGAATTAACATTTTCACAGGAGAAGAAAACAAAAAGAAGGGAAAGGAAAAGATTTTTGGCTTTACTGTCTTTTTTTGTCATTCTTTAGCATTCAGAGATAGTGAATCCATTCTGCCTTTAACAAGGCAGTGCCATGTCACAGTAAAATTTAGTAGCAAAAACTCTTGCATCTGTGTGAATGTATGTATACTTTACTGTAGAGACCTTCTAATTTTCATTTTCTATTCTGCAAAGAAAACTGTGATTTAGGGATTGAAATATGGTTAGTTTTAATCTCAAGCTTTTAAATTAAACACATTTTTTCCAACAAAAGTTATTACTGGGTTGATTTATCATATGATGGAAACCAAAACAAATTGTCTCATAGGTTCACAGATTGTTTGAGGTGGACAGGGACCTCTGGAGATGGTCTAGTCCAACCCACTGCTCAAGCAAGGTCAGCTGGAGTAGATTGCTCAGGACTGTCCATTTGCGTTTTGAACATCCCAAGGATGGAGATTCCATGGCCTCTATGGGTAATCTGCACCATTGTTTGACCACCCCGTGAGATAAAGTTTTCTTATGGTTTGAATGGAGTGTCTTGTATTTGTATGTGTGCCCATTGCTTCTCTTTCTGTCATTGGATACCACTGAGAAGAGTACAGCTCTGTTGTCTTTACTCTCTCAGGTATTTATACACATTATTGAGATCTCCACTGAGCCTTCTCTTCTCCAGGCTGATAAATCCCAGCAATGTTAGCCACCCCTCATATGTCAGATGCTCTGATCTCTTTACCTTTGTTGCCTTTTGGTGGGCTCACTGCAGCACATATCCATGTCTCTCTCACACTGAGAAGCCCAGAACTGGACACAGCACTTCAAATGTGTCTCACCAAGTCAGAGTAGTGGGGAAGGATCACCTCCCTTGACTTGCTGGCAGTGCTTTTCCTAAAACAGCCTAGGATGGTCTTGACCTTGTTTGTCACAAGGATGCATCACTGGCTCATGGTCAGCTTGCTGACCACCAGGACCTCTGTGTCTTTTTCTGCAAAGCTGCTTTCAAGACAATTAGCCTCCAGCCTATACTGCTCCACGGAGTTTTTCCTTCCCAGGTGCAGGGCTTTGCATTTCCCTTTGAACTTCATCACATTCCTTCCTGCTCATTTCTTCAGCCTGTTGAGGTCCCTCTGAATGGCATCTCAATCAGCCACTGTATCAGTCACTCCTCCAAGTTATGTTTCTGCAAATTTGCTGAGGGTATGTGCTGTCACTAGTGGAGATGTTAATTTGGCCCCAGTATCATCCCCTGGGGCACCACACCAGTGACTGGCCTCCAGCTGGAATTTGTGCTGCTGGTCACTGCACTTTGAACCCAGTAGTTCAGGTGCTTTTCAGTCCACATCTCTGTCCTCACCCTCAGTAGTTGAATCAATAGTAAACCCGAGTAATGCAATGTTGCTACTGAGAAACAGAAAGCTTCTGAATACCAGTGATGCTTTTAGCCCATTCCCCCTGGGGATACTTGAAGGGAAACATTTAGCTGCATTGAATATAATTGTATAGATCCTTGAAACACTCAGATGAACTTATTCACTTTGCAAGATTTAAACAATATCTACTATTTCTGAATAGGATAAACCCCAAAGTGAAAGGTATAGTACTGTAGACTGTTTCATAATGTGAAAATTGTATGCAGTTTTGTAAGTGCAGGAAGGTTCAGCTGAGCTTTTAGAGATTAATCCGAATGCAAATGACCTCAGAATCAGGAAAGATTTGCTCATAAGTTATGGTTGTAAATGATTACTTCCTTTGAATGTTTTCATTTGGGAAGGTAATATCTTTTATCTCTGTGAAAATGTTCCTACTATGGGGCATATCAGAAAAGAAGAACCAGAGAAAATCACTAGCCAGAGAGAAGAACAATGATGCCATGAACAAAGGATGTTAATAAATGAGATTGTGCTCATTCAGGGCTACAACTAAATCCATTAAAGCCAATGGGAGCTGTTGCCTTTGATGATCAGGTAGCTTTATAGCAAATCTTATGAGCTTCCACCTGCAATGCAATTTGGAAAACACTACTCTGCACTGCTGCCTTTGGTAAAGAGTCTCAAAGCTTTACACGTTAATCAAACTTCCCAGCACACTAAGGTATATTATCCAGAAGTAAGGAAGCAGAAACTGAGACAGAAAGTTGTTTTGCTTTACACTGAGAAGCAACAACTGTAATTGCCAGAGCAGTTACATTATACCAGCCATTGAGGAGCAGGCCACCATTCCCACTTACTCTTGGTAAGATCTGGTCAGAGTCAGGAAGAATAAAATTATTAAGAAACAAGAGGAAAAGGTAGAGGAGGCTCCCTTATTCCAACCTGGATTAGTCTATTCACTTAGATTCAGACAGTGCTATTGTAACTGGGTAAAATTAGTTAGAATCCTTTTGTATTGCTGTGTTTTAACATGCCAGAAAATCAGAGGTTAAAACAAATATTGGTGATTTTAAAGCTGTTAGATGAAAAAGACAAAGTTGCAGGTAATGTTTTTAATTGATACCCTTAATATTGTACTTCTATGTAAGTTGTAGACTTGCACTGCTACTCATGAAAGATTGTGCGTCTATGTTGGTGTTAACTGGAAGGTTGTTACGGATTTGACGACTACAGAGGGCTGGAGGGCTGTCAACAAATATGTCAAAAATCCTAATTTCTCACTTAAACATCAAACCTTTTCTTATTTAAAAGCTTATTTTACAAAAAAAAAAAAAAAAACCAAAACCAAAAAACAACAACAACAACAAAAAAAGGGGAAAAAAAAGAAAAACACAATTTTTGACTCTTCAGATTTATAAAATATGAAGAATACCTGCAGAGTTCACAGGATATAAATATATGAAGTTCATAAGCATCTGCGTAACAGTGTGAGTCACAGATGGAAAGGGGCACTGGAGTGATGTTTACATTATCTTTTTTCATTAGTTTTCTACTTGAAATTTGCAGTGGAAAAAAATCTGTAGGTTTGTTCTATTACATTCACTCTGTAGAAAACAGCTAATTTTGAAAATTAATTTTTGATTTAATAGATTAGACTTTGGAAGACAGTAGAAAAAGTATTGTGATTTTAAGTGAACTTTCTCTACACGTTTTAATACTCTGAGTTCCACTAAAACTTAAAAAATAAATAAGGGATGCTATATGCTATAGTCTTCTTGAATCTGGCACAAGGACTCTTCCTTCTTGGCTCTTTCAGTGCCAGTAATTAGGCCATCTGGTTGGTAAGGGAAATTAATTCAAGACCATATTAATTCCTAGTTTTAAATTTCTTTGTGGATAACACTTTAGGAGAAAATTATGGTTGCTGAATAATCAGATCTAAAATTAAGAGAATGTGTTGTTGATCATCCTATAGTGCTAGTTACAAAATTAATCATAGATGCTTAGAAACTATTGTGATAAATCTAATGTCAACATCTAGATAGAAAAAAGGAGTAGGAAGAGCATGAAATTCTCACAGATTTGTTTAGGTTGGTGCATAGAATGAGAAAGAGATTTGTTGAAAAATTCAGACTGAGCCTTTTAAAACACATGGATAAAGTATAATAGTTTGCCTCTGTACAGCTTTCAATTGTATGTCTGTGCTCTTCACAATGGAATGCTAGACTATTACGGCACAAGACTGATAGCGAAAGTCGGAACACAAATTTAAGTGTTACTCAAACTACTCTTACAGTTGTTGTTGTTTCTAAATAACATTGGAGGGTTGGTTTTTTGTTGTTGCTGCAGAGAAAAATCTCAGAGTAGTAACTCGATATTCCTACTCTCCACTAAAAGAGGCTGTGGCTGAGTAAACAAATGTTACTGCTGGCTTTGTGCTGGTACCAATGCTAAAAACGGCCTCTCCTGATTATGGAAGACTCAAAGTTGTTTGGTCAACCCTCGAGTCCAAAAGGTATGGACAGTTGAATCTGTCTGCATGTTTTGAAGTCCTGATAAGCACTGCTGAGACTCTGGACCCATAACACCTTTCTCTGTTCCAGTTGCATATGGGAATTTCTCTTTCCCAGGAAGAGCAGCCAACCTGTAACAGAAATTTTTGGGAAAAATGTTAGAAAGCAAAACATGAGAGTAACTGTTTTGGGTGTAGCATTTTGTTTGAGACATATGGCATGAAATAGTGCAGTAATAGTAATATAGTGAGAGCAAGAATGGTATAAAGCAAAATGTCCACAATACACTACTAATGGCTAACACAGATTTTTGTGTTGTCATGTGGGTTTTTTTGCCTGCTACTTTTTTTAGTACAAAATTAGAGTTGGAGCTTGAATTAATCTTGAAATATCATTATTTAAGAAGTTCTAACAGTCTCTAGGCATTTCTGGAAGCTTTCAGAGGCAGAACTGAGCAGAAATATAAATCTGTTACAGGGAAAGTGAAGAAAATAGTTCTGTGGTCTAGTATTATGCAGCTATTTTGAGCTCTAGTTGTGCATGTTAGGGAGACAACAATGGCAAATCCTCATAATCTTCATACTTTTCCAACAAAAATCTGTATTTTGAAAGTTCAAGAGGCCTCTTCTGTCTCATTACAAGCATCTCACTGTAGAGTAAAATACAAGACAAAAAAATCTATCTCCTCATACTGCTGACTTGTATTACTCTCCTTGCTCTTTAAGCTTGTACCTTAACTACCTTCGTTAAACTTTTTCATATCCCTTAAAAATCAATCCATTTGGTAGGAACTTGGTTACTACAACAGCTTTCATTGTAAATGAAAAAAATTTGTTGATCACAAATTATGCTATCAAATACAAATGTTTAATGTTTTTGTAGTTATATGGAAATTATCTTGCAAGTGTCACTTAATCCTAGCTTTGCTGAGAAATTAAACAGAATAAAAGAAGCAGCTATTCTCACAACTACAGTGGGTTGCTAAATATAAGTGTGAGATCTATGAGGATAACAATATTTTTTTTTTTCCTGTAAGATTATCCTTTTCATTTCTTCAAGGTCAGCCTCTCCTTACTAAGTTCCCCCATGCCAAAGAACACCTTGCTTTATTCTTACAAAAAAGCCTCTGCTCACCCTTGACAGCATTTTGCTAATTGAGCAGAGGTACCTGTTTTTGAAGGAGCCAATGCATGTGCCAGCATAGACAGCCTCTCATAGCCATTGCTTTATTGGCTCAATTATTTCAGATGTGAGGAGTAGGCAGCAATGATGTTTCTATCCTTGCCTGTTTCAACAGATGCAGGCTCTTCTTCAAACTCTTACAGGTCTGTTAATCTTCTAATGTCAGTGATTTTGCTATGTAGTTTACACTGTCACAGCATAACTGTCAGTACAGTAGGTGTTAACAAGCAAAGTGGCTGTTTAATGAAACACTGATTTCCGGGCAGTAAGTAATGTGTTTAGGACTCTGGACTGTGTTTTAGAAGACAAAGGAGGGCTATTAGGCTCAGTTTGTGCCTTGCCCACCCTGGTGAGCAGGTAATGACGCATGCTAGATAGTGGTGCTTCCATTTGTTTTCCCTTCCTTTTGTTTTCCTAATGCACCAGAAATTTGAAAATCTTCACATTCATTTTTCTCAGAAGAGGTAAGCATTTGACCTAAGACCAAGATATTATTCAGGGATTCCAGTTGTCTAGCATTGTGAGTTACAGTTTTGTTCTTTATTTCTGGGGAAGAAAGCCTGACTCTCAATAGTCCTCTGCATCATACAGTCACTTACTTAAAGTTCTGCTAGATCAGTGTAAAAATTAGTTAAGCACATAATTTTGCTCTTTGTGTTGAATGGGGTGTAGATAAGATTTTAATAGTTATACCTGTACACGATGTTCTGGCACAAAACTGGGTATCAAAAACCATATTACTGTGCATAACTGATCGTTTTCTGATCATCTCATCCACATTAAACTGCTTTTGAAGGGATTAGTCCTTGAGGCACAGAACTGCTATAATCCTCACTGTGGATGGAGGTGACAATGACTTCTGTTCAGCAGTGTCCTAGAGATACTTAAGTTCATGTTTACAAAACAGAGTAGCACCACTGTGAGCCAAAACTCCTCCTTTCAGAAATTATTAAGCCTTCAGGATGGGTTCCCATAGTCCATTTTGGCTAATTACATTAGAGGTAGCCTTTTGCTATTTGCCTGGGATTCAGGATGCAAAAAACTTGTCCCTGTGAAGCCATGGTTACTTCAGGGTTGTAGTGTGCAGTTTTGAGAGAGAAGATGTTTGTGCGGAAAATCTATTAAAAACTTAGATTCTATGGATTCCTCTGGATCTCATGAGTATGAGGGGAAGCCAGTCAACTTTCCTCACTTAGCATGCACAGAGCATGAAGAATCAGCAATAGTTTTTAAACCGCAGATGAAAACTGCAAATTCAACCAAAAAACTTTGCAAGCAAATTGTCGATATTCCTGAGCAAGTACTGTATTACACCCAGTGGTGTCAGGAGGAGTATCAAATGTGCAGCACAATGCACGCCCTCCTACACCCACAGTATTCCCTCATCCCACTCAACCAATTAACAGTAATTAGATAATTACAGTCCATAAAAGTCTTTGAAAGATGAAGATCTTGCTGCTTGGGACACATTAGCCCTTTTTATCATATTTATTATGCTTTTTATTTCTGACCACAAAGGGAAAAAACTTAAAATATTCTGTTATTTGCCATATTCTGCTCATGAAGCAAAGCCTGCAAAAGCAGCCTTTCTCCCAGATGTCCAATATTAGCTCTGTTTTGACTGAAAATGACACATAATGATAGAGAAAGGAAGCTCCCATAAAACACCTTGCATTTGATCACGAAATTTTTACTAGCATTCCAAAGTAAATGGCATGTTATTTTTATATTGCTGGTAAAAATCTAGCCACTTGTTCTCCATAATAAAAAATGGTAGGCTTTAATTATGTATGCAGCACATAACATGCAAGACTGAATGGTTAGAGTAGATTTTTCATGCAAGGCAACCAGAGCTTGAATGGTTTGTGGAACTGACCTTTTTTTGTTTGGGTTTTGTTTGTTGTTTTTTTAAATTTAAAATTCTCTTTTTGCCTAAGAACTTTTATTCAGCTGTGTTTCTGGAGGATGCTCAGATTTTCCTCTTGTCCTTTTTGTCTGAATAACACGTGAGTTTCCACATCACCAAACATTAGGCAACTTAACAAGGAAGTTTACATCTTTACAGTCCTGATGAGAGGATCCTCCAGAAGCTAAACCAGGGGCAAGGAATTTTCCTTTAGGGGGTGAAGAAGAAAATATGTTGAATTACCTTATTACTTGTGGATGAGAGTGTTAGTAAAAGGATAACGCAGCACTTTAAAAATTAGTTGTAACAATAAATACTATATTGTCTGTCCCTTGACCTTCTTTTTGCCCTTATAATGCCCCTTAGGGTAGGGAGCCTGTTAGGAGTAATGCTGTAGCCCCTATTCTCCCAGTGTAATAAAGAGCTAGTTTATATATGGAAGGAAATACTTGTTGACTGTTTGAAGCAGCCTTCTTATCCCTGCCCTTGAATTTCAGAGGTATGCTAAGAGCCCAACTGGGACCTAGGAGTTGAGCCTTGCCTTTGATATTTGTACTAAATCTGCTTACCTGTGTCTACACCTTTATCACAGTCAGTGGGATAGAACTAAACCACACGGGGATAAAGTGATTTTCTGTTGTGTATTTCTGCATTTCTGGCTGAATCAGTTGTCTTTTGATACAGTGTGATTTACAAACTACTCTCTAGCAATTTTCTGTAGAGCTGAGATGTAACAAATGAACATAATTAAAACAATGGCATATTAAGTGGTACAAAAAAAATGAAGTTAATATGTATCTCCTTGTTTAATGCAGAGCTCTTATTTACTAATTTTCCAGCACTATTAGAAGGATAGTCGCATTATGATTATACAATCCTTAAGTCATGAGCAGCAGTTGTTATGTTTTTTGATAAGTGTATTTTGATAGTGGATGGCATTGCTTAATGAGAATGTTGTCAATATAGCTACAGCCCCAGCTGTAGGTGTTGGGAGGGTAAGGATCTAATGATAGGTTGGTGCTAAGAGGGAGATTAGATTAACGAAGATCAATAGAACAGTTCTGTTTTGCAGTTTTGTTTGTTATGTTCTCCACTGCCTGCACTGAAAGGTTGATTTTGATTGATTCATTAGACCACTGCATGATCAAACATAGGTCACATTACAGTATGTGTCAACAGACTAAATATCTTGTTTCTTTGGGAGGGATTTGGTCATGTGATTTTGCCTCCATGAGATACTGTAACCTAAGAAGTGAATCCTTTAATTTTTTTCTTTTTTTCCCCTTAACCAACAGCAGCTGTAAATCCTATCATTCCTTGTGTCAGAGAGAAAATGTTTATATTTTAGGTTTGATAACTGGTGCTGAGGTAAATCAGACTTGGTTAGGAAGATGAGGAAGCCAAAGAATTCTGCCGGTTTTGCAGAGGTATGCTTAGAAAGTGATACTGTCCTGAGAAACAGCAAGAGTAACGATGGAGGGAAAATAAAAATAGCACCTAAGAGGCACTTCCCAGGGTGGATTGTCCATGCTGCTTTAGTGCACGTTTATTTACCTGACTGTATGTGCATGTAGAGAAAAGAGAAGTAGATCTATGTTCATTTTGATATGTTTGATCAGGATGGGAAAATCTGTTTGCCAAAAGGCAAGTAATTTTTGGTCATGGCAGTATTTGGTGGTTAGTTGTTTTTCATGAAGTAGACAGTTCTTTTCTCTAAACTTCAAACTTTCCTAAGCAAAGATACTCTAATGGCATGAAGTGTAAGGTACTCTATTTGTCATCTTTCTCTAGAAAGGGAGGTATGAAATGTGACCATAGGTCTGTCTTCCTTCCTTCCTTTGGAAAGAGAGGGAATGTGGTGGAGAGAGGTTCCGGTCTGTGCCAATGTCCTCATTTCCAGCTGCTGGAAAGGCCAAGTGCTTTTGCTGTTCCCCAGCTCCTCCCCTGTGTCTTCTTCCAGCAGTGAGCTTTCATGTCACTAACCACCACACCAGTTTTTGTGGGAGTAGTGATCCCATGTCCCTGCCCTGCTTGAAAGAAAGGAAAGGAAGTTTTTCCTTGTTTGGAGTCAAAGGAAGCAGAGTTGTTCCTGTTTCCCCACTCCTGCCCCCGAAGCAATTTTCTTAAACCTTTTCTTCTCCTCAGGTGCCTCAGTTAAGCACCAGAAACTTGAAGTTGCCTTCCCAAATCGCAGTCTACTTGCTTGAAAGTGGTTCATGGAATCAGATGAAGATGACTTAGTTAAAGCCTCGTTAAACACACAGCAAAAAGATCCCAGTGTTTTCGGATCCCACTAAGCATATGCTGTAGACTCCTTTCTCCCTTACTCAAGCTCACCTGCGACAAGCAGAAGGTTACCAAGACTGCTAACCCATCTCTCTCTCTTAACCCTCCTCTTTGAGCCTGCTTTAATCCAAGCTCTTAATAAATCAAGATTCATAAGCAAGAATACTCCAGGGTTTCTTTGCCCAACCCTCTCAAAACTAATGAGGGGAGCTTTTAAGACCTATGTTTGTCTTTGTTGGCTGGGACAGTACCACTAAGTTGTGAGACACTATGTTGTGAGGTATGATGGTATTTCAAAGTTTTGCTGGGAGCCATGCATCAACTGTTTAAAAACATCTGTCTTGTAACACCACCCCTTCAAAATGGGAGCAGGGGAGCTAAATGGTTTGTGAATGTTTAGGCATGTTACCATCCCCCATTTGTCAGCAGTGCAAAGGGGAACAGCTTGCACAGCTATGATTGTGCTCATGGTCCCACATTGTTTAAAGTGGTAGCGGAACCAAATTGAGAATTGTTTCTGAACCTTTCGGGTCGGTGCTTGGAGACCTGTGGAGATCACCATGGGGTCAGACTGGGTGCTTTATTAAAATAGGCCTTTTTTAAGCAAACATAGTAAATGTAGTTGTTGCTGACACGTTAGGACAGCTCGGATAATTTCTGCTCTTGTGATGACTGGTGTTCATAAGGTGATGTTGTTCTCCCTCACTTGTAAACAAGTACAGAAGCACACATTCAAACAGAATTGTCTTCCTGATGTTTCATGCAGATAGTGTCTTGTATTAAGATCTGCTTGGCTGTTTTTAATGAGAACTAGAAGCAAATATATTTATGTATCATTCCAGGTTTGTCTGTTTCAAAGTGCAGAGCAACAAAAATTGTGTGCAGATCTTTGACCATGAGACTTAGCTCAATTTTGCAGTTCTGTGGGTTAAGAAATCCCCTTATTTCTGTGAATAGTAACTTGCTCCATTCTGAGATCTGTCCAGTAGTCAGTTCTTAATACATGTAAAATGTGTTCTACTGATACAGCACAGTGCTAATCTTTTAATCAGAATGTCATGGTATGCTCAGTCAAGTGACTTAGAAAAGTCTGTATTACATCTACATAGTGAAATTCATCAAATGAATATAATCTCAAAAAGAATAAATCATGGTTATGTTCAAACACTCTGATAGTTTGTGTTTAAATGAAGATACTTACACTGTAGGTGAACTTCAAAACTTTTAATTCCATTCTTTTGATGGATTGTTTTTTGTTAGTGTAGCTTTCAGGAAAAAGAAGAAAACGCGGCCTTATTTCTTGCAATTTGTGTTTGGGAAATTGCTGGAATGTGTCCTTTTTGCTTTTATAAGAAAGCTAGTCTCAACAAAATGTTTCTGGCTTATCAAGATGGAGGATTTGAATAAGATCAAAACAATATTTTTGGAAGAGATAATATCATAAAAATTCACATTTCTCTGCTTCATTTGGCTTTGAGACTAAATAACTGAAATGGAACTAGATTCTAAATTATAACCATGAAACTGTCTGGCTCTTGTCTGTACTAAAGACTATTTATATGACCCTTGTGCTCTGAAAGATAAAACAGTCTCCTTTACATGTGAGATGATAATTAAAAGGAAGGAAGCCAATATCTAGACCTCTTAGCTCTGTATTCAGCAGCCAGCTCAGCATTCCCAGCAGAGGTGTACAAAGCATTACTTTTGACAAACCAAGCAAAAGCAGCTCTTGAAGATTATCTATCTGATGGTATAAACACATTCGCATGCTCTGTAGCACAGCGTAAGGATGGCAGGTACAAGAGAAAACACAGTCAACTCATTAAGAGGTTGTTGCAAATCATAAATACATAGTAATATGACATCTTTGTTTCAGCTCTGTTTATTTTTCATGTAGAATATAGAAATAATCTACTTGAAATAGGAAGCTTACAACAGATTTAATTTCTCTGCTAGATTTCAGAGCTCAGCACCTTAAGCAGTAGCATATATTGACTGAATGGCATCATCGTGAGGACACCATTTGCTGTGAGTTAACAAACCGTGTTGCAGAGGACATTGTCTTTCTTATTGCTGTACTATAGGAACTGTTATATTCTTTAAGCCGTGTTCAGTTGGCTTTACAGCCAGTCTTCCTCTAGTTTTTTCTGTGACAGTTCACAACCACTATAATGTCAGCCAAGGTGAGCTAACAGCTGCTGTGCCCTGTCAGTTCATCTAAAATATATAGCAAGTTCACATCACAGTATATTCTAAAATTCTAATTCCCAGGCCTCTGCTTTGAAGACCGTGACTATATCTGGCTCTGTTGCTGTCACCTGCCCTAGCAGCATGGATTGTCAGGGTGGTTTGAGGGCTCAGGTTTGTGGGTAATGTGTGTGGTTAAGATTAATCTGAATATTTGTGAACAGACTCTTAGGGTAGGACTACTTAACATGATTAACAGCAGTTTGGTTAACTGAGGTAGGGAAAAGTGAAACTATGCAACCAGGATTTCTGCTTGGTTTGGCATCAGGACTCCTACACATAAAAACATCTCCGTATCTGTTGCTGTTCCAAGAAAGAGAAAGCTGTAGTTTACTCATGTACTAAGAGTGTGGTTTAAGGGGGAGGGCAAAGCGATTTGGGGGCTGCTGGTGGAATTGAACCCTTGGAATCAGTTAATCAGGGTACATGGCTGAAATCCTGCCCTAGGGCTTGCCTAGGGGTTAAGGTTAGAGCTCTGAGAATGAGAAATCCTAGACACCTGGTGAGAACAGAGCTCAGGAAGCTTGCCAAAGAAAAGGATGGCCAGCTATGAGAATACCCTGTGCAGTCCTTAGCCATGGATATCAGTGTTCCAAGGCATGAGTTGCAGCCTGGGGTTAGGGTTAGGTGGGGCTGGCTCTGGTGTTGGTGACAGTGGGGACTGTCACTACCAGAACTTTGTAACTCTCAGCAGAATCAGTCTCATTCCCCTACCATGCTACCTATCCAGCGAGCAGACCTGCTCAGCACCAAGCCTGGCTCTGCACAACAGGAGCAGGAAGAATGAACAAGAATGACTTGTAAATAAGTACCGTAAATACACTGTGCCTACACTGTTATCTTTAATGCTAGGCGAAGGTCCCCACCAGTTAAAAGGCATTAATGCTGCCGTTGATCCTAAGGAGTTCCCCCAACACTTACCCATTTCAGACCTTTCAATGCAGACTAAGGTTATAAAGGAAACAGAAAAAGTGTGTTTGGGGAGAAGAGGCATACGGTTCAAAATGCAATTGTTTTTTGTGAAGAATTATATAGGTATGAATTTGTGATAAGAAGTGTACTGAAGTCAGAGGTGTTAGGAGTTGTACAGTTTTCCCAAAGCAAAAAATAAATACAGTAGCATTGTTCTATCACAGCGGAATTTTGGTTTCTTACTATCAATCTGTATTCTTAAAAGGTAGTAACTCCTGCTTAGCATAATTCCCAGTGTCTGTAATTAGCACCAGATAGCTTGTGAAAATAGTAAATTAGATTTAATGTTAGTAATAAAAATTTATGCATTGCAAGTTTATTGAAATATTTCCCTGCATTGATCAGAATAATATAGTGCGTGTACCTATAAAGAAACCCCAAGTAAATTATGACATTGTGTTGTAATTATGTCTAAGATGGCTGTAAATGCATCTGAGGTAGTTTTGCTGATGTGAAGATGATATATTCTAGGCTTAGAAGCTACAGACACTCAAGCTTCTCTATCAACATACGTACATCTTCTGCCTCTGCCAGTCCAGTCTAGATCAGTACAAAGGTTGTCAGCACAGAGAAGTTTGTAAGAACAGAAACTGTAAGTGGGAAGAAGATAAAATCTGGAATCACTACAACCAAAGTTGAGGGGTTTTATGAAGTTCAGTAGAGATGTTAAAACTCATGATTTTTGACTATTACATGGTATTGTGCTAGGTAAGAAATCTTGTAATATATCTATACCTTTCTGTAACTGCTTTTGAACTCTGTCTCTCTTAAAACAAACGGTAAAGCACTTATTTCCATAATGATTATGCAGGGAACTGCATAAAACCCTAGAGTTACAGCGAAGTAGAAAGACTTTCATTATAAAAGAGAAGAAAAATATGAGACTTTATTAATAGAAGATGATGGACTCTGTTGTTCTGTTTCCTCTTCTGTAAAGTTTCAAGGCTTCTTTGAAACAAATGTAGACCTTAATCGTACAGGAACGATGTTATTTATTGAGCATTATATAAAAAATGCTCATACCTTTGGGATTATGTTGTGATTATGTTCCACAAAGAAGCTCTAGAAATGGAGAAGGTAGCGCATGGTGAGAATTCATTGAATTATTCACAGTCAATATATGCAGGTGCATAACTTCTAACCTTTAGTTGCTGTTTAATTTCTCTTTCTCAAGTAAAGAAAAGGATCACTTATATAGTAACTAATCACTTAGACATGAGTGTTTCCTGTTTATGGAAGTTTCAGATAAAATGAAAGCACTCTGTGCTGCACTTCTTTGCACAGTCATCATCATCTTTACTGAATACCCAATAAAACATTTTAGAGAAAAGTTTAACATTTCAAATGTGCTATGAAATAAATATTTAAAACCTGTGATTGGGACTTTGGAAAAAGGGAGAGCTGGTCTTTAAGACATTTAGAGTTTCTAAAGACTCCCATTTATCCTAAATAGAGCTGCATCTGCAGCTATAGTATAGCTTACAAAATTATGTGCCTGTTCATGAGAGCCTATAGCCTCTGCTGAAAATATGAACCTTGTTGTAAAAACAATCGTGGGATTGTTTTACAAAGACTGTTCCTTTCTGTTGCAAAATATTTTAGTTTTGGTTCGTTGGTTGTTTTTGAGGGGTTTTTTGTTTTGTTGTTGTTTTGTTGTTTGTTTGTTTGTTTTGGGGTTTTTTTTTAATTGTTTACATCTAGAAATATGTTTCCTCTTCTTCCTGTGGGGTATGAAATAAAAAAAGCTCGATTAGGAAAGGAGGAGTTGAGAGTAAATATGGACATGACCAGAAGGCACTACATTGTTCTTCCATTCATGTCTAGTCAAGTTTATCTGTCAGTCTATGTACAAACAGTTTACAAACTTACTGATAGTAAGATTGCTTGTATATTTCTTTGACTAAATACAGTTTTGTAGAATTTCATTTGCACAGTGGTCCAACTGCTAGTGAAGTGGCCCTGATGTAAGAATGCCTTGCCTCTTGCAAAAGGTCCCTCCCTGCGGGAGAGTGGGTGCTGGACACCTGTGATTCATATCTAGACCCTTCATATCTAAACCCATCATGAAAGGATGGCTTGTGCTGACATTAATGACTTTATATGTGTGATTAGCCTGTAAGAGAGCACACTAGGGTAGGCAGGCATGAAGAGATGAAAGAAAAACCGTTCGCTATCAGTTTCCCTAGTATCCCTACTTTTCCTAGGGATTGACACCCTCTCCCAGCCTAGCAGTGCTTACCTGGCAGTCCCGTCTTGCCTCACGGCACTCCTGTGGGTCTGGTAGCTGGCCTGGCAGACAGACCCGTGTAGGTAAGTCCTTCTGCCCTCTATTGCTGGAGGAAGGAAATTACACAAATGGCATAAGGATGCGAAGAAACTCGACTCACTTTGCAGGGATTTAATTCAAAAATTCAACTGAGAAGCTTGTCTAAATGGGAAGGATGTTGTAAGTTAGCTAACATCACTTCTGTGATGCTGAGTGATATTTACCCATGAGCCTCACTATTAAAATTAGTAAAATTAAAATACTGTTCCTATTCGCAACTCTAGATTGAATAGACATTCATTGAAACAGTCTGCAGGGGGAAAAGCTAAATAACCTCATATAAAGTTAAGTGAAACCATATCTGAAAATTCAGTTGCATGGCAGAGAGAATTGATTCATAGCTGTAATTTAATCAGATGAGAAGAGTATGGTAAGCACATAACCTAAAAATGACATCCAAAGTTAAGCCAGTTAAGAAGGCATCAGAATAATCAATATAACCAAATCAGTAAGGAATAAATCAATTCAGAACCATGTGAATTAATCTCTACAACTTTGCAAATGCTAGTGTGTTTAGAATTGTTGACTCAAAGGTTTCATTCAAGGATAACAAACCCCCTGCAATTACATAGATACATGTGTATTTTTACTCTACAAGTGCTGAGTAATTGTCATTCTTAGGCTTCCAATTTATCTAAACAAAAAAGAGCAAAGGGAGCAAGAGGAGGATGATCCTGTGAGTTACCGGCCGTTCTCATCCTTCTCTGACAAAGGATCAGGAATGTGTTTTATTTCAGGCAACTAAATGATTCTGCTAAAATTGTTAATACTTTAACTTATCAGAGCCTATGTAGTAAGAAATTCAGATACAGCTCTGTTATTCAGAGCATCCTTGTCTGTAAGGGCATGCACAGCTTCAGTGGAATTACTCCTGGGTATGAAGTCACTTAGACTAAATACTAAGTTGTTGAGTTTTATCCAGTATTTTCTAAACTACAGGCTTGTAATTAACACTTTCAAACTGGAATACAATGTCCTTATAGCCTCTTAGTTAACTGGTTACTTTCTGGAGTCAATATTTATGCAAAAAAATCTATGACAAAAAAAGCATTAACAAGTAACTTTTGTACCTGTATCATACTGACCAAGCTCCCAGCCCACTGCAAGAGGATCCCCAAAAGTCCAGAATTATCAACAGCAAAATATTTCAGTGTTGTTCATGAATGATGGGTGAAGACACCTTCACCTCTTGCTAAGTAGAAAAACCTTGTAATTCGTCAGTAAAAAATATCTGAAAAGCCTATGTCTATTAAGAGAGAGAAGTTCACATAGTCTGTGTAAATGCAGATTTTTCACTAGAAATCATTGGGAGACATAGAAATAATCTGGGAAAATCAACCTTTGAGGCTGCCCTGGTTGGTTATATAAATAATGCAGCTTGTAGCCGTGTCCAAAGAATGATGGACGCGAAATGAAACAGCATGCACAAAAAGCTGGTAAGTGGCACTGGAATTTGGTGTCCAAATTGTGCATAAATTCCTGTTACACTTGAGCTAAGGTGAAACTCTCAAATTGAACCTTCTAACAAATGGATGCTGTCTATATTGCTGCCTGTCATTCTGACCAAGTTTTTGAAGGTGAGTTTGGTCTGTGGCTTTCAGTGCTCTTAGCCTAATTTTCTGCATAAAACAAAAATTATTTCTAACAGTGATTCTCCTGTGAAACCTGTAGGCATTCTTACAGAACTCGGAAGTTAGACAAGAAACAGCCAATAATGTAAAAAGGTTGCAATGCTGTGGTTTCCTGATGCTTTGTATATTTCCCTGGCAAAGCCAGTCTGTTTGCCATTATTTTAACCGTTTAAATCATCTGAGCTCATTTCTATTTTGGATACACTTGAATGCCCTAAAGAAGACATTTCCAAAGAGTGAAGTGAGTTGTTTAATAACTGCTAGAATATAGGTGCAGTGTGTGGTAGATTAGCGCAGACTATTCAAGTGATAGTCAAGTGTTGCAGGACATTGCCACTGTATAACAGTTGCACTGCATACTAAATTGTCCAAATATCTCAATAGTTTGATTCTTTAAAGTTAACCCCTTTTTAATGTGCAAAAGTGCCTCATAAACTATAGCTACAGCAAATTAAAAACTGCTACGTTGACGAACATGTGGGAGGCTAACTGAACTAACAACTGCATAAGACATTTCTTACTGTAGACATCGATTATAATGTTGTAATTCAATTTGCTGTATCTCTGTTTATGTGCTGGGCAGTTATTCCTATCTTTCCTTTGTGCAGAATACTTACGTTTCTAATTTTTTTCCAGCTTTATAAGGTTGAGCAGCAGCCATTCAAGCTTTCAAATACCATAAGTCAGAGCTCGTTTTTCAGCATACTGATGAACTTATTTCAAGGAATGAGGTTATTGAATGTAAGCAAATAAATGTCAGAAAAATCAATTACCTTTTGCTGGCCAACTATTAGCTATCGTTTAAAAGTGCTTGATCAACGCAGAAGGGGAAATGCTACTAATGATAATTTGGACAGATCAGAGCATCTTTCTGTGCTTTTCACAAATATTAATGAAACTAGGAAAGAGCTACGTTATGTTCTGGGGCACCCCCACTTCAGAGAAATTACTAAAGCTCATTTATGTTTGTAATCAGGTAATGTAATTGAAGAATATCTAGACTGGTGTCTTTTAGAGTTGCAAACTCAGTATTGCTTTAAGGTTAAACATGCTGTATAATGAACCATTATAGTTAGTGTGCTGTTTTCCATCAGCACATGATCCCTCTTGTGTGAGCAGTTCCGTGGACACAGCCAGCTAGGTTATTTTTGTATTGGCTCACTGATCAGTCTGGGTCTGGCAGGTGCAATGCGATACAAATATGGTTAAGTGGCTTTTCAGATCCAACTGAGGCCCAGAAACAGGCTGTGTGTTTTCCCAACCAAGTCTGGCATTGCTCAGAGCCTGCTCAGGTGGGTCTGGGCTGTGTTCCCAGAAGCAGGAGTGAGGGGAACATGGTGGGGAGATGGAGAGTCGGCCTCTCCACAGAGCTTGCTCAGGTTCAACAGGGCTTGTTGGCCTCAATTTGGTGCCAGCCTGCCTGGATGTGCACCAAGTCATGCTTTCATGCCTCTGCAAATAAACCCTCCTGGAGCAGTGAGCGTAGGGTAGAGGCTTCTGAGCTGGCTGAAGCCCAAGCTGGTAGAACATGAATTACCTGCCATTTACTCAGTGTCCCAGTCCCTTATTCCCTTGGATAATACAGCTGACTATACTTTCAAGTAAACAGAAGATCTACAGGACAGTAACACTGGCAATCTTTCTGTAAGGATATGAAATGTTAATAATACATAGGTGATAAATCCAGGCATAAGAGAGATAGTGCTAAAATTCTTAGTATTAAGGAGGTTTGTGATGATAATGAAGTTTTGCAATGTGTTGTCTATGTGTGCTTTGAAGCCTTCATAAGAGGACTCTAGTTTACAACAGAATCGTTACTTAATTTTGCTTTATTGAGGCAGAAGAGCATACATTGGCAATACTGGAAGACTACTGGTCGGTAATAGCATTATAAACAAGGCCCTGAGCAATCTCCTCTAACTAGACATGCTTTGACCAAGAGGTTAAACTAGAGATGGCTTCTTGAGGGTTTCCTAATCCTACATGAATTTATAGCCAAAACACAAAGACTGTTAGCAATGCCTCTGTTCATATACAACATGTATTCTATGCATTTCATATCCAGCATATTCTACTGATTATTTGCACCAACTGTTGTTCTTGTGTTTCAGAATAGGTGGCTACTAGTTAGTGCAGTGAATGTTACCAGCACCATGTTTTTATCAGATTCTGTCTTTTACTTAGGTGCATCAGTATTGTTGGTGTTTCGTTCACATGAAATTATGTAACCAGTTTACACAACATTTGTGGTTTTCACCATTGGCAAACCGTATTCTGTAATTCTGATTCAGGCTCATAGATGGCATGTGAAAACCCAGGTAACTAATGTGGTGACTCAGTTTGGCAAGAGACAAAGTTTCTCTCTTGGGAAGTGATTGAAGGATGTTTTAACTGGTCCCTAGCAGAAAAAGCAAAATACTGATTGGTCACAAGTTCTCTGTGACAGTTGACAGGCAACAGTAGTGTGCCAGGGTAAAAGTGATGTATTTTGAACAGTGATGACATGTTGAGTTAGAACATAAGGCAAATAGAATAACAACAGATTGATTGAGAGGGTGAGTGGAAATGTGAAATTTGTGAGAGAGGATGAGTGTTGTAAAGTGGCCTTGATCGCATGCCCAATATGTTTGATTGCTATCTCTGCAGCCCTTGTGCCATTATCTTCCGGTAGAAAAAAATATGCATAAAAGATATTCAGCTTTCACTTTTAGCAGTCATGTAATACTGCAGTAACAACACTAACAAGTAAAGAACCAAAATGTTTGAAAATGTGAAACTTGCCATAAGAAGTGTAGTAGGGTGGGGGAGGGAAGGAGTCCTTAATCAGAGATTGAAAAAGAAATTAATCCAAAATCAAGGATTTGCTATTTGCTTGTAAGCAATCCCATCTGGGTCAAAGCAATGCAATACATTAGTGTTTTATATTGCTATGAAACATAGAGTCCCACTTGAGGAGATTTTCCCTCTGTTTCTAACAGTTTGCATGACGTCAGTTGTTTGAGCTGGGCTGCAGTTCAAGGGAATAATGATCACCGTGATATAATGATGGGGCAGAAGGCTCGTGATCTCCCAGGATTAGGATGACTTTGATAACCTAGTGTGAATATTATCAGAATTAGTCAGGCATTTTCCAATCACATATCTGCTTTTAGGTAATGAACTCACTGATTTCCATGTTTGACTGACTCTTCAAAGAGTGTGGGGCTCTAAACAAAACAATGGTGCTTCTTTAGTATAGTCTTCCATAAGTCACTTTCCCTAATGGCTTTCAATCTCTTGGCTATTTCCTTTTGACAGACCCTGTCATAAGCTGTCATGGCAGAATACTGTTCTAGATAGCATGCAATTAACATCATTTTTTGCAAGTAGTGAATGAGGTCAGGTTTACCTGTCAAAATAGTGCCTTGTTTTAAAAGCCAGCTGGGAGGCATGAGTGGTCTGTGGCTCTGCAGCCCACCTGTCTCCTATCAAGCACCATGAGCCTGATCATCACTGCAGAGATGGCCCCACCTTGCACTGTGTTGGGGGGTATCAGGTCTTACATCCATATATGAACTCTTCATAAAGCAGAGACCAGCTCCAACCAGCAAGGCTGGATTTGAATTGAAACCGTAGAAAAGGTCACACTACGAGAAGAAATTATCATGAATCTTGTTTACATGTTGAAAACCAAGGCACAGACAACTGTCCTTTCCTTGCCATCTAACAGGCAAGTCACAGTATAGAATCCAGGGTGCTGGTTTGGTGTTCTGTCTTTGCAGGGAATGTCAGTGTTAAGATCTCGTGTCTGTGTGTATCTCTGTCTAGATGCACATATATATCTCTCTATATATACAAGGATATCCCTTTAGTTTTCACAGGAAGGAATCCCTGTTGAAATGACCTGCCTGGGTCAGGTTCCAAACGAACTGGCAGAGAAACAGTGGTGTTGACTATGGAAAGAATTTCATGCTTAACAAGTGCTTAGCACAGAACTTCATATTAATCATGTTACAGCAAAATCTACTGTGTGCTGTAGTGTACTGGATAGATCTCATGAAAAATTAATCTGCAAACATTCTTGGGCTCTGCAGAAAAAATAACCAAAATCCATGAGAAATTTATCTCATTTGAGAATTAAAAAAAAATTACCCACTACTGTTACCTAATTCCATGATAACTGTGAAACAAATAAAGACTAGCTAAGAAGCAAAGTGTGAGTATCCAAAATCTAATTTTCCATGGGAAATATAGGTACTGTGCAGAGCAATTGGGACAGAGGTACCTGCTATGCTGCCACTACAAATACCATTTCCAGTGTGCTTAAGATGCAAATCTGTGTTATCCTGGATGCTGCATGTTTCAGAGTAATTTCTTATTTATCACATTTTGCATAGTAACTTTAATTATAGTAAATTGATATTTTCAGTATGACAAACTGAAGTATATTTCTTTTTACTATTTTGCTCTTTTCATAACTCCAGAGGATAAATACAGTGAAATGTTTGTTAGTAGATATTGAATACTATAAGAATGTCTTGGTTCTGCTTTTGAAAACTGTCAATGAACAAGCATTCTAATTAAGAGAAGGGGAAAAGAAAAAATGCAATTAAAATTGAGACTCTCCATAAATTGTCTTTTTTGCTTTTCAAATAGTATGTAGTTCTATAATATAGCAGAACAATGTAAATTAAGGTCTAAAAATACAGCATGCCAGAAACAGATTCTAAAACCTATCTAGAAAATTATAAACATGTAATTAAAATAAGAAACTGAGAAAATAAGTACTTGTGGACCTAGTCATAACTATATGCAAGTTAATAAAAAAAAATCTGTTATTCTCTCTGTTTCATGGAATTTCATTTTTTACTAATTCAGTTAGGTGACCAAGCTTACTGACGTCCACTATAAACTGGTATCAAAGAGAGCAAAGAAAGACTGGATATATCTTGGCCACACCAAGAAGAGAGTTTGGTATATTTTGTAGAAAAGAACACTTTTTGACAGAGAATATCTTTAAGCTTTTATGGTATCTTTGAGCAGTACAAACTGACCTAAATCAAATTAGTGGTGCTGGGATTTTATCAGTTGAGAATCTGAGGAGGATGTATTCCCAAAGGTTGTTGGTTTTTTTTTTTAAAGTGGAAGATACAGAAGACCAAAAATGTTCCTGTGAGCTCTGCATCAGTCCCAAGATTTCTAGCAAGAGAGATACTTGAAGAAGTCTCCACAACAGGAGATTCAGTATATACACTTTTTGAATTTGATAAGCCTGGAACTCAGAGAGTGCACCTCTTTAATGTGCTAATCATCACTTCTTGTTCATTTTAGGATCCATTTCCCTTAGGCCCTTGTAGATGCCCCATTTTCAATAAACAGCATTATATTAGGAAGGCTTTATGGGTTGAACTCTCTCAGTTAATAAGGTGCCCTACGTAACAACTGCCTGTATCTCGGGCAGTTGTTAACTTCCAGTGCAAAGGGATGATTTCCCCTGAATATGTAAAATGAGTAATTACACTGGTGAAGAGCTTTCTGACTCTGTCTCTTCATTAAAGAGTAAAAACAACCCTTCCATGCCAAAGAAGGAAGCGTTTGAAGAAGTTTGGGGGTGTCCCAATACAGATCAGAATAGATTCTTTCCTTTATAAACAAATTTTTATAACTTGAGAGCTGTGTCTTACCAGGTCCAGTCTGAATTAGTATTTTCTCCAGCTGTTCACTCACTACATGGTTAGTAACATGCCCTTTTTTTTTCAGTTCATTGACACCTATGTCTGTGGCTGTCTCCAGCTTGGTTTTAGTTATTTTAATATATACATATATGTGTATGTATATGTAAATCTTGCACCATTTACTAAGCAGTTATTCAATTTGGTAAGAGGGACATGAATAAGGTGAGCTCTAAAGTTGATTTGGGAGCAGGAATGTTGCCTCTGCATCTTCAGAAGGCATTTTAAAGCCTACACCTACATGAAAATAAAACAATTCTGTAGTCACAGAAGAAGGAAATTAAAGGAGAGAGATGCAACGAGATTATCTAGATTAAGAAAAAAAAATAATTCCTTTGTAACAAGTATAGATACAGAGACCCAGATCAGTTAAGGGTGTGAAAGAGGAGAGTGGTTGGTAAGAGATCAAAAGCTTTGAACAATGAAGCAGAGTAAGGAGTCAGAAGGCAGGAAAATTAGACACTTCTAAACTGGAGGTGGAAGCAGAGAAGGAAGGAGAATGAAGGGAAAGTGTTAAAGCTGCAGTTAAAGAAGGCAACAAAACTGTGAACAAGGATGAACAGTAATCCTGCAAGGGAATTTGAGAGAGAATGACATATTGCACAGGTGAGACAAAAAGGATTGTAATGGAGAAGCAAAAGAAGGGGATCAAATGGGACTAAGAGAACAATGCATTGAATGATTCCCCTTGTTCTTCCTTTCCCTTTCCTCTGGGAAATATTGTGCTCATCCAGGTCTAGTGCTGCCAATGGTTCATGAATGGGTGAGACCAGATGAAGGCAGTGCCTTGTGTAACAACACTGTTTGTTCTTCCTTTGAGCATCAGAAGTAATTTGGCCTTTAGTGTATTTCTGGATGGATGTTTCAGGAAATACATGGTTACAGATTAAAGGTAACTCCATACCAGAAAAAGAGAGGCTCCTTAATTCACCCTGTCAAAACATTGCAACAAGCACTTGGGCAAATTCTGGTGGTTTGTGACTTGTGAGAGGCCACAGTCTATTAGTGCTGCAGGGGATGTAAACTGATGGGTTTTTTTGCTTGTGTGGATTATCGTGTACCCTGTGAAAATCTCATTGCTTCCATAGTGAGGCAGACAAAGTAGAAGAGATGAAGCAAAGGGTTATGGATGCTAATGAATTTGGGATGAGCTCCAGGAAAGTGGGAGGGAGGTACAGTAAGATCTGGAAATGTCAGAACTGAAAAGCAAAAGGAAAGGAGAAGGATCAAGAAGTAGAATAATATTTCAGAAAAATAATGGATACTGGTGAAAAGATGTCACAGTGCAGACTTGAAACCATGTGTAGTTGTTTTAGAGGAGGGAAATGAAAACACCACAAGATGGTAATAAGCAATTACTGGGAATTTATTTCCATTCTGTGTTTCTTCTACACTTTAAAATGATAAAACACGCAAGGCAAATCAGTGGAGGAGAAAGTCAATTACGGTAGCAAATCAATTAGGGTAAAGAGTCAAACCAATCAAAACTGCAAGGTAACTAATGAAGGGCAATTAGCAACAATAAGTGGATCCACTGCTGCTGAGATTCAGAAATGAAAGGAAGACAGAGAAGTGACATCAAGCTTTGGAGGCTACAGAAGGTGCTCTATTCAGAGGGGAAAATACACTGTGGGCCTGAACTCTTTGTATTCAGTGGACTTTAATAGCCAACTTAAGGATGTACCAGGGTGAGGGAAAATGACTTTATAAGCTTCTATTTTTCTACTGATATTTACTGGTAGTGTAGTAGTGAGAGCCTAGTGCGCCATTCTATTTGTCTGTTAGCAACCTGACAGCTGATTCAAAACCCACTCAGTATGCCCTGTTGACATCTATGGACTTTAGTTATACCCCTCTTTGAACCAGCTGTATTTAAACAATAATAGATGTCCACACTGAAAGGTACTTTACTTCTGAAGATAGAGAACATACAAGATACATAACATCATAATAGGCAGCTGTGTGCCTAAAATTATGCACGCAAACACTCTCCATGAAGGAGCATGTCCATGTGCCATTGTCAGTCTTAAAAGTCATCTAATGGTTCCTTGATTAATATCTGAATGTAAGGAAAGAACAGCTTAGTTTTAATCTGCCTGTGTTGATTCTTATATAAACATTTCTGCATTACAGATCCTTCTTAACATCTGTGAAGAACCAATGACCTTTTTGGTAGAGGAAAAAAAAAATGTTTGCTGTGGAAAAGCAGAGATTAGTAATCCAAACTGTGCTACTAATGGTGTTGACATCTTTTATAGATTTCCATTCAATCTCAGCTAATACTTGACATTCTTTCTTATACTGAAGCACACTTTATTCTAAATTGTCCCCAGAGAGAACAACTCTGCTTGATATATTCAGAATTAGATTGGCTAGATGATCTTAATTCAAGAAAGTACTGAATTTGTCTGTGGTTCATCTATAATCCACTAAAAGGAAAATTCCCCAGCCAGACAAGTAAATTATTAACTCATAAGTCTATGTGTTGTAATTTGTGTATAGTAATAACTTATCTTTAAGTAGGATTGAAAATGTGTATGGAGGACATGAATCGAGTCAGAAATAATTGGCTATTTTCAAACACAGGGACAAGTTGTGAAGCTGGACTTAAGGGAAGAGGTCAGACTTTTGCCTACCTGAAGGGCACTCTGCCAGTCATAGGCACGTTGAGGCCATTACTACTGGTGCAGCAGCTACTAGGAGGTAAATTTTGAGATTAATGCTTAGGATAAGATAAATCCAGATGTCTTTCTCCCAGCAGATACAGTCAAAAATGGAGACAAGGTGATCGACACTGTAAAGGAAGCTTTTTTTATGTTTATTTGAGTTTCCAGTGATACCAACAGCTGTATTCTTGTGTCACAAAATTTTGAATTCTGACACAAAGCTGTTTCATTAGTTGAGCTGTCCATATGCCTAGTGTGGAAATACTTGGCAGCTTTTAAGTAATTATTTTTATCTCTAATCCAATCTACTTCTCAGAAACCCTAAACTTTTTTGACTGAAGAATACCTATTTTATCCCTAAGCCCCAAAACAAATAATTTAAAGCTGTAATCAATAATTATACTATATCTTCAGGGTTGTAAATCTGTACATAGTGCAGATTGCAAACATGTTCAAGTAGTAAAGTGCTGTAATATGTTTGATAGCTCTGGTCTTTGAAGTTCTTTGTCATGCATATTGTTTTAGTCTCTCAAAAATATTCTGTTCTTGTGAAGTGGATGCTATTTATTTGGAGTGCTTTTACCTGTCTAAAGCAGCCAGCAAGCCCCTTTTTTTTAGTACAGAAGTCATGATGTGTTGGTGTTGAGGTTTTTTTCCCTCATGGCCCTGCTGATCACAGTCTGCTGTGGTGGATCAGAACTGTTCTTGATTTTCCTGTCTGCTTACTTAGCTAATTAAAACAACAAATCTTCACAGCTGTCTGCTTTGGATTGATCCTTATCACCATAAACTAATTAAAATAATGCAACTGGTTGCAACCCATTAAATATCAACTATACTTTTCATATAATTATAAACCTTTAAAAAAACCCACAAAATATGACAAAAACTTGGTTCCTCTGCTCTTTCTTCCTTAGCTAATTGTAACTGTTTTCTTAAGATGCCTACATGTTAAGTTATGTTTTCATCTGTTGTTTTTTTTCCTCTGATATGTTCTTGCAATTTTATTTTTGTAGCCTCCCACTCCATCTTTTCTCCTGTCACTCTTAAGTTTTCTCAAGAGTGAACATCAAAATACTCAGGGTTTCTATTCAGTTTATTTGGGCACCCTACAGAATGCATGCTTGTCCAAAGCTTTTGAGCCAATTTAGTGGACTGGGGAAATTGCAGTAGGAGCTGTAATTCAAGAAAGCATTTAAGTGCTGGCTTAATTTTGTTTCCCACTGGTACGTTTATTCATGTGCTTTAATATGATACTGATTCAAGACTGTGGTTTGTATGTAAAATTACTTCTGAAATGAAAGAGATGGCATTTTCTTACTGGAGAGAGAGTAGAGATCCCCAAAAGGGAAGTAATAAACTTACTTTTATTGGATTTTTTTTTTGCATCTGAACAAAAAATGTGTTGCCTAAAAGCCATGGGGATCATAATGTGACTGATTAGGCAGCCATATCTGTGCTTTGATGCTCTGTTTATAAACAGATGCTCAGTAGGAATTCAGTGCTACTCTCTATTAAAAAACAAAATCTCCCACCAATTTTACCATGGATTTTTCCTATACTGTAACTTAGTATTCTTCTCAGGGAATAATGTTTCTACACACACTTTTGAAGCAAGTTTAATCATTTATTTACTGCAAGACCTTCACTTTTAATTAGGTCTTTCCTGTCTTTCTTGTCTTTCTTTTTCCCCCAAGAGAAATTTTCCTTGCACTGTTCTGTGCTGAACTCTACTCCTGTTTTGGCAGACCTACTTTTAAAGGGTTTCCTTACCTCTTCAACAGCTGACAGTACAAACAATAACTTTCTGTTTTCTTTGTCCTATTTTTGCCCATTCGCTGCGTTCCAGTTCTAAAACAGTGTCTGGCCAAAAATGGACAACAAACCTAAAAGATAATCCAGGTTCCAATTTGTTCATCCCCAGTGTCTGCCTTCAGATCTGAAATTGCTTTAAAAGCCTGAGGAAGACGACTTATCACACCTCTGCACGGCAAAAGCAGTAAGAAAGGATCATTTTGCTTACCTCTGCAACATCCCTTGCTGCCAGCATGTAACAATTGTATACAGGGTTATTCTGTAATGTTTTGAAACATTTCCTCGAGGAAGATACCTTAATATTTACCCCAATTGTCCTTCCAAACAAGGATCACTCTCTGAATTGACTTCTGTGGCTTGTGGTTGCAGTTCTTTGCTCTGGGCTGAAGCTGGGCAGGTGCTCCTTAAATGGCATGCAAACTGGTGGGATGGGAACTGCACTTGCACATGGCTGGATGTACAGCTACCTGACCACTCTTTAGCATGAATACCTGCTTTGTGTCCTTAATTAAGGCAATTTTGCAGAGAAGCTTGGCATGCGGTTTCCTCTTTACAGGTATAATTGCACGTATGTACGTTATTAGAATCCAACACTTTTAGCCAGACACAGTTGAAAGTACAAGATAGAATTAGGTATTCTGCCTTTTTCCCTTCTAGTATTAAATATGTGATGAAAGAGCTGAAGTGAGTCATAGAGGATAAGGAACATGTTCTGAAGGAGCAGTTCCCAAACTTTCTTGCTTTGTTCTGTATTCTTAAAACTAGTCTCTCTTTTCATTCCACTTTTGTCTTTAGCAGACTTGTGTTTCCATGCTCTCTACTAAAACAAATACTGGAGAAAGCCTAAACTGTTCAATATATAACATCCTTTTTAAACATTGCAGGTACAAAGACAATATATCAAAGGGAAGCACAACGAAGCAGGCGTTATTATTAATGTTTTCCATGTTGCTTAAATTATAAGAAACAATCAAAATGCTATAAATTACTTGGCTCTCTTGCATTATGCTGCTGAGCTACAACAGTGTAACCTTTTTAAGTTACTTAATTTGTTTGAGCTTCCTGCCCATTCTTTAGTATAATATCGGTGAGCAGACATCAAAGTTCACCTTGCTTACTCTTGACAAAATTCAAATGAAGAGAAAAACAATGATTTAAAGTAGCACCTGGGGAAATCAAAGCCTGGTACTAGCAGGAAGCGGGTGCTTGCTCCACAGTTGCTTTTTGTCAGTTGAGATATTGGTAAGCTTCAGTTAAAGTCTAGTTTACTTATTTTCAGTGGTGAATAAGGCAGAGAAAGCCAGTCTTGAAAAGAAATGTGGAGCTTAAGGGTTCAGTCAGACACCAGGCTAAACTCATTCTTTCACCACAAAAAGTTGCTAAGCTACACTTAGTTGGATTTGAACTTGCGTTCATCATCACGTGTCAGTTCAATCAAGTTTTTTTCCCTTTGTTGTGAAGCTGGCAAAATGTCTTCTGTGAAAATTGGGCCCCTGGTCCAACTCTGATTTTTCACTGTCGCTACAGCATTCATTAAATTCTGTGCCTAAATTCAGGCAGTGCTTTTATTTGTTGGTACACGTATTTGATATGTCAATGCCAGTAGTTATGTTGGGATGAACTTTCAATTCATTTTTAAAGAGGGATTTAGTATTTGGCATATTTTTCCTATATCCTTTGTGTTTTATAAATAACACTGTCTTTAACGCTGTCCTTGTTTTGTCACAAATATTAAAAGGTGTAGCTTTCAGTTCGGTTTTCTGGCATACTGTTCATTGAGATGTGCAAGCAAGTTAATAGGCCACAAGTCATTCTCAAAGCAATCTGCACATTCAAAACTGAAATCATCATGAAAAGCTTTACCCTGGAAAAAGATAAAGTAGACCTGTCAGAGACATGTCAACACCTTTCCACATGAGAGCTATCTTACTCATGCTCAGAGAAGACTCTGATCACTTCCTCTTTCACTGAACAAAACTGGAAACAAAAGTGAGCATGTCACTTGTGGTTTAATTACATTTTCCACCTTTTCACACTGATCTAGAATGACTTTCAGATTGATGGGCAATTTGGGGCAACCTGCTGTTTCTGAAAGATGCTACAGAGGAGTGAACTTAACACTGGCACTGCCTTTTGAGTTTTTGTCAGAAATTTCATGCTCTATCACAGGAGGCACCTATCCATCTATGCCATTCATCGACTCTGCCATTCATTACTCCAATAAACAAATGAATTTTGCTTCCCCCCCACCCCGTCATTTTACATCTTGATATGCCTTCAAAAATCAGAAAGTCTCCAACTGAAACACTATACATGCAAGAGGCAGAAAATTAGTGATATCAGTATTTGTACATCATTATGATGAGTAGTTACTCTGTTTCGTATGTCCCATGTGGCTTCATTTCAGAAACTATGTTTTGATATCTCCTTCATAAATAGTTTAAGGAATAATGTAACGAATAATTTAAGGAATAGCAACTGTGTCTCAGGAGCTGACAACATGGTGTCCTCTTGTGCAACTCTTCAAATTTGTGAATTTTGACAATTTCAACAATATCAAACTTATGTTATAGGTGAGCAAGAGCTGGGTTTTGCTTTTTGTTTCAATTTGATTCTCAAAGGCATTCCTCTCAATTCGGTTGTTTTTTTTTTTTTTTTTAAGACCTTTACTCTGTATTAAGATGCTCCTGAAGCAGGAAATGCTTCTTTAGATAACAGTTCATGACAAATGATGCCCCAAGGCACTGATTTGCTTTCTTCGCCACTGCAAGTAAATCCAGATGATAGACAGTTGGGAACATACATTCCTATGGTGTTCTACTGTCTCTTACTTGTAGCAAGAAGCTACAGACAGCACCACATCTCTTCAGCTTCCTCATGGAGATTGTGATTCATGCAGACACCTTTTTCATCAACAATCCTTCACGTTTTCTTTGTATTTTTTTAGTTGAAGCTACTGCTACCAGCTGAAAATTACAATTACATATACAAATATGAAATAACTGTAATCCAGACCATATATAAGTCAATGCAGTCACTTGAATACAAGACTTGAAAATAAAAAAGACATCTTAAATGTGTGTAAATTCCCTACCTTGAGCTGAGACTTCAGAATGAATCCAGAACCGACCTTAAGGAGCTAAGTACTTTCTTCACCTTTTCTTTTAATGTAAATGATCAATATTTCAATGAATAACTGGAGAATACACAGAATCCTTGAGTTTACTGGAATATTTTTCATGTTGTGTGACTTCTGGGATATGGGTTTAGAATAATAGTAACTTTAATCTTACAATCAATTTTGGATATAAGTTGCATTAAAATCAATTGGGTTTTTGCTCGATCCAATACTGTAGTATCTATATCACTCTTAATTTTTTTTTATTTTACTGCAAACACCCCTGACATCATTTACCCTCTCAAAGATTTGTGCTGGGGGAAAAATGTGTAGGAAAAAGAAAATGATAGCATCAGTGAGGCAATTCTTTATAATAGTTATGTTTAATGCTACAAAAACTTACTAATTCACATAAGTTTGTATTTGTGTACTGCAGTAATTTGCCACTTCAAATGGAAGATTATATCTAGAGATAGGTAATTATGTCATTAAAATGCTTTATTTCTCATCACATTTGGGAAGCTGTGGGACATTCAGGCACTGAGAACTACAGGGTACTCTGAGTGCAAAGGTTTCCCATCTGATGGTCCCAGAACTCTTCTTGGGACCATCCCTTGGATGTCCCATCTGCTATGACAGCTGTTATGATGGGCAATGCTTCAGATCAACACATGATTTCCCAAACACAACATTTTGGGAACTACATAAAGGATGGAGAATAGGATCAGGACTACCCATAGCATTGTCTTTTGCCATCTGGGATTTCTGCATGGTGGCATTTTAAATGCTTTATAACTAATTTTAGAAGAGCAATTAACAGTATATTACATTTTTTGATAAATAGATATATTTCTTACAAGAGGCAAAGACTTTATCTCTAAGCCCTAATGTCCTACCCCAAAGTTACTGCTGCTGGGAACTACATCAATAACACATCAGTGACAATACATTTCTACATCCTATAGATGTGTGTTAGGTAAAAGTTGTGTCTTCCATAAACATTTTTTTTTGGTAACTCTTCTTCCAATTTTTTATGTAAATAAGCTTTGTCTGCACAGGAGATGAGGCATGCATCCCTGTACAAAGTCTCATTGTGAAGCTGTTCTCCTTATAAGATTGTGCTGCAGCAGAAGAAACAGAAGGGATGAGATGAGATGGGATTGAGACAGTGGTTTAAAAAAGTCAGTTTTCCATGCAAAGCCAAGGTTCCTAAGGTAAAAGACTAGTACCTAGGTTCATATACTGTCTGTGGAAAGAGAGACACACAACTTAAGGGGCAGGTCCACAATAACGGAGTCTGTTGTATGGTACATTTTCCCTGGGCTGTGTTACTGTGTGAACACATTGTTGACACAAGGGAGATGACAGAAGGGGAACGATGAGGGATATGTTTTGTCACATGTCCTTGGGTTTCTCTGAAAAAGTGGTTCAAGTGCTGCCTTCCACTGATTCTACTGAAAGCTCATTCTGACAGATGCCAGGCCTAAAGTCTTCTCTGTATGTCCCCAAAGGGTGAATCAATGGGCTGCTGAGACATAATTACTTACCTACTGTTCCTAAATTGTTAGCAAATCATGCAATTGTTTGTTTCCACCGGATGCAAAAAAAAAGGAATAGAAACCTTTTTGGCTGATACTCATATTATAATGCTCAATTATGATTTGCAATTGCAGAAAATTTCATAGAAAACCAGTTTTTTTACAGCTCTAAAGTCTCACTGCTCACTGCTTTGTATACAAACACTGAATATTCCTGTTTGCTAAGGTTATTTCCATATTTCTGCTCAATTTATATAAATAATTTATATCTACTTTTGCAAATGTATTCTTAGTTTTCTTTCACAATTCCAGTCATGTATTTAACATGTAGGAACATTTTCAATATGAAAAACTTACAGCTCTAATCCTGCTCTCCTAATGCACAGAAATTTTTGCCAGTGCACATGGAATTCAGTAGGGTGGTTTGAGCCAGTTGGATTCTACCCTTGCAGATGCTGGCACTATATCTTCCTTTAATTATAGGGTGATCACAAAACTAATCAGCAACAGATCTGTGAAAAGTATTAAGTCTTCATACTCATGACAAGAAAAGAAATAATCAAGTGCTTTGTGGCCATGCAACAGAAATGTCAATCAGAGTCCTGAGGTGAAATTATCCTACCTCCCTTTTCTTGAAGGGTCAAAAGACATTGAATGTCTCCAATTAATAAAGCTAAGTTTTATTAGACTGAAAAAAACCTATAAAATTGAACAAGATAACTAAAAGAGGGTAATTAAATAGAGAAAATCGATATACTTTGCTCTGCAGATTCAGTAAGTCTTAGAAATGAATGTGTTGCCTCTCCATTGTGTCATAGTTGGTCAGGTCCTTTCCCTAGCCCAGTTTTCTGGCCAACCAACTTTCTAAGGCTTCGACTCACTTTGGACAACTTTTACCATGAACAAAGGTAAGCAATGTAGCAATTAAAAATAGAAAAGAAACGTTTCTTGGCTAATACACAGAATGGGTAGCTAGTAGGTGGGCATTCATTTACTTGCCACTTTTGATGATGTCTTTGTTGCCATGCAGTTGTCAGGTAAGAAATGGTCAACCTCCATGGCTCCCTGCAAGAGGTTGATCTTCAGTGTCAATAAATTGCCATTCTTCAACTGTTTTTTCTACTTTTTCACATGTGTCTTTCTATCTTGAAGTGCAAACTCTTCCTATCTCAACAGTGGAATCTCTGAAGTTTTTACCTTTCTGGTCTTTCATGGCTCTTGTCTACATACTTTCTAACAGCCAGTTCCTCAGAACTTTGAGCCAAAGTTATGCAAGTTGCGTGTTGTATCACACGCAGCTGAACCCCTGCAAGGAAGGTTACAGCTTCACAGATGCTAAGAAAGTATCTTCCCATTGCTTCTCAGGAATGTTTTGGCATGTTTCTGGCTTTCCTCAGAGCAATCCCATTTTGTACTATCACTGCAAGTCTCTTGGCTAATCCTTGCCTGGCTTTTCCCATGGTGTTCACATGCTGCTCTCAGGAGAGACAAAGTCTCACCTTCCTCTGAAAGTCGCTGCCTGACTCAGAGTGCCCGAGGTACACAGGCAGCTTTCCTCTCAACTGCCTAGCTGTACCTTTTTCTATATTAAAGCAGTACATGCAGTATTTGCCATTAACTCTGAACAAATGAATCAAACAGTTCTGCAATCTGCCAGAGGTAATAAGATTTTTGACTGAGCTGTCTGCAAATGGATCTTCAAGTTAGACATACGCTTTGGCTCCTTCATGTTGTACTGCCAGGCACCCCGGCAGCCATCCAGTAGGAGGTTGTATTACAGTTACATACAAAATGACTTCATCATCGGGGTTTTTTTCATGGCTGTTGAGATCTTGGAGCAAATCAGTAGGGAGCAGAGACCCTGTTGGCAATTCTGATTCACAGGCTGTATGGCTGTAGGAAGAGAAATACTGAAATCTCCACTGGCAAAAAAACCCCGTAGTAAGTTTAAAAAAGATATCTCAGTGACCCTGCATAGAAAAGAATACATTTGACTTGCTAGTGTCAAAGACAGGTGTACCTGAAAAAAAGATTTTCCTTCTGAGTGGAAAATCGTAGGCAGGGACATTCTAGCAAAGAAAACCTTAAGCCTTCACTAGCAAAACTGGATGCTAAAAGTGTTGTCTTTTGTTAACTGTAATAAGATAGAGACAAAGATGTTGGAGCCATGGGGGTGTTTGTTAACAAGCAGGTTTGGGGCTGACCAGGAGCATCCTGCTGGGAACGCATTCCACAGATGGCCATGCATCTGATGATTTTCCAAAGGCTCATTTGAGTGCCAGGGCAATCAAAGCTCAGCAAAGGAATTTCTGGGCTTGTAGCTTTAGGTTTGGCAAAATAGATTAAGGAACAATAGATACCACATTTACCTGGCCTTTAAGGTAGATTAGTTTATAGGAATTTAAAATAAATCAATGAAACATTGATGTAGATGCTCATCTTTTAGGTGAGCTTTCTAAGAGTTGATATCAAGGAAGAAGGCTTTTGTAGCTTGCTGCTTCGCATATTCAGCAGAAGTCAATAAGAATAGGCAAGTGTTTCACATTTGGTCAGGGAAATATTAGTGATTTGGTTAATAATTAAGTCAGTTAATTTCATTCTAACGTCTCTTTTTTTTCTGGAGTGGGGAAACAGGTTTCAGCTGCCTTTGCTTTCTAATAATGTAGCTCCTGTGGCATTGTTTGGTGGGCTTCATTCATGTGTGTTGAAATTTCCTGGACAGAAGTCTAAGCGTTCAAAAATGTGCTTTCCCTGCCTCCAGGTTTCTCTGGTTATTTGGCTTTTTCTTTAGTTGTAAAGGCTTTTGATAATAGAGCTGGCTGAATACTTTCAGGAAAAAAAAAAAGTTTCATATAAAAATGCCATTGTGTGGAGCCCCAAATGTTTCATTCATAATGGCCCTGGTCCGAGTGCTTGCCAAACCCAGAGGAGGGTGCCAGGTGAAGAGTGCCTGGATTCCTGACGGGTTGTCCTGAGGGGCACAGATGCAGGGAGCTGCCAGGGCTTCAGACTTTGGTCATTCTTCCACTGCTGGAACCTGAGAGCCAGCATTTCCTGTTGCTCCTCAGTGAAATTGTCATCTTTGCTCTGGTCATGAAAGCTGACAGGAACATCAATATCACTAAGTGGTTGCAGGGCCTGGGGAATTTAGCACATGTTAGTTTTTGGTCTGATTTGGACTGTAACTTAGAGTGAAACAAAATCAACCATGAATGGAAACCCTGCTTTCTAGCCAGCTCTTCTGTAGCCTTCACCTGGTGCTAATGAGGGAAAGAAAATTGCAGTCTCTTGTGCTGGAGGCATTTACACCCACTTATATTTGATTTTTTTATAAGGCCAGTTTGAGTTTCATCACCATTAATGCATTTAAGTCTTAATGCAGATAGTTATCAGTGTTTGTGACTGGTATCCACCAAAAAAAAAAACCCACAGAAAAATATGACCAGAATATTCAACTGAATCCAGTTAATATACAGAGATCAATGTGGTAAAAATGATGTATTTCCTCTACTTTAGCTGAGTAAAGACTTCTAGGCTTTTCACACTTCCAGGTTTTAACCATCTAAACTCTACCATCCAGCTCAGTAACCAGTTGTACAAACTAGCAGAGGTATCACAGTGTTACTGGTCTCCTAAAGTTGATGTGGTAAGTGTTAGAAATGCTGCCTTCTCCAAGCAGAGTAAGATGGGATTCCTTCTCCTAGGATGAGGAAAAAAATATATCCCTGTTTTAGTACCGAGTAGCTCATGTTCCTCCTGTCCCAAACAGGCATGAGTTTTTTATCTTGCATTTATATTCTTAATTTGCCCGTAATTGCTTTCAGGCATCACATCTGAGGCCAGCCTTCATTAATATGTTAATTGTGCAGTCCCTCCCAGTGGATTTTTCCAAAGCTAAGAGTAAACAGAAAGGTTTATTCTCCAGCCCTTCCCCAAGCCCTCTAAACAGAAAAATATTATTCAGATGAGATACTTGACTAGGCTTGGATCTCCGTGATGATGGAACACATTTAATTCATGTTTCTGGATCTGTCCAAAATAGCTAATCAGAATCCCTCTGTCAGAACAGATCAGAGGCTCATAAGGTCAGAACAAAACTGCATTTTTTTTTAGGTGCAGTTTAGAGCCACATTTCTCTTGTCCTATTCCACATGGATATGCTAAATGGATTAAAAAAAAAAAAAAGCTGACATTATCAAAGTACTACAGGGAATTACCCACACACTTGCTGTTAATTAATGTGAGGTGTGCAGAGGATTTGCCCACACTGCTTTGAAAATCTCAGCTAAAACATTTTAATGGTGAGTATTTTCGGGGAATAAAAAATACAAGGTGCCCTGTAAAACACGCTTTTTAACTGTTTATTGCCTCTCTCAGTTCTTGAGTTGGGTTTATAGAAAGGTCATTTACAGAAAAATCCTACAGAGTTCATTTTAGACTTGTCCTGAAAACAGCCTTTCGAGTTAGGAAGAATGGAGGATAATGTGAATTAAAATTATTTTTAAAAATCATTTATTTGTTGGAAGTAGGATTCTTCCAGCAACCTCTTGTTCTCTGTTAGGAGTGATGGTACACTGTGCAAGGAAAGGCCAGCAGCAACAAGGTGCAAAAATAATTCACTGCCTTTATTTCTCTCTTCCTTCTATCCTGCTACAGGTGGGGGTAACTTGTGAAATTACTGTAGGTTGGCTGACTGAGTAGGGGTGTTAATTGTCAGCTATAATTGATGTGCTAAAGGCTTCCTGAGACAAGTTTCTGCTTCTGTATCCATTGATATCCTCTTCTTTTCTATAAAGTTTAACTGTTTTGGTTCCCCCTGAAGCTGACTATCTTCTTTCCCAGTTCTCTCAGTCCTGCCCATGGTCTATAACTGTCCTCTTCGCCTGCCCAGTGCATCCTGCCTTGGCCAAACGCACAGTGATCCCCTGACATACCATGCATTATTCATTTCTTAGGTACTGAAAACAAACTAAGTCATGCCAAGAGGGATGCTGACTGTTTTAGGACCCATTCCAGTAAAGCCTAAGGTGAGCAGAAAAAAATGTGTGCAGATGCTTGCAACAGATATAGAGAACTCATACCTGGCTGTTTTTCCTTCTGTTTAAATACAACTTCAAACGTATCCTCATCCTGTCCTTAGATATTCATGCTTATATTGCTCATCCTTGAAGGTTACATGGATGCAGGATGGTCACAAGAGGCATAAGAGAAAATCATTTTGGCAGTCAGAAAACAAAACAAATGTGTACCACTGCTCATTCCCTAAGTTTTGCAAACTCTATCAGTCCATCAGATTCTTTATTACAAGTCAAGATTCATGCCGCAGCTGAAATCTGACTCAGGTACCTCATCTTTCCTTCTCCAAAACTTGCTGACTTCTGCTCTCTGTCAATCCAGCTTTTTGGATCCATATACTTTTTACTCTGCACATGATGAGTATCTGCTCCTTATACATAATGGCATGTGCATTCAGTGTGACTGTGCTGCCTGCCTCTGTATTTCAGGCACTGTCAATGAGATGCGGTGCCTTTATTTTTCATCTAAATATTTCTCCTGCTTCTGGTTACCTGGATCTTTCATGTGTCTGTATTATCTCCTTTCTAGTCCATGTGCCCATTTGCAATATTGATAAAAATTGATTTTTGTCCTATGAGTAAATTGTACCAGGATGAAAGGAGTTGCTCCTACAGGCTGTATGAAGGATTTTTGCAGAAAGCACTAGATGAATGTTGAGAGGTATTTTTTGTAGCTCTGAAAACTTTCATATAGGTTCACTGAATGTAAGCCAGATGAGAAGGTGCTGTGGACTCCATTAATAGGGACATCAGTGTGGTGGTACTTCTCTAAGTTGTCATGGCACTTACAGAGGTATGCTTAGTCTGCAGCTAAATCCTTGTCTGAGGTAGTATTTAATTCTTAGTCTTTTCCCCATCCCTAGCCATCTTCCATAAATTACATTCAGGGACTCTGAGTGATTCTTTCATCAAAGCTTTATGGAACAGATGTATTTCTGTTTCAATCCACCCTTTGCATAGAGTAATAACTTTGCTTTTAGTAGTGGGACAATAAGTGTAACTCTTATGAATGCATGTAATGCTGAGTCCATTTTGTAATTTTCCTAGTAAAGTTAATTTTACTATGCTTTGCCCACGTACATTTTCAAGTATACTGAATGACACACTAATACCCATTATAGTAAATAGGGGTCAAATTGCACAGAGGATCTCAAACACAGTGTCTGTGAAGCCTGGTAGATAAGGTAGTCTTTTCCACCAGGATCCATTTCATTCCCAGCTTTCCCATACATAAGGATGTATGCCGTGTAACTGGCCCAGTTTAACAGTTTGTGTTCCTGGAATTGGTGAAAGTATCTCTTTGTGTGGTTTCCAGTATTGCCCATCTATAGCATGTTTAGGAGTTCGTCTGCAAAATAGCTATTAAAATAGAAAAATTATAAATATATGTCAGGTTTGAGAACAAGGAAGTCCTGTAGCTAGTGCTGCATTGCCCTGTTTTGTGACTAAATTCCATGGTTGAGGCACACATGCCCCTTGCTTCGCAGTGCACTGGTCAGCGCTCAAAGAACTGTCATGCTTTGACACAGACATGTCAATAACAGCTTCCAAGAAATCTTAATTTCTATTCAGTGCATTAATTTTTTCAAAGAAAACAATTTAAAACAATCTGGAAGGCATGTAAAAGGTATTTTAAAATGGTGATATTTATAGCTGCTTCATTTTTATTGAAGTCCCTATTCTTAACAACCAATAACAGCAATTCAGTAGCAATACAGTTCCTGCCAGTAACCTTCTCGTAGGAAAAAGGATTTCAGTAAGCTTTATCACTCAGCATAGCCAACAGAAATATTTGATACTAAGAGCAGTGGAACCAGAAATCCACTTCAGATGTCCTTCAAACAGCTAGATGAGGAATTCAAGGGGATGTGGAATAGGAAACTCAGAAAATGGAGCTTGACTTTGATACTTACTTGGTGTGATAGAGTAATTTACTCTCCATATAGATCTTACTGTATAAGAAAAAGGAGGAAAAAGAAAGCAGTAATGTGTCACCTTATCTAAATAAGGTACCTGTCATTCCTGAAATTCTGTTTAAACTATGATGGATGTTCTTATTCAACAAGAGAGATTTTTCCCCTACAGTGAAAGCCAATCCTTTCAAACAGAAAAGGACTGTGATGAGACCGAATTTCCTGCTTATGGATGAGACTGAAACAATGCAGAAATAGTTGCAGAGCAGATGCCTTGGGATTCCCTTCTGACCACTTGCAATGTGTATAGCCATAGAAAAGGACAGTCATTTGAATAGAAAAACAGCTGTGCTAATTGTCTTGCCAAAAACATCTGTATTCTTTGAAGTGGTAACACACTCTCATGATGTTGATGTGTTTATTTCCTGAGAAAATTCTGTTTTATTTTCAATTAATTTTGATTGACTGGTCTGTCATTCTAGAACTTCATCTTTTTGCTACTTATCCATGATTCTCATGTTAATGTTTTGCTAATTTAACTAAAAACATTAGCTGGAGATAGATCTATGGTATTACTCCTTTTTTTTATTTTTTTTTTTTTTTTTACTCTCCCCAAAGCAAATTCTTTTTCCTGTAGCTTCTTTTTGAATACTGTTTTTAAAACAATTAATCTGACCAGTGCATTGACCTATTCCTCAATAAGCTAGAGGAGAATTCTCCAAAATGTGTGGTGAACCTCTTCAGCATTAAAATCATGTGCTACGCTATACATATACAGTAGATTCAGTGCTCTCTACCCTAGACTAGTATAGGTAGGTACAGTAACAAAAAAATGCTATAGTAGGTCAATTAAAACCTACTTCAGCAAAGTAAACAATGTAAATGAGGCCACTTCATGCAAATAGAGCTCTCTGAGAAGGCTTGATGTTACAGTGGTATGCATGCATGTATTGGGAACGTGGAGGGAAATAAGAATGAATACCGACTGCATCTATCACAAATTGCTATTATTTTCTGTTTTGTTTCTAACCTCAGCTGGGAAGCCAGGGACTCACCCAGCCACTGTAAAGCTGGAAAATAACTTAAAATCCATAACTCATTAGATACGTTAAGTCACTGAAGCCAGGAGGGATGCTCCCATACACACTACTAGCTGATCAACCTGTCGTCATTCTTGAAAATATAATCTTTCCAATAGCTGTGGGGTTCCCTTCTTTGATGCTTGGAAACATTTGTGCTGCAGATATCCTTCAGAGTGATGATTTTTAGAAATGGTGACTTAGAAGATGACTATATATCCATGCACAAAAGAATATTTGATGATCTTTGTGTATTCTTTCATCCAAAGTAGTTGAGTACTGTATCTACAGTGAGATGGTCTTATAGGAAATAAAAATGAGCAAGGGCTTAGGCAACTCTTTCTTACAGCCCACTCACTGGAATCATGGGCTTCATATAAAAATGAATGAGTTACATTTATGGAAAGCTTATTGAAAGACCTTCCTAAACTGCTTTACTGTGCCTAATATACGCTGTTGCTCTCAGGAGCCAATTATGTTCTAGGAACACAGCAGGGTTTTGCAGGCATGCCCAAAAGTCCTAAACCCTGCTCTCACTGAAAATACTGCAAAAGCAAGTTCGTTTACATTTCCTCAATGCGCTGTTTCATTGTTTACACAGTATTTTCATCAGAGTATGCTGCTCATTAAGCATGGGAGAACCTGATAGGCAGGACCTGGAACACTTGCCATCAAATTTAGCCCAAGTCTATCTGACATCTCAGCAGGGGAAGTGGAGAGCTGTGATTCTGAAATTGGTGGTTTGCAGTCTCTAATCTCGAGTATACAGCACTGAAAAGAGCTGCTCCTGCATAATGCAATTCATAGCATCAGGTATTGTATATTTTAAATCACAGAACTGTACTTCTTGAACCCCTTTTTCTAAAGTAATTTTCTTCACTCGCTGATATTTTAAGTGTTCTGTGTTTGGTGCCACTAGATTATGACATTTTGATGTTCAGTTAGAAATCTAAAATAGCAATTAGGGAATTACAAATTGCAGAAATCTTGTCATTTAACTATTAATTATATTCCTTATTGTCTCAACTAGTAAATGATTATACAAAAATGTCTCTTAAATATAACATGCAAAACCTTGTTATAATTAGGGTATTCCTGAGATGCCGGTCCGTACTCAATGGAACTGACTTATCTCTAGAGCCTGCTGAAGATGACAGTGTTTCCCTGTGAAGAGCAGTGCTCAAGAGAAATAGAAGTACATGTGTGTGATTATAACCTGGACTCTTAGATACTGACTTGAGCTCTGGGAGATGTTGAAATTCTTGCCTGATCCAGGGCATAATGTGTCATCCTGGATTGCTGCAAGTCAAGCAAGTCTTATTCATATTACCTTTTGTGAAGAGATTTATGAAAGTGAAAATATTTTGGCTTTGATGGAATAGGATATTTCAGCAAAAGCTTTCCAAACGTGTCATAGAATGGTACCTTGGGAGTACTGCTTGCTTTGTAGCCACAGCACTTCAGCACTGCAGCAGAAATAGTGCTTTACAACGTCTATAGGCAAATGAAATCTCTCCTTTTAGTCCTGTTTTCTACACTGAAATTGTTCTAGCATTATTTTGCACCTAACCTACCCTGATGCTAATGTTATGTTCGACAACACTGCAGAAGTGCAAAAATGCAAGTAATACTCCCAAGTAATGCTGGATGCAAAGGTAAAGTGGGGAGCAGCAGCAGGCTGACGTGCTCTCAGAAGGGTAAGTCTTGTTTTCAAAAGGGAAAACAATGGTATAGGAGAGAAGGCTTACAAAATTGCTAGGAAATGCAGCCTGCTTTGGATTTTCAACCAAAGGCAGTGCTCGTGCCAGGCTGCACAGATATCACTAGTTTAGATTAGGTTACCTATTCCAGAATAAAAAATCACTGAAAGGCACATAACAGATATTGAGTGCTCATCATCAGTTTCATTCTACAGGTCCTCTGTTGTTCTACACTAGCTGCTAACAAGTGGTTAGAAGTCTAGCCTGGTCTCTTGTACTGAATACCCACCAGTGGCTGGGACACATCTGGTTTGGCTTTCTCCCGTAGGAATCCTCATAGTGTGCTCCATGATGAACCTTACTTTTTTAATTGCAGCCACTGCAGCTCTATGCCATAGTGCAATGTGCACCTACTATAAAACAATTAGTAAAAAGGCAAGTAAACATATAGACAGTTCTGTCTGTTATATGACCAGATCTCATGTTTGTAAGTGCACCTGTGAATTTCATAAAGACCTGAGTGCAGCATGATGGAAACACAAACAACTGCACTGAAATAGAAAAAAAAAAAAAAAAAAGTTTGCCTTTAAAATAAAATCTCCTAACCACCTTTTCAGCAAAAGTACCTGGGAAATAGTAAAAAGAAACAGCTTGAGAGGTACATTTTCAGTCATCCTGAAATGCCCTTTTACCCTTGTAATTTACTTCCAGGCAGTACACACATTTTAAATGAATACTTTGCTAAAAACTGAAAAGATGTTAAAAACTGAAAGGAATACATTGTGTTCTGAAGAAGAATTAGAGATAGAAGTCATTCAGATTATTTTTAAAAAGTACATATCTCTCGATGATTATGACAATAATGGCAGTGAAATAATGGAAGCTGGGAGACAACTGTTGGAAAGCTCTGAAATAAAGCACTTACGGGACCATACTTTTCCCAGGGGTCAGTTATCACGGATACTGGGAATATCTTCTGAGTTGTGTTGGGATATAGAATAAGTAGTTACTCTTATAATAAACTGTTGGAAGTAGCATGTTGTGAAGCACTGGCTGACGCCACGTTTGACCAGATCTTATTAGAGATCTGTGCTGTGTGCAGGACTGGTTGACTTGAGCTGCTAACATTCCCTTTGTTAAGGTATGCTTCAGTGTCACATTTTAGAACATTTTAAAGCTTAAAGAGAGAGATAAAAGATTTGTATATTTGTATTTCAAGGTTCTCTGATAAATAATAATACTATTGATGATTACCTTTTTCGGAATTTATAGGTTGTAAAGTAACATATGAATGTATGGCAGAAATTACTCTTAAAGAACTTACTCTTATGTATGATTTAGGAGTAATTTAATTGAATCAAGAAGCTCTGGTGATAATTTCAGATGTATGATTTGACTAACAATCCTTAAAACACTTGAATTACTTGCTTAGGGAAATTTAAATTAGCTCAAACATTTCAGAAGGTTTCATTATGAGTCTTACAGAAAAATAATACTGAATGAGTATAGCTAAGTATTGGTGGAAACCATTTGGAAGACCTGGATTTACTTCTAAAGGCTCTCTTCTGACCTGTAATGTTTTTGAGCAAATGAATAGGCTTTGGACAAATTCAAGTCAAGTGATTGGGATTCTTTTCTCTCTTTTTAAGTCCTAATTGAATATTATCCTCATTGTCAGTGTTAAATAAATAAACAAATATGAGGAGGAAAGGGAAGAGACAGAGCAGAAAGACTAAAGTTCAAACAAAGAAGAACTATTAGAAAAACAAAATAAAAAGTCCTATCAAAGAAAGAAAAAGAAACTGTAAATCTTCTAAAAATTAGGAAGCGGTTTAAAAAATAAAAGTATTACTATACTGTGTGGCCAAACCATGCTCACCTACTGAGGAATATTTAATAGAAACATGAAAATAAATTTTAAAATTTTTGAAAACCCATTGTTAAAAGTCCACAAATTATAGCTCCATTAAGAAAGAAGAGCATAACAAGCAAGCTTTTTTTGGTATACACGCTGCATAGAAAATCCCCAAAATTGAGGAATAAGGAAGAAACATTTTCTGCATGCTTATTGCCCTTTTCTTTAGAATGAACTCTTGTTCAGACGTAGTTATTTTTGTAGAAAGTTGTGACCACAAGAACTGCTATTTAACAGTGGATAGCTCCAGATAAATCACAGAAGGATGCACATCCCATACCTACCTCATCCTGATCTATTTTGCTACAGTTCAGTAAAAATCCTGGTACAGGAGCTATATCTCTCTTCCAGAGTGTTACTTATCATTAGCTATGGCAACACTCAAAAATCTACTTAAAACATAAATCCAAGTACATAAATTAAACCTACAAATTGACCAAGGCTGTCAACCTGAAGTAAATTACTCGTTTGTGGTCAAGATCAGAAGTCAATCAGACTTAGGGACTCAAAAGATTATCTACTAAAAGAGGAGCAGTTATCAAGGCTCCTTGAGCATTTGGAAGTTTTATTTATATAAAAAAAATAAATATTTTATTTCTTCCTTGTATTCCAAGGAAGAATTTGTCCCCTTCCATTCTGCCTTCAGGAAAATCTGGTTTAATTAGTGCTGTCCTGCACAAAGGTATTTTTATTTCTCTAGCTGTGTTGTGTAGTGCTTTCTCCATTCCTCAAAATGTAATGTAAATGTGAGGCTATTAGTGAGAGATCAGAGTGTACAGCTCATAGTCTTTCATATAACAAGTAGGATAACAAACCCTTAAAGAAAAACATGTGAGAAAGGGGAGCTCGGTCTCCCTTTACTATAACACCAATCTGTAGCAACTGGTTTGAACTAGACTGTGCAAGGGATGTTGCAGGTTTCTTAAAAAGCCTGTAATTCTCTCCTTCTCGTGGGGAAAAAAAAATCAAAACCCTGACAATACACATAGTTATCAAAAGCTCTCAGAGTTTTCAAGTTAGTCCTGCATTTCTCCATTCCCTTGGTATTTTCCAATGTACTTGCTTTTCAGCTGTCTGTTTGTTTTGGATCTTGGAAGTTCAGAAACTTTCTCAGGTTTTTATTTCACAAAAGTGGAAAGAAGTGTCTCCTAACTTTTTACAGACACGTCTGATTAATAATCATCTCAATGAAATTGCTGTGGTAACACAGCTGTTTCACCCTTTTTTTCTGCAAGTTGCTTGTATATAAAATGTCACATGGCTACAAGGTTGGTGTATCAAGATGTATGTGTGTTTCAATCTTTGTAAGGCATTTATAGAAATTTCAAGACTGCTGAGTTTGCCTCAGTGGGTCCACAGTTGAGCAACACCCAATTCTTGAGTACAGAATTCTAAACTTGCTATTAAACAAGGTTTCACATCTGACAGCTCTGGTTCAGAGGGAGATGCTCTCATTTATAATCATGTCACATAGAGATCTACCATTGATTATCCAAGTTTGTAAAAGCATTTTTCAACAATTTTTAACCATTATTTTCCATAAGCTGAAGCACTGTGGGTACCTTGGATTTAAGATAACCTTTAAAAAACATGCTCTCTTGCTAATGTTTTACATTCTTAACAGTCAAATTATGATGTTGTCTGCCTTTATCTCCATTGGTATGTCATATCTTGCAAATAGAGATTTTATATCTGAAATTAAATGTTCAGCGGCTTTATTCTCTGATGAAGTTGTAATAATAGACATTGGAACTGGTAATTTGGAACCAAAATTCAACTTGTTTTCTAGTGTATAAACACAGATCTGCACTATTTTGTGGGTCTTCAAGCTGAAGTTTCTTCAACTGTATTTTAAAGCACAATATCACACACTAGTCATAATTCTTGCTCTCAGTTCTGGTTTTGTACACATCAGAAGTCAATAATATCATTATTTTTGCAACATATATTAACTCAATGGGAATTTTGTTCTTCCCCTTTTACTTATTTTCATGGATAGTGCACATGTCCTATTTGTTCAGTACCTGCTGTGTGTTACAGTCTGTTATATTTCTTAAAATATGTGACTGCACAGCAAAGAAGGAAGCCAACTGTTTGCCTAGTTCTGGCTGTTGTACTGGGTCATGCAGACCTTCTGGAGGGAGTGCTCGGTTGCTTTCAGCAAAGGAAAAACTCAGCCAGGAGACACTTTTCCAGACTAGGTTGGAGGAAGACAGAAAGGAGCGCATCTGCAGCATAACCAAAGGTTTGGAAACTGTTAAGAACAGGGAGCAGAAATATCACAGCAGGCTTCAGAGCTGATGGGAAAAAAGTCCTTTTCACTGTGCAGAACAGGCATATGTCACTTTCTTTTTAAAAAGTTCTGCTGCTTTTGTAGGCTTTTGCAAAACTGATTTGCTACTTTCAACTACAGCAAGTGTCCAAAGGCAAGACACTGTTTTGGTCTTCATTTGCTTCTATTGGTCTTGCCTCAAATTTGGTCTGGTTTCATTATGCAGATTTCTCCATAGTATTTTTACTTCTTTTTTTTTTTTTTTTTTCCTTCTGTGTCGCCCATGTTTCTGGTTTTTACTAACCCAGACTAATGTTACATTCTGTTGTTTAGTTTTCAAAATTTACAATCTGGTCCAGTTTCATTCTGTTTTTTTTTTTCCACATTTTAATAGCTTTCTATAAGTTTAAGCTGTCTAGTGATCTTTTTCAGTTATGAGTCTTTGATCCCCTTTACCATCTGGCCTTGGATGAGCAATTTCACAAATGGTTTAAAACAACATGTTTGACTCAGCATAATCAAATGTATTAAATCTCCTTGTTCTTGGTTTTTCATATGAAGCAGATAACTTCCAGAAGATGTATTATTTTTAGGAGTGTAACATTCTACACATTTCTGTAACCTATCTCAATCTTTAACTGATAACTCAATCTTCATCTGATAACTGAATAGGTGTTTCTCACTTATCTGTTTAAATATAGATTTTCCTTTATATAAAATTATTTCTTGAACTTCTTTCAGTGACTTGCTGTGTTTCTATAAAGTTTCTGTTTCTTGGAGTTCTCCATTCACCTTTACTTCTAACTTGCTGTTTCTCTCCCAGTTCTCATACCAGCTGTAGTTCAAGATCTCAATTAATGAGAAGCATGAGTTTGAGTCACTATAATTTTGATGAATCTTTGCTATAACTGATAGATTAACCAATAAAGAAAAGTTCTTACAAAGGGGAAAGGTTTATGTCTCCTCTAGTTTGCTAAGACCCATCTCTAGTAAACAGATAGTTTGAACCAAGACTCACATTGCCTTTCCAAAAACATGTTTGTTCTGCTCCCATTAAAGTCAATGGCAAAACTCCTGTTGATGTCACTGTTGTATGAGATGAGGTAATCCACTTCTGCTCAGCAATTCTATTTCTTCTCTAACAGTGTATCAGTAAGCACAATGAAGTTATGCACTTGTGGCCATGTTTTCATTTAAGTGCCAGACCAACTTCCCCTCCAGAAACTATTCACTGAGGTGGAATATCAGTCTTTGCCATGATGTACCTCCAGTTTTAAAAAAGGTACTGGATGGCATAAGCCCAGCAATGTTACAGCCCTTTGTGTTGGGCTAGGTTATTTCACTCAAACTATTCTTGAATGTTATTGTTTGGGATACCTGGCTTTTGGGATTAAGTCCAAGAATATTTTGATACAAAGAGGCTGTAAACATGTAGAACTAAAATCTTTCATGACCTGAACTAAGGGCAGATCATACAAAAGGAAAGTAAAAGGGAAAAAAAAAAAAAAAAAAAAAAGGACAATGGGTCGAAAAGCTTTCAGAGTTCCTGAGAACTTTATTATAAAAAAGAGGGAGTGTAATACTGGTAGGCTATTTGCCTTTTACCTAGTATTTATAAACAAGTTTTCATAAGAATTGTGGGACCAAAAGAGAACTGTCATGGTTCAGTTTAACTCTTTGACCACTTGGAACTTTTTAAAATCTCCTTTAGTTTTGATATTTGTGTATGGTTAATGTCACCTGTAGATCTCAAACTGTTGTCTTTGAAAATCCAACACAGAGTACACATTGTGTTTTTCTGCATGTGGCTGCTCTTTTTCTGTGAAATCACAACTATCTGCTTGGTAAGCAAATGACTGGCACACGATCAAAAAAGTTCCTTACTTGTGGCCTCATAAATTTCAGTCTGCCCATGAATTATGACAGCACATCCAGCTCAATGATGTTATATGTTGTACTGTTACAGTTGGACATTTAGCCTTCCTGATGAAAATGCAAAAATCTTGGAAATCAGACACCATTCATATATACAAATATTTAGGTGGAAAGCTAAATGTTTTTATTCTATAGATAGAAAATAGTGCCAAAACATTTTCTGCCTATCCTTATACAAGCATAAGGCTGAACTCTGGGGGGAGGGAATTGTATTCTAGTTTTTTTGTTCAAACTTGAGTCATTTACCAAACATTTTAGGGCCTCTTAGAGTTCTACAGAACGGACTTGAATGTGCAGTTGGCAGTTACATTTCTTGGTCTCCAACTACCATTTATATGATCCCCAGGAGAACAGGAGGCAATAAAATCTGTTGCCCTACTGGGTTCATCTAAGAAGTAAAATGTCTTTAGATTTCTAGGCTATGACATGCATAGGTTAGATATAGAATAGGAGCTGGAAGGAAGGAGAATTAAATTTCACTTCTATGTGAGGAAGAGAGAGTACATATTGGAATATAGCAATGATCTTTAATTCAAGGACTATTCATGGAAAAATTTATTCTGTGTGCTGAAGATTTCTAGATAAACATAGCGGATAAATTTAAATGAAAGAACAATAAACATTTATTTCCTAAAATTTCAGAGGAAATAATTCTTGGCTAAGTTTATTTTTTGTAGACAGATACAAAGGGTTCATTTAAACAATATTCAATTGACTTTAAAAAATCAGTGCTTTTTCTTATTTTTAAGCCATCCAAATAAAAAAAAAAAAAAAAAAAGGTATTATTTCTTAAAATAATCAGCAAGTTTGAGCAAATCCCACATTGGTCTATGACTCCCATGAGTAGCCAATCTTTGTCTCATTCTATTTGGGAATCTTTTACCAGGCTTGGAGATGTCAGAGCAAGATCATATGCACACAAAACCTTTGAATGTGCAATTGTTTATCTACAGTACAGAGTTGTGGCCTGAACCACACCAGTTGTCCAGTTGGGCATTAATATGGTCATACTCTTGGTGCCATCATCTGGTGAATCCCTGATGGCCATGCAGTCTTCAGTCCAATAGGGAAGGGCCAGTGGAACCTGTGGCCTCTTGGAATGGACTAATCCTTCTCCTGTAGCTTTTCTCTCCTCCTCTCTGCTTCTTCTCTTAGGGTTTTAGTATCTTGTAATATCAGTGCTTATTTCCTGAAATTCATCATGATTTCTTTTCTTCATTTTGAACTTTTTGTAACTGGTATCAGCCCTGTAGCATCACCTACATGTTCTTGCTTCATTTCTGCTTTCATAGCTTTCATGGCTTACTGGCCCTATGTGTGTTCTTTCTTACAGACTAGGGTAAGAATTGAAAACTGCATCTTATCATTAATTTCTTTCAGTAAAGCTTGGCCCTGGAGTCACATGTGAGCCAGCATAATTTATTGTAGCTCTAGGATTGGCAGCCACAGAGATGTTCTCCTCCAGCACTGGAAGTGCAGGTTATGCTCCATACAGTGCAGCCAGGCATGTGGGATGACTCTTTCAAATTCTGCCTATTGATTGCTGTAGAAACAGCATTTCATTCAAAAAAAATTCTGTGGAAATAATCTATGGTACTAAGAAAAATGAGTTTCTAAATTTGAATTATAAGCATATTTGTACTGTAAAAGTTGGTTTTCAAGTGGTTCTGGAGTCTGCTAAAACAGAAGAGAAATGAAAGAGGGTACTAACAGTTTGAGCAAAAAATACAAGGCTTCACAAAGCAAACTGTATAGCCATCCCGCTTCTTCCCAGCACAGTTTTGTTTTCACTACCTGCCTCTCTTCTGTTGTCTTTCTGGATGATCAGTAGAGGTCTTCATTGTTTCCCCCTGTCTGCCATCCCCCATTTCATTGTCTTAATAATGTCTTCTCAATCCGTAATGCTTTGGGGGTCTTTTTTTCTTTTTTTTTCTCATTTCTCACACAAACATATGGTACATCTTTTACACCTGTATGTCTCTACTTCCATGACTCTCTTTCTGCATCGCCCTGAACCCTCTGCACATCACTTTTGTTCTTTATCTCTGATCTCTCAGCAATGTGCAACAGCCTGAGATTTTATTTTTCTCTTTCATTCCCTCAATCCATTCCCTGTGGAGTTTAGGTTTTCGTCATCTCCACCCCTTTCTCTTCTACTGGGTTTTTCTCATCAGACTCGTCTTATGTTTTATGTGTCCCATGAGACCATGTCCCTGTGTTGAAAGATTTCAATAGACTCATTATTATTTCCTTTGACCCATGTTAGATGATGCCCTCTATGCTGCGGGCTTCTTTTTCTTTTTTCCCCCTTTTAAGCATCCCTAGACACCCCCAGCAATATTGCTGATTGTTACAGATGACGCTATTTCTCCTGAGTAACCTGGTGTCCTTTCCTCCTTCTCTCTTACTGACATAGAATCATAGAATACCAGGTTGGAAGGGACCTCAAGGATCATCTGGTTCAACCTTTCTGGCAAAAACACCATCTAGACAAGGTGACCCAGCACCCTGTCCAGCCGAATCTTAAAAGTGTCCAATGTTGGGGAATCAACCACTTAACCTGGGGAGACTAATCCAGTGGATGATTGTTCTCATTGTGAAAAAATTTCCTTTCGTGTCCTGTCAGAATCTACCCAGGAGCAACTTGTACCCATTACCCATCATCTTTTCCATGTGACTGCTTCTAAAAAGGGGAGTCTCATCTTCTTTGTAGCCACCCTTTAAATACTAGAACATGGTGACAAAGGTCTCCCCTAAACCTTCTCTTCTCAAGGCTGAACAAACCCAATTCTCTCAGCCTTTCCTCATATGGCAGGCTTCCCAGTCCCTTGATCATCTTTGTGGACCTCTTCTGGATCCTCTCCAGCCTGTCCACAACTTTTTTGTATAGGGGGGACCAAAACTGAACACAGTATTCCAGGTGCAGCCTGACAAGAGCTGAGTAGAATGGGATAATGACTTTATCTCTGCTGGTGATGCCCATGTTGATGCAACCCAGCATCCTGTTGGCTTTCTTTGCCACTGCTGCAACACCCTGTTCACTCATGTTGAGCTTGTTGTCTACCATGATCCTCAGGTTCCTTTCCAGAGATGTGCTTTCCAGGCAGGTGGATCCCAGTCTGTGCTGCACTCCTAGATTATATTTTCCCAGGTGCAAGACCTTACACTTGTCCTTGCTGAGTTTCATAAGGTTCTTGTTAGCCCACTCTTCCAGCCTATCCAGGTCTTCCTGCAGAGTGGCTCTCCCTTCCGAAGTGTCCACTTCCCCACTGAGTTTGGTATCATCAACAAGCTTCATCAGGGTATGCTTCATCCCATCATCCAGATCACTTATGAAGATATTAAACAGCATTGGGCCCAATATAAATCCCTAGGGGACCCCACTTGCGACAGGTTACCAGTTTGAAAAAGAGCTATTTACCACCACCCTCTGGGTGCAGCCTGTCATCCAGTTCCCCACCCACCACACAGATTGCTTGTCCAGACCATAACATATCAGTTTCTCTAGGAGGAGGCTGTGAGAACAGCATCAAAAGCCTCGGAGAAATCCAGGTAGACAATGTCCACCACTTGCCCCACATCAACCAAGCAGGTTTCTTTGTTGTAGAAGGTAAACAGGTTTGTCAAGCACAATTTGCCCTTGTTGAATCTGGCTTTTCCGAGTCACATGCTTCATTTGACTTGTGATAGCCCCCAGGAGGATTTGTCCCATAACTTTCCCAGGGATTGAAGTAAGACTGACGGGCCTATAGTTTCCTGGATCCTCCTTTAGGCACTTCTTGTAGATGGGGGTGACATTAGACTTCTTCCAGTCTTCTGAGACATCCCCTGATCTCCACAACTTCTCAAAGATTACAGAGGACGGCCTTGCAAGGACATCAGCCAGCTCTTAACACCCTCAAGTAGAAAACATCAGGGCCCACTGATTTGTAGGGGTCAAGCTCCTGTAATAGTTCACATATCAACTCCTCCTTCACTGAAGGTGGGTCTGCGTTTGCCTGGGGCCCAACAGTGCTGGTAAAGACAGAGGTGAAGAAAGTGTTGAGAACCTCTGCCTTTTCGGCGTTGTTGGTGACTAATTCACCTCTCCTGTTTAACAGCAGGCTAATATTTTCCTTCTGTTTCTGCTTGATGTTTATGTACCTGAAGAACCCTTTCTTGTAGTTTTTGACACCTCTGACCAACTTCAATTTGAGCTGAGCTTTTGCTTTCCTAACTGCATCTCTGCACGCCCTGGCAATGCCCCTGTAGTTCAAAGTGAGTAAGTGATATCTGACTGCAATGGCTTAAAATGAGCACTAGAAGCTCTCTAATGATTAGTATTTCACAGGCCATACCCATTTATGGAGAAAAGATCAAGGAGATTAACACTTTACCTTTCCAGTTGCATATATTTTCTATACTAGAAGTTCTCTTTTTGTATAGCTCAAGATAAAACAATAAACTTTGACTGTCTTGATTTGGTGCTTCTTCCTGGCACATCTGGGAACATCAATACTCACTGCGTAGTCATAAAAAATGTCTTGAAGTTTTGCTGATCTCAGCATCTTTCTAAACTATCAGTGGAAGTTAGTGCACCACAGATATATTTTTCTGTGCAGCCTGTTCCCATATCTTCAGGAAATATGAGGACTGTTTTTCCAAAAACACTCATCCACAGTATCAAATAATTTAATCCATAATCTTAGAAGATGCAGAAATTAGTGTGTTAATATTTTAATATCTAATGCATCTATGTCATTCTGGCTTGAGTTTCTCTACATATTTCAAATGTTTTATTAGCAGATTGCCCCAAAGAATCAGTGTTGAAAGCAGAACTTCAAATTTATTCATGTATGATCAAGGCTAAAGGTAAAGTGCAGTGACACAAGCTTCTTGTCTTCCGTTTGTAGCCCCAGCTGTCTGCTCTGAGATGTTAGGTGTATGCACATATCACTGTGAATATTGCTAATCGTTTACTAGTATCTGATAAACATACTGTTACAAAATGGGTGTTTGCTAACTGCTGCTCTCTTCTCATTTAATTACTACATAAACAGGGAGCTAACATAGTTGGAAAGACTATTGACTGTGAAAGAATTAGCTGCCATAAAAGGAGAAGAGAAGGTAGCTAGCAGGTTTTTAGACAGTTTTCCTTAGTAAAATGTGCTTTCTTATTGTCTTTTGTCTGAAGGACAGGCATCTTACTGTTTCCGGTTAAAACCCTTCAGAGACTGCTGGGCAGTGGTGTGTGTATGTAATTATTTGACAGCTAGTGAAGTGGCAGATGCATGCAGGTAAAAGTTAAACATGAGAGTTGTTTGAAGGCTTGCCTTTTTTTTTTTTTTTTTTTTTTTTTTTAACACGGGTCATTTCACACCCTGTGTTTGCGGTGAAGCCCACAAATAGTCAAATTATCACAGATTATCTCATCTTTCCTATACAGACAAAAATGAGCGGCTTGGTGTGGCAGGAGATACCCTTTTAAACCCCTTTCTTTTATTCAGCTGGCAAGGTGAAGCTGTGTCTTAACTGCAGGAAGAGTTGAGAACAGTAGTGCATTCCGACCTCCCACGGTTAGGAGAGCCTGGATATGGCTCTCAACCATGTAAATGACATCCCACTGGCATTTGCTTAACTGTAATTTTAAAAGCCGGGTAGTGTGACTGAAATACTTTTGGTCTTAATTTATGATCCTTGTTAGTCCTTTTTATGTGGGAGCAGTAGTTAGTGGCTCTTTGAGAGCAGTCCTGATATGGCGCTGCTCGTGGTTGTTCTCCTCTCTGTGCTATGAAGCCCTTTCTATAAGCCCTTCTGCGAAAATGAACCTAACCTGATCTCATTCATGCATATTCAGAGACACAGATCTTGAGTGTTGGCTATGAGGGTCTTTCAAATTAGTGCTGATGCAGTGGAGCATAGCATTTTCCAAATTCTATATTATAGATCATTTTAGCCATACACCAGTCTATATAAAATGTAACTCATTTAGCTTATCTATTTTAAAGGCTTTTACACTACAGTCAGCCATCATAGTTGGTTAAATAGGTGCTTGTCACACCAGTTTAATGAATTAAATGTGAAAGCCGTTTCTTCTTACTTTTGGCTGTAACAGGGCTGGCTCAGGTTCTGTTCTGCTGAAGTAATGAAATGGTAGGCTCCGTGTCTCATAATTTTATAAGTGTAATGCTCATCAGTATATCAGCTAATACAAAAAGCAGAAAAAAGAGTTAGAAATAAGACCTCAAGCCAAATATCTAATCATTCTAATTCCTCATGGAAAGATACCACTTTAATTGAAAGATATGACAATAAAAATGAAAAATATTAAATCTTTTCATCAAAAAATGGTGTAATTCATGCATTCTATCCTTCATACTCTGTTCTTTACTTGAACAGAGTAACACAGATTGATTATTGACCTGTCGCATTTTCTAGAGAATTTTGTTATTTAACATCCATTGGAAGCTCTTAGAGATGTTGTATCCTTCCTAAAGAGGAAGGAAGCATTGTCTTGGCTTTTAGGGAAAAAATCTGCAAAGTTACTGAAGATGCTGAAATAAAGGGGAACAACCTTTTCCCTCCCTTCTCTCTATTACTGATTCCAGAACAGTTTTATCCTCAGCCCAGCAAAAAGCACCCAGTCCCCTCTGCAGCAGATCTTTTAGCACCTGGTAGACTCATCCTGGGAAGATGGAAAAGGAAGGGGCATTCAGGAACAAGCTGTTAAAACAGGGCACCTTGTTCCCCTAGGACAAAAGAATTGGCTGCTGTACCTGCAAGAGCTCCCACCTGTGCAATGCTCTGGTGACAGCAGAGGCTGCAAGCAGGGCTGGGGATGAGCTGCTCAGCCCCAACGTGCGATCCACATCTCTCTTGTAGTCCACTACGTTAAGCAGTGCTCTGGTTTGCTGTCTCGCTAGAGGCAGCTCTGGTGTAGATCCAGGGAGACAAGCTGGGACATCAATCTGAGGAGCGGATGTGCATTACATCCCAGAGAAAGGACAATTCTGCCCTTCCGAGGTCTGTGATTTTTGTCATGTTTTGGAAGGTCAGTCTGTACCACTCCAATTCTTGTGTGTTCCCTCACATAAGTGCCCAACCCACTGATGAAGGAAATTATTATTTGTCCCTTTGGACCAGGGTGTAAGTCTGGCTGCAATTCTAGGCAAGTTTAATCCTTTTAAAGTACAAAGAAGCAATCTTCACTGTTAGACTTCTAGTGAATGTTAATATTTGGGAGAAAATATACTCCTGACTAACAAGTTATCTCTGCCAGGTTCTCTATGCACTAGAAACCCTGTTTTCATATTGCTACTGATAATTCCACTGTGCCATGGAAGAGGCACATGTATAGAAGCACTTTTTAACGTACCTCTAAATCAGTAAGATGCTCCCAGTTACCTAATTAACTAAATGCAACTTTCTGCGTAGTCATTGTAGTACTCTTATTTCTAAAATTCACATTTGCTTTTACATGATCTCATATACAGTTTAATTTCCCATACCAAAACAAAAAATAATAAATGCCAGGATATTACATAGAGTGCCCAGTCCCAGTATTAATAATTAAAGGAAAATTGCAGTGAGATAAAAAAATAAGTTCTAACAACTACATCTCCTTACAAAGAAAAGTGAATCAGAAGATGTTTCAAAGTGTGATATATAATAAAAATAATTAACAGGCAGGCATGGAAGTGTGACCTTCAGTCTCACAAGACGGTGTAAGTAAAACCAAAAAAGTCACGTTAACCTCTGGAAATCTTAATTCATTAAGTTTTTTCAGCAAAATCTTGCATTCTAAACGATTTGTATAAAGTGATTATTTTAAAGATAATTCCATCAGTTATTCAGGGACCAAAAATTGGCATTCTTTAAAACTAGTATGATGTTTTATCATTCCAAGTGCATGCTGGCTGTTTTATACAATGAAGGTTGTGCATCTGAATTCTAGAATCAGATCTTTGTTGTCAGATCTCTCCTTTTGGACACTCTCCAGGATCAGCTGGAGAATATATCTGGCCTAATAGTTTCCTACAAGATATTTCCCCTATTTCTCCAAGTTCCTTCCCCTACTACTGTGAAGTAGGATTTTTGCTATTAAATTGGTTCTTGTTATTCCTGTCTAGTGAATAGAGTCCCTGGAATCAAGACTTATACCATATCACTGAATTCATTATTTAGTTTGGGGGTTTTTTGTTGTCTAGAAGGTTGAACATTGCAAGCTTAAATATGTGTCTGAAAATTACTTGGGACCATTTATCACTGAGAAGACATCCATTTTATTGCAACTTTTTGCTACCTGGAGTTATATAGGAACGCTAAACATGAAGCAATGTCCATCACCAATGTGATGGCTACAAGGCTAAGCACGTGGCTTTACTCATAAGCAAAGTGATTAAAGGAAAGATTGACAGGCACCTGTTGTCCTCTGCCAATTTTTCAATGCGTAGCAATATTTTGCAATAGTCACACAAATACCGGGTGTCAAACTTTTATAGCAAAGCCACAAGTTCTAGGTGTTTGGTATCTAGGTACTTAGGAAGGTAATGAAAGGTTAAATAGCTTACGTTACGAGTAATGATGAGGTACATGTGCAGCTTATGCAAGGCAGGAAGGTTCGATGAAAATAGAATAGTTTCAAAATGAAAAACCCAATTTACTCTGTCAGAAATTAGTTTTAATTGAAATTTTTCTCAGAAAAATAGAAATGCATGTGTGAGAAGTGAATCTGGTCAGCCCAGAGTTCATCTCTGCTTTTATCTGAAAACCTAAGAGTAGATGTAATGGAAATTCCTCAGGACTAAGGCCATATCTGTGTTACCTACTCTCTTTCCAGACTCTGTCTCCCAAGATGCATAGAAGTCATGATACCCAGTGTTAAAACAGAAGGAATAATACCTGCAATGGAAGTGGTACAGAAAATACCACTGCAAATACTGTGATTATTATAAATCACAGTAACTGATCATGTGGCTGAAGAGAAGAATGACCTGAAATGAGCAGTCTGAACAAAACTTGACAATTCTGAGTATTTTCTTGAAAACTTTTGTCATTGGTACTACAAATATGTGAATCCTTCTTTTAGAGCGGGACAAAGTATTCCCACTGTAACAAGCTTAGAGTTACTGAGTCACTTCATGCAAATCATGATCAACACAGTCTAGAGACTATAAAGTAAGTCAAAAAGCACCTATTAAGTGGTATACTGTTGTATTAGTGGAAGGATGTATGTTTTTTTGAGTTTTGAGTTTGTGTGTGTAGCTGATGCATGCAGTACTTTGGAGTAAATGTCGCTTTCGCATAGTGTGGCAAATAAAATAGGGCCAGCCACTAGTCCTTCTTAGTATGTCCCTTCTTATCTTCCTGGCTTTAGCCCGCTGAGCCAAATCATCTGCAAAACACGAGTCCTAGTGATACCATCAAAAAAATTACCCAGTACAGGTGCACAAGCATGTAAGAGTACAGATCATAATCATTCAAGAGGCAGACAGATCTGACATTTGCTGAGAGCATCCCTATATTTTACTGAGTTGTCATGCCTTGTTGCATACTTAATGAGGATGAGCCCCTTTATATGTCGATTTCACATTACAAATGTTGTTTTGCTGGGACTGTCAGCTGCAAATAGCTTGTGGCAATACATCTTCCATGCAGCAAATAAACATATACAACATTATAGCACACCCATGTTATTGCCACAACTGTAAACAACTAATAAAAGGAATGTATTTACTGTGCCTTAGAGTCATTCACTCCAGTAATATTTTTTCTATTTTCAAGCCTATTGACTTTATGGAACATTTGGCATTATTTCATTGTACCATCATTGCTTATTGTGTCATCATTTAAACAAAAACCAAGCTATATACCTATATATATAATATGCCACACAGAGCGGGGTATTGCTGTGACCAGCAGGTATATTCTGTGTAATCTCAAAGACTGGGAAGTATTTTGTGTGCTAGGAATAGTCATTGACCTCAAGACAGCTGATGAAATCCTGATGGTAAGACACTGATATCACCAAGTTGCTTCTGGCAGCATCTGAGCATGGGGGGAACCAGTGTTTTTCTCTGCAAGAACAAACAGCATATCTGGATCTGCATGGAAATCTGTCTCCCTGATGATGTGTTAGTGGGACAAAGCTTGATTACACCCAAAGATGGTTTGGGTGTTGCTTTTAGTGGTATTTTCCTAGTTTTGAGGATAGAAAAACATGTAATTGGTGAAATATATTATCTTGTGGATGTTATTGAACTGTTAACACCTGAAAAAATCAAATCATGCTTTCAAGAAATTTCTCAGGAATTCATCTGAGCTATATCTCCCCCTTCAAAGATGACTTGTAAGAACTGAATCCAGAAGGGATCTCTTGTATCAGTGAACCCAAGCCACTGTAACTTTGCTGACATATTCTCTTTCAAAACCGTGTTTTGTTGGTGGTCCTTTATCACTAACTTCTAACTTAAGATTCTTTGCAGTCTGTTTTAAAAATTTGTTCTCCAACTATCATTATCTTTTTAGATTCAATAACTCCTCTTTCTCCCTTGGTTTTGCCCCCTTGATTTTTCAGAGAGAGCAACTGTAGCCTTCTCAAATTTCTGCTTGGCTAAATGAAGCAAGCTCTTTTAGTCTTTTTTCATAAAATAGCCTCTTAATTTTGTTTTTGCCCTGGAAGCCATTCTGTATTTTTCTATTTGAATTGATCTATTCTAGGGTGACAAGAACTGCACATAGTATTCCAGACGAAACTTGTATCCAGTACGGTAGCATGAATACTCCTCTATGTCCATCACAAAAATCTTGACAGAGTAATTTCAGGAGTGTATTTGCTCCAGTTTTGAGGGCCACCATGTTAATGCATAATTTACTAAATAGAAATCCATATCTTTGTACTGCAACTTCTAATTGATGAGCCCGCGCCTTATAGAAGAAATCTGCTTTGAGTCTTTAAATGCTGAGCTTCATTTACCCTTCTTATTCTGCAGTACTGCAATCTTGTTCACCCACTGGAAGATCTCTTCCTCTGCCTTATCCTTTTTTTGCCCCAGTTTCTCAAATTACATCTTTGAACCTCTGTCTGATTTTAATTCTCAGGAATTTTGATGCTGCACAGATAAAGAGCTTCTGTAATATATTCAGAGGGTAGTGAACATGCCTCAGCTTCTGAATCTCCATGTTGTTGCCTGAACCATTGTCTTAGTAGACATCCTCACCTTCTCCCTCTTGATCACTGTCAAAGAAAAAAGGACCAACGTACCATAAATTCATCTCCTTACTGGCTCCCACTCCACCCACTGGGAGAGGTTAAATGTACTGACAATAAACCATCCTTGCCTTTCCACTTTAGTGTCTGAGTTGTGGGTAAATTGCATTCCTCTTTCTACTGCCTTTCATGAGTGATAGAAACTGCAAATTGGGTAAAACTTGATGAAGCTAAGTTTGCATCATGTTTTTTCTTTACACATCACTTACAACACTATCTTACAATGCAGAAGTATTACCTGCTGCTGAGGAATTTTAACTGCATCTTCTAACTAAGCTAGTGGCAAATTGAAAACTAATAAGATATATTTTGCATATCAAATACTGCTCTGGGGACAAGCTAACCTGGGCACCTACTAGATTGCAACTTTCTGCTCAGTAAAAAAGAAGTAATAAAGAAAATCATGACAGCTTATTACATGAAAGAAGAAAATCATCACCCAAAGCATAAGAAATGCTGTTTTATTATACAGTAATAATGAAGGGATCTTAAAATTTTTGTTCATGAAAATATTAAATGTTTTCTGATGTTATCTGTGATAAATGTTATTCTGAAGTCAGCAAAATTATGTAATGTGTTTTAGCATTCAACAATACCTACAAAACTGCAGCTATCAGTGTAGTCAGTTGAGCCATCTAACTGTGCAGAGCAAAAGCCAGGTAGTTTTTTTTTACTGTCAGACAAAAAAAATAATGTTTACAGACTTCTGTGGGTCTATTCTCACAGTGTCTCTTTGAAATGGTATCTCTTTACCCTCAGTTTTTGTATTAAAAACAATATTGACAATGTTATTGAATATGGTGATGGTCAGTGTCTGTCCTTCAGGACAGATATGCTTCAGAGCATAGGACCCAGATCATCCTCCCATTTCTGTGTTACAAAAATTTTGGTTTTTATCTCTATTAATTACAAAATACTGCACTTCAATCCTGTCATTGAGGAAGAAAAGAATATGGCCAACTTGTACTTCAACCCAGGAAAGTAGAGTAAATAAGGGAGTTACAGGGATACAGTTCAGTATTTGAAATTATTAAGTTATATTTTACATATAATTATCTTGAAAACAAACCCATTTCATTGCAATTTAAGTAGCATTTTTGTAAATTAGGCACATGTGACGTTTCTAATTAGGTATACTTTAATGGTCAAATCAAGAGTTTTTAAAATTATAACTGGGCTAGTTGTAAAATTTCAAGGTCTGTGGTTTTAAAATTGAGTTGCTCTTTGACTTATGTAAAAGTATAGATTGTTAAGTGAGTGCCTCACAGGAGAGAAGCAGTCTAGGGTATTATGATTTGAATTAGTTTTTCAAAGGAATTTGGAGTAGGCAATCTGTCCTCTGATCTTTCTTTGCACACTGAAAGTATGAGTCAGTTATGCTAAAATAGCTTAAATTGAGAATACAGTGATTTAATTAACAGCTTGAATTGTAGAATTCCACATGTGAAGAAAGTGATGCATTAATAGCGCCCTGTAAAGATACTTTAATCAATCCAAGGCACTCTCCAGTGTAAGCTATTTTTAAAATATGTAGCTGTTTGTTGCAGATGCAGTATAGCCTTTCTAAGTTCAGAACAAGACATTGGGAACTTAAGGAAAACTATGTCATCACCTGGCATATTTACAGTCAATATACAGATTTGTTCCAAAGGCCCCATATATTGGTTCATGTCACTGGGAAGGGCAATAGGCAAAGACAGAGCATATGTACCTTCTAGCAGCACTTTTGAGTGAAAATCCGTGAGTCCGATGTAATTACTTCTCCCTTCATGTAACCCCAACAGCAAATCAGGGTGCAGTTCCACTGTGTGAGTCTCCAGTGTGATTGTGGACAGAGGCAAAAGCGAGAGCTGGCTGTTATGTTGCCAGTATAACCCTGTCAGAGTGCGCACCCTTGTGAGAGTATGAGTCAAAAATCTGTTAATGTGCTGATGTTGATACTCCATTGATTGAAGATCTTTGCGCAGAAACATTCAGCTCCATAGAATATAGAAATACACTCGGCAAAGTAATAGCAAACATGTTTGTCACAGCTTGGTAATACAGTAGAAAAGGACGGTTTGCAAATCGTTTCTACCAGTGCAAATGATTTACTAGTGGTCTTGAGAGTTACATGGTAGTTACTCTCTTTGTGGTTTCAGTAGGGTAAAACAGACCAGGTATTAGGACTGTATGCTTTGAATCATGTAAAAGAATAGGTTGTTAAATGAGCGTCTCACAGGAGACAAGCAGTTTAGGATATAATGATTCAAACTAGTTTTTCTGAGGAATTTAGAATCGGCAAACTGTTCTCTGATCTTTCTTTGCACACTGAAAGTATGAGTCAGTTATACTGGGGAAGTGTAGCTTTCTTCTAAGGAATGACTGATTAGACAATTTTTTCAGTCTGGGAAAGAAACAACTGGGGAAGCGAGAGAAGCGTATAGAATGACACGCCATTTGGAGGGACAGGATAGGGCATTCCGGCTTCTTGATACAGAAATGGAGCCATCCAGTGAACCTGGGAGGAGCCACGCTCAGAACAAATGAAGACAATTCTTTCTGTAAAAAGCAGCTGAGTTTAGGAAGCCACTGCTAAAGGATACCCAGGAGTGCTGGAAGTTTACATAGTTTCAAGACAGTTCAGGGAAGATAAACCCACTGAGGATTACTCAATACCTAGAAACTATATCTGGCTAAGGAAGTCCCTGAACAGAAAATGTTTGCATGCTGGAGGAAAGGTATTACTGTATGCTTTTTTTGCCCTCCTTGGTATCCACTTTTGGATACTGTCAAAGATGGAGTAGACTGTGCTATCTGGGCCCGTGATCTTGAACCATTTTAGCTCTTTTGGGATTTTTCTGTATTTTGAAGTAGGCTTTGGTCACAACTTCGAATTTTGGCTACTTCTCTGATGGTCAGTCAAATCAATTAAAAGATACCAGTCTTCACTGAGAAAGCAAAATGTGAACCCTTATTGGAGATTATGTGAAACAAATACCCATTTCTTTCTTCTTTCCCTATAGTCTCATTATCATTCAAACTTTGAGCTCTGTTTTAATTAATTTAATTAATAAGGAAAAATTTCTCTCAGCCTCAATTAGAAGTCTTCTGGACCTCTCAGCACAGGTTCAGCAAAAGATTTAGCTTGGGAAATGTAGCTCAGTAAAGCTAGCCCCAGGCCATGGTAGACGCTACCTCACTATGAACCTTGATTCCACTTGCTCGATCATCTCAGGTTGTTGCATCCCGATCTCTTGGACTAGCAGTGCTTTAGTTTTTGTAAATCTGCAGACTTGGGTATATATGATACTCCTTAAAAAAAAAAAAAGTAAAAATGAAGTGTTCAATATCAGTTAGGCATTCCCATTCAAATTGTGTGTTGTATTTGACTACGCTGGATGGATGTCCCAGATTAATTTAATCTATATTTACTGTCTTTTCTTTCAGAGTTGTTTCTGACAGCGTAAGTATGTTGATTTCTTTGTATGCTGCTGATCTCTCTCAGGATTCACCAAATAATTAATACCGACATCTGTTTAGCATGCAAATAATAAACCTATGCTGTCCTCAGATTGCCATTTTGATATGGGAAAATACAGGCTACAGTTTACCTCCAATCAGATACTCAGTTCAAGCTTGCTTTGACGTGGGTGTTCTGCTTGATATCTCTGAAAAGGGAGATGGCAGCTGCCTTGGTGCAATCAAGCACTAGCTCCAAGCCTTAAAAGCTGGAGTGTGTCCTGTAGATTCTTTTTTAGGGAAGGAAAAGTTATTTTAGGTTATTATAAAAGAGGTTCTGTTGTTTTGTCCAATATAATGTACAAAGTGTACAAAGAGAATATAACAGAGTGCCTCTTCATATTGCAGCCATCAGACGCTCACAGAGATGAATACTTTATGTACGACACCATCCCATATATAAGCATGAGTGTGTGTGGTCTGCATAATAAATACCTGTTCAAAGTATACTGCAGAAATTGTTGAAAATTTACAATTACAGTTATAGTCCAGAATTGCCAGAGGTTACACTGCAGCAGTTCATAGGGGAGAAGAGTGGCACCAGCATTTTATAAATAGGAGATAACTATTCCAGTGCTGTGGCAAACCTTGACTTTTTAATATCTACCACTGTGACACCCGAGTGATTTATGTGCATGTTCTGTTGGTACCATTTTATTCCTAAGGATAGGAAGCACTGCAGCAAAGGTAAATAACAAAGTAGAATGAACATCTCAGTACTGTTACACGTTGTGAAAAACACTGTGTTATCACTTGAGAAAATCTGTTGTTATACAACTACGGTATCATAACATCTTACATTTGCAGAATCTTCGCTAAGGAATCCCAAAGTTTTCATATACTCATGAAACCTAACTTATGCTTTCCTTACCAATGGATGAAAGAGATACTATGAGCCTTTGCTTGTTTTCTAGTAGTGTGAAAGACACTGATGAAACTATCTGCAACATTTGCTAAAACTGCAAGTGCAAGATTCTGCAGTGCTCAGTAGCTTCTTACGTTTTGTTTTGAATGAGAAGCTACAGTGTGTCAAAGGGACTGTCAAAATGCTGTCAGGTTGTCTTCAAAACAAATATTAACTCCAAAACTAGTGTGGCTTCTATTGCAAGAATCACATAGCTTTGTTCAAGAGCAGAGTCCACTTTTGCTTGAAAACTTTGAGCCATGAGCTTTTTCTAATAATCTTATTGTGACTTGTAGCATGTCAAAAAAAACCGACCTCAAAAAACCTGCTTGACTTACATAGTCAGGATTTTTTGTTAGAGATGGTTAGCAATACTTTGATAGGGCAGTTTCCACTGGAAAATTCAGATTCATTGTAATAGTTATGGAGACAAATCAATAGTAATGAAAGTCCAAAGGAACCTGGAAAAACACCTTATTTTTTGCACGTTGGGTGTGTGATTCTCTAAAACATAAAGAAAAATCTGTAAAGGAAACCTACAAGCCATTTTTAAATGTAGTCATAAAAACCAGTTACAGTTAAAACTGCAGGATTATTCAGCAATATCTGGGAACAATTTGAATCTTTAAGCACTGGAGTATGAATTTAGAAAAAATCCAGTCCCTCTGCAGGCCATTTTTTTTAAGTTTATATGAGAAATTAATAACTGACTCAAATATAATTAAGTAGGTTTGAGATTAAAAAGAACTAGAAGTTGTTGCATCAGTAACAAGACCATGTCATTGAATCGTTACAGATCAAAGCCCAAACTAGTGTTGCCTATACTAGCTGCAGTCATAACTGCTCAAGCCATGCTGTTCATTTAAGGATAGTAATAGAGTTAGAAGGAATTTGGGGAGGTGTGCTGTCAGTGATTGATAGAGGTCGGTTAATGCTTCTTGTGTCTGCAGAAAAACATATCTGAAGACTCATTCTTAGCTAATATCTGTAGGAAGAATATTTGAGGAGGATGAGAATCTGAAAACTAGATTTTCAGTCTGGGGTTTCTCTGTACCAGGAAAGAGCATCATCTTAGATGATACTAATACATGAGGTTAAATATTACTTTGGTTTTAGCATACATTAAAAGCAGCATTTGATATGTATTAATGGATTAAAGTTAACCATGTTATCATTATATGGTTAGTCCCAATGCTAAACTAAATTTAACAACATTTATTTAATCCATTTTATTATATTTGGCCTGTCCAGCTAGTGCTCTCACCAGAAAAATATGACTACATATTTGGTTATAATTCTAAGGTTGAATAGAATAAGGATAAGGATAATATATAAGATTAAGGATAATATTTATCATTATATTTTTACTATACTAAGATCTATATGTCATCTTCTAAGACGATTCAGGTAAAGGTACTTTCCTATTTTATATCCTCACATAAGAAGAGTGAGACGTAATATATATAGACCAGTCTACAATCCCCAAAAAGTATGTTGCTGGGGGATTTTACTAACAGTTACTGTAAAACAAGACATGGTGGCAAATGTATTCAAAATAAGGCAGTCAGGTGGGAACAGATCGGGCAAATGATAAGACATAGCACAGCATTCTTGCTCTAATTGGATAACCTCCATGAACAAAACCACCCATCAGTGTTTATCAGATAAAACCTTTCTACTGTATTACAAAAGCAGATGTCTTCCAGATCTGCTGAACTGCTACTTCCAGGTTCTTATCACTTGCTTCCTTCCAGATGTGTTTTGGTGTATTTGCTATTTCCTATTTTTCTTAAAGATATTGTTGAGTATCTTAATATTTTTTCTACTTAACTACTCAAAAAGAGTGTCTGGTCAAAACAGCTGAAAATGTACTTTACTGGTAATGAGAATAAACAGGTTGAGAAGACAGCTGTGTATGTCGTTTTCCTAAAATATAGGAAAGCTGCTCCATTTCTGGAGAAGTTTCTCCAAGGTGAAGTCAGAGTTGTCTTTTACACTGTGATTGAAGTAATATTGTTCTATCCCATGGACTTGGCATTTACTACTAAAAGTGCTGGAAGTTAGGGATAGAGAGCTATATATACATTTCTGTTGCAGATGTTTTAACACATCAGGCTGTTTTCTCTTCCCTAGTATTTGAAAGTGACTGCTGCATACATCAGCATTTGATTAAGGTATTGCCCTAAGTAGATCACTCTTATATACCATATGATCTATACACAGAAAATAAAACTTTCCTAATAACCTTTTGGTATTTTAGCATCAGCTAATTTTCTGCTGAGGAGAGCAGAATGTGATTAAGGCAACGGAAAACATTTTATGGAGTGACAGGTGGTCATGAAATTATATTAGCATTTAAATGACTGAAATGGAACCTTTCCTTTCCTGGTCTGAGAATGTCAGAAAGCAAAGAGTCAGGATTCATCCTCTCCTCCCATTCCCCATGGGTTATATTTTACTTTAAAAACAGCTGTTAATTCTGTGTCACAAATTATGAAGGATTTAAAAAAGAGTGTCATGACTTGCTGTAGATACTACTAGAAAACATTTTCCATCTGTGTGACATATTTTAAAAAAGCCCTCAGCCACTCAGAGAGCCAGCTTTGTGAACTTAATCAGATGTTTTTCGTCTCTTGCTAACTAAGAATCAACTCTAGGGAGTGTTAAGATCACCACCGTAGTATTTATTTTAAGTGAGTGATTGAATGATTCCTGAGCTGCTCTTCTGGAAAATGAAGCAAAACCCTGCTTTAGAGGTCACCTCTAATTAGAGATCAAAAAAAAACCTGCAGATAACTTCATCAAAAATATAAATAACTAATCAGTACCAGTCCGATGGCTTTGTTTTATAATTAGTCCTGTACAAAGGCTCCTTGAAGTCAGATGACAGTTGGGTCTCCTGCCTCTAACTTCACAAACGAACCAATAGTTTCAAGCTGATGCTCCCTTTGAACTGCTCTCCCAGGATAAATTACTGATGGCCTAAATGTTACATTTACATTTATTATTCTCCATTACCAAGAACATGTGAAGCTGCAAAAGATTAAAGCGGCAATTACTGAAGTTAGAACATTGGAAATGAAGTTCAAACACCAGAAATGAATGTTTAGGAAAACAGAAAAGACAATTACTTGAGGCTAGTTTTAACTAAATAAAAGCAGTGGCTTCTACATCAGAGAGGACGTTTACAGATTATCATTTCTGTGCCCATGAATCTTTGAATGAACTACTTCCAGCTTGTGCAGTTGGGTTCAGATGCAGTCTGGATAAGACCTTGGTGTTCAGAAGGTTGACCATGAGCCCTGGGCCTTGGCAGTCTGACTTCAAGGGAGGTAACAGCATGGGAGCGAATAAAGTTGTCCTAGAAGTTGCTCTTTAGAAAAGATTTCATAGGTGTTACTGAAGTTGTTGATTTTTTTTTTTTTTTATCTTGGTTGTCTTTCTGGTTTGCTTTTTGTTTTCTCCATTTCATAAAGTGCTGTTTTGTTCAGTTCGTTGATTCGTTGCCCTTGGTAGAGGAAATGCAGTTCACTGGGTCCCATTCAGTTTAATTGAATTTTCTCAAATTTGGAAGGAGAGGTTAAAATCAGGAGGAGATGTTCAGAGAAGTACCAGGGAACTGTTTGAAACAAGTTTTGTTCTCTTTTCACTGCAATCCATCCCTGTGTGATCTTGTCTGCAGCTACACTGAGAAGAAATTAATCCAGGCTCTCTGTTTGAATGCAAGACATCAGGGCAGGAACTGCACCCAGCCCACCTCGCAGGGTGAAATGCACTATGATGACAAGCATAAATCTCTGCTCAAAACCATCCCCACATTCTGTGGCTCTAGAAAGCTCAGCAGAAAAGTCACTTTTCATGGGGTGCCTGTGCACAGCTGGTTGTCTGCCACATCTGCACACTGACATGGGCTCACACAGTGGCTACTAATGAGATTGTTTTTCAAACACTTCACCTTTAAAATGATGAAATTAAGCTCCCATAGTTATTAAGAGCTAAAAATAATGATTTGATTGTACTCTGCATTGTAGTAGCAGACACAGCAGTATATTGATCTGCACTCTGTGTCATATTACATTTACAATACAACCTGATCAATATGCTATTTCTGAACCCATGGTTCTTGCATGTATGAAATTTGGATATTTTATTGTAAGACTAATGCACATGGCCAAGTCACAACAGTGTAGTCTAGGGTACGGTACACAAGCGAGATGAAGCAATGAAAAGGGGATATGGTGTAGTTGGGATCTGTCAGTGCTAGGTTTACGGTTGGACTAGATGATCTTCAAGGTCCCTTCCAACCTAGATGATTCTGTGATTCTGTACCTCTTTTTTATTTTTTTAAACAGTCTTGCAATTTTTTTTGATGTCCAGTAAAAACAGAAACACCAGTGTGACAGGCACTGTATAAATGCATGTAAGAGACATCCCCTATTGCACAGACAGTAAGTGCTGACAGACAGACAAAAGCAGGAGAAAAGATACGACAGCAATGAATTGACCTTGCTCAGGTCACCAAAAAGGTCAGCTGCAGCTTTGAGGGCAGAACATCTTCTTAATCCAGGGTATCAGTCTATCTTATTATTTAATCATCCAGTGATGTAAGTGGAAGGTGTTGGGTTTTTACTAATATATATCAAGAGAATAATTTCAGAGTATCAGTGGAGCTAAAGTGATGTTATGCTGAAACAGTGAAAAGAAAGTTTGTCTTAGAATTTTTTAAGGGTATTTTCTCTTTAAGGGCATAAGGTGCTATCACTCCACCTCCTGTGCCAACAATAACAGCTGCTTGAGAAACTCAGTCTCCAAAGGACTGCCAATGAATGCCAGAAATAAGAATTTAACAAAGAGAATATATTGCTATTGAGGGTCATGGTTGCAACTAGCATGGTCTGTAGATCTGGATGCTTCCCGAAAGAGATAACAGAGTGATTGAAAAGGGTATTTCATTTGGTCTCCACTTCAGTTCTAATAGGTAGAAAAAGAGATTGAGGCTAACAGTGATGCACTGAAGAAAAGTCTTTTGGGGACTCTCTTAAAAATTGATTTTGAAAGTAAATCCCCATGTGTGTATAAATATGTCTGTTTCTGGCTCATCTGTCTTCTATTAGTTTCGCTCATATGAGTTTCAGTCAGTCTGTTTTATTGGTATGTTGAACAAATAATAATAGTATTAAGGTGTCAATTTGGGTTTATAAATTTGCTGTAACTTTTGAGACATATCTTAATTTTCTGAATAGCTGAAGCCATCTTTTGTGACTCTCTAGCTGTAAGCATATTTTCTTATTAAAAATCTCTACCTACTCCTAATGTACTCACTTAAAACATTAACATAATAAAATATAATGTGCTTAAAACACTTTCCATCAGCTTCAGCAGTCAATTCAGACCCTCCCACTTTATAATAGAGTAATCATTTTCCATCGTTCAGTACATAAAGTTAGAGTTGTGCTTTGTAGATGGAGTAAACATGGAAAAACAGCATTAAGAAAGTCTAGGTAATGATTGTGAAGAAACTATCCTGAGATTGGGTGTATGTCACCTGGAAGATATTGTGCAGAATTTTTTTTTGTTGTTGTTGTTTAAGTGCTGCAGAGCATTGTGCTGCTTTTTAATTACCTGCAATTTTTCATGCTTTCATTGTAACAATATATTTTAAAAAATCAAGTTCCCATGGAAGTCAAAGCTTGCTCTTTTCATTGACTGAGGTTTGCATCAGGCTGTAGAGGAAAGGCATTGAAAACTGAGACCTTGGAAGCAATGCCAAGTCTTCCTGTTGAAAAGAGGTTTCTGAATTTCAGAGGAGCAACCGATTTTGCGATTGTGAGTGAATTCCTGCTGACCATCCAAACTGCATGTGACAAACCTGATCCAAGTCAGTTTCTCTTCTTGGGTTTTCTGGTTTAGAAGATAACACTGCCAAATGCGTGAATTCCAGATGTTTGGGTGGGAAAAGTGGGGTTGGGGAGGTATCTGTGTTTTCCTTGGTGGAACTGTGGTGTGACAACTACATCTAATGCCATGTTCCTGTATTCAGGGTAAGTGTGCAGGTTCTGTTCTGTGCTGCTTGAAGCTGGCAACTAAATTCTAATTTCTTTTGAACTATGTCAAAGTCTAAAGAAATGTAAGAAGCATTTGCTATGTGCTCCTATTTTGATTCACGCATACAATTAAAGGTTAACATCCCAAGAATAAAAATGCGTGACACAATTCAAATTTGCAAGGAGCTGAGAGACGAGAGTGGTGCGTATTTAAAACATGATTTAAACTATTGCCTGTAACTGTGGATGCTGTTGGGAAACAGTCTCTCTCTCTGAGTAGTAAGTTTTGATTTCAGTGTAGCTAATGAGCCTTTTTCTGAAATAAGAATGTAAAGCTTTAGAAGTGATGTAGCTGTAGGAACTCAACACTGCTAAAGAAATGTGCATAAGCTAAATAGGTTTAGAAAAGGAGGTATGAATCAGTTCAAAAGAAAACATGTAGGAATGAAGAGAAGTTGTGGATGTCTGTATTTTTAAACAGTCTCTTTCCTAAATCACCAAAATCACTCTCTCAGACATTAACAGAAGTTTGTATAAACAGAAGTGGTATCATATAAACTACAAAGTACAGATAATATAAACTATAGACTACCTAGCTCTAAAATTAAGCAAATACACGTTTCTGTTCCTATTGATCAGTGTTTATGTAGTGATTTGATGTATTTTCGGAACAATATCATTGTCTATAAGTCATACAAGAAGAAGACAGGCAAAACTCTGCTCAATTTAAGGAAATGATTGTCCTGGTTTCAGTCAGGATAGAGTTAACTTTCCTTGGGCTGGGAGGGAACACAGCTAGAGGGCCGGGCCTGGACTGGTCATTGAAGTATTCCATATCATGTGACGACATGCTCAGTAACTAAAGGAGGCACGTGCTCTCTCATTCCCGTTTTCCGGTCGGTGGGCGTGGTGGGATCTTTGGTGGGGGTGGGATCGCTGCTGGGGGCGGGCTGCGTACCCGTCACCGGGTGGTGAGCAACCGCGTTGTGTATTACCCATTTGGACTTACTATTGCTACTGATGTTTTGTTACTATTACTAAACTGGGGGTTTTTATTCAACCTACAAATTTTCTTTTTTTGTCCCTCCCCTGTTTCGCCAGGGAGGGGGGAGGGAAGTAAGTGACTGGCTGTGCGGTGATTGGCTACTGGCTGAGTTCAAACCATGACACAGATTCAATTAAAATTAACAGGACTGATTGAGCAAGTAAACGTAGACAGTGTTTGGCACTAGAAGTCTTTGCAAACAATTCTAAATGGTATGAGGCTGGTATGAATCACTATTTCCATTAGCACCACCTTCAATAGATTTATGCTGATTTATGCTTAGAGGATCCAACTCTCTTCATCTATAGTTAGTGCAGTAAAATGAGGGTTTTTTTTCCAGTATTTAATTTTTTTTCCAATAAATGTATCAGAATTTAGACAAATCTGTGGAACCTGTAGTATTCTAAGATATTTTGTTTCCGTGCAAGTGTAAGGAGATTACAAACTTCAGTACCTAGGCCACAGATACATAAATTTCTGTGTGTATGTATCTATGTATGTGTTGAAATTTACCATTTTCACGGCTGTAAAGAGGTCAGACGCCTGCTTGTAAAGGTCTAGCCAAAGGTTTTAATTAAAATAACTATATTTATAACCATCTTCTATCATTAATCAAATGCAGACTTAAATCACCCTGCATAAATGATGTAGTGTTCTAAATTATTGAAACTACAGAATATGTAATACTCTTGAGTACAGAGTATCTTGCAGCATCAAAATTACCACAGTGCTCGTGTGTGTGCGTGTCCTTTTGCCTGCCTTACCATGCCTCAGTTTGAGTTGTGGTGAGTGCTTTGGATTGCTTGGTATCAAACACAATGCAATTTAGATGAAGTGTGGGAACTTATTCCACAACATGCATTGAATTGTCTAGAGCGTTGTCATTGTCTAGAGCTTGGCATAAGCACAATCCCAACAGTTTGAGGGAGCACTGTGTGTAAAGGTCTTGACAGTACTTTGATGTGCACAGCTTTCCCTAGTTCTCAGGAGGAAAAAAATCTGTTACACTGTACTGAAATCCTCAGTGCAGCTTAGTCCTTTTTATAGCCTTTAAAAAAGTCTGTCAGATCTAAGACCTTCATTCTAGTTTGGGTTTTCTCCCTGGTGTTGTAATCTGTATCTTGCACCCATTCCTTTCTCTGAAGATCCAAAGAGTTGATTGTGAAGTTCTCAGAGGGTACACATGTTAACTTTTCCACTTGTACACAAGATACTGAACTGGCCTCTGAATTCAGGTGCTTTGTTGCAGGAAAGGTCAAAAGCCAAGTAAAACCAATTTAGATTTGACAGCTTTCAAGAGTCGTCTTCTAAAATAGAAAGTAATTTATATTTTTTTCCACTTTGATTAAATCTTTCCCTGATAGCATGTATTTTGCTGTATCTTTATAAGTGAAAATATTGTCCATGGCAGAAGAAGAGCCCTTAATTTTATTTAGGTTAAACACACTTAGCCCTTCTCAGTAGTTTCTAACTCTGGAAAAGGGCAAATCTGAGGAGGCAGGTTCTGGGGAAGAAAAGGTACTCACCTGTAATGGCTGGTAACAGATTAGGCTCTATAGTATATTATTTCTTTCCCCTCACTAAAGGGTGATTGTGTAGGGAGAAATGTTTCAAGATACTTGAGGTGTTCCAGACAGCGAAGATGAATGTAAGGTTTGTGATGAAAATAGAAGAGTTGGTACATCATTCTTGCACAATGTTAAAAATATACTAAGAGTGGTTGAGCTAGCAGATATATGTGCTGGGTTTGAGCATTTGTGGGGTTTGGAGGGTTGGGCAGAGGGAAGTTTGACAAAGGCGACTCTTTCATTGGGCTGCCCTGTGCTGAGATGAGGCAGGAGAGTCTTACAGCACTGGTCAAAATGTGCTCCAGAACAGCAGACGTGAAAAAAAACCCAGGCAAGGGCTGACCTGGAAGACAGAATGGCTGAGCCAAGGAGTGACCATTGCAAATCCCTCAGAAATTGCTTCGGTTTATTTAATATCAAGTTTCCAGCCTTTAAGACTTCAGGTGAAATAAACTTGAAATGTGAAAAGCCTGACTAATTCTACAGACAAAAAAAATCCACGCTGTGTAATTAGTGCTATAGTATTTATCAGCTAAACAGACCAGTTGAGGACAGGGGAAAAAAATCACTTACAAGTCCTTGTCTACGTGTGTCAAGAACTATTCCGTTAGAAGGGAAACTTTCAAGAAATCTCATTAGGTTAATGCTTCTCAGCAAACCTATGGTCCAATCACTGGCACTACTTTTCCCAAACTGAGTTTTTGCAGAGAGTGTGACAGATAAGACTTTATCTACCTTCTGGGCAGCAGTGGGATGTTGGACAAAGGAAAGGAGCAACCCAGCTGTGATGGCAACCTTAATTGTGATCAGGAAGCTCTAAACAGAGAAAAGAGACAGAGTTTCTTTTCCTCTTAGAAGGTGGGGGAGGACTTTCAGCTTATTTGATATCTCTCAGCTTCATGCTAAATACAGCACCACATCCTTCTTGCCAAAAGATCTTGGGAGAGCCTCGTGCTGCAGAGCTCTCCCCCTTCTCACCAGCCACAGCATCTCAGTAGGTATTGTGAAGTTGCACCTGCTGTGTGGTGGTGGTTTGGTAAGTGTCAAGCTCTGTTCTCTCTCAGATTAACAGCAGCTTTCATCCCTCCCCAGATGAGGCAGGGGAAGGTCTCAGGGTGGGTAGGAGAGCAAACCTGGCACTTTGCTGCAGGTGGATGTAATCAAACCCCTCACTTGGAAAGCTTCAGCTCTGTGTAAATGCTTTGTTGAATTGTACTATTTTTTGAGAAGTGTATCCAAAAAGCCAAATGGTATCTGAGCATCCTCCCTGTACATATCAGTATCTGTGTTTACTGATAAATGTTTCACGAGTGGTATTAACATCCACTTTTCTTTCATTCTTAAGGCATTTGCTGTGTTCCTCTAACACAACTAGCAATGACATTCTCACATCAGGCAATATTCTAGACAATTCTGTGATTCTGTGATTCTAGATAAGTGTAACTGCTATGTTCAGTATAAATTTGTATGATCCCCGTATCAAACAAACATGATATTCTACTGTTGTAATACTAAAATTCAAGTGTGATGTGACTGTTTATGGAAGAGTAATATGTTCTGACTGTCCTGTTGACGTTTTTGTCTTGGACTTGATGTTAAAATACTGCAGAATGCTTGTTCAGGCCCAGGTGACTAATATGAGCTGAGAGATTATAAACCACACAGAGCTGTGCATAGATTTTAAAGAACTCGACCAGAACACGGATCTTTGTATATTGTATGGATGCAGGGAATGTTTTCTTTCAGCTAGAAAGGGCTCGACTTGACAGCCCCTGTAACAGAAAGACATCAAATAACCTAATTGCTGTAATTACTTCCTTGATACTTCTGTGATCTTATAAAAAATAGACTGAAGGTCAGTAACTACACCGTACCCTGCATGGAAAATATAACACTATTTTTTTCAGGTTATGGCTGAAGATGTAATTAGAAGTAACTCTTCGAGCTGTGACAGGCAAAGTAAAATCTGCAGGTAGAGGAAATACCTTCTATTAATTTAACTCATTAATTTATTAGTATAGACTGGATAGAGTCTATAGGTAAGACATATTAGCCTGAGTTTCAGTCTTACCTGTAAGATTATTTTTTTTTTAATTCATTTATCACTAGCAAAACTGAAATGTGTCTGTGCAGTTAACTGCCACCACGCTGTGTGGTGGCATCCTGCCATTGCCTCAAAAAAAAAAGAGAATGGGATGGGAAATGGTTTCTCTAAACAAACCATAGGAGGGTTTTGACAGTTCAGTATTTCTTTTTAGCTTTGGTTAAAGCAAATATCACTCAGAAGCAGACCCACTTATGGTAGCCTTGTGCCTGGGGCACTTAGTAGGTTAATGGAGGAGCAGGTTCAAGTCTTTGGTCCATCGCAGAGAAGAGATGAATTTATACTTCTGACTTGTTTCTTGGGTGGACTGTTTAATAAACTATTGTTACTTTGGGAGAAAGTCCCTCTATCCACAAGTGCACTAAAACAAATGAAGATTCCGCTGATTCAGATTCTGTTATTTGCTCCCAGTATGACATAATTTGACATAATGATGTAATTGCTGTACTGCAGATACATATATCTATAGAATAGTGCCAATAGTGCCATTTGGGGCATAAAGTCACCTGCAGGTATATACATTATTAATGTTAATTTAGTGGTCTAGAAGAAGGTCAAATACCAGAGCAGTAAATAATAATTCATGATCCAAATTTTTGTGCACTTTAGAGTGGAATGTTACTACAAACCAGAAACCTACTTCTAGAGCAAAAATCTCACTCCCGCCCAGTTTATACAGTGATTTCAGTCCACATGGCATACAAGGGAGAAAACTTTATACTTTGAGAACAATGATTTTGTTGACCTCTGTGTGGGACCGTTAGAAGAAAACTGGCCCAGGACAGACACTGGGTCATACTTCAGTGACAAGCAATTCTGTCTTCTGAGGAATTCCAGCATTAATACATGGTGGTGTTTGACTTGTAGCATATTTATGTGCTGGCTAGGCTAGGGGTGAGAGAGAGAAACAGTATTTTGGCAGTATTTTTTATTTTTTTTAAATCTCTCCTTAATGCCAGAGCAAACAAAGGCGTGGATAGAAAGATCACTTTAAGGAATGGGATATTTGCAAGTATGAGGTATAGACACATACCATACATTTGGTCTTCACTAAGAATTTGAATGTCAGATGCCAGTGGATGTCAGTAGTCCTACTGAAGCAACCTGATATCAAGGTATTTCTGACCCACTGATGCTGGAAGCTTCTCTGCTAATACCACACTGAGATGTTTTCTCACTACTTATTGATTAGATCACTGGCCTGTCTCCAGAGCATCAAGTGTTTCCCAGAATCTGAAGAGTATCTTTAGAATATGTAAAATTTGTCAAAACATCAGTGATATGATCATGTATTTTTTTAACCAATAAAGCTTTAAAGCCCCTTTTTCCTAGCCTGAGATCCTACCTAATAACATCATTCAGTTTCACATAATAAAAACCTGAGAAATATTTGCAAGAACTGGTTTTAGTGCTCACTTTTTTGCAACAGCTGAAAACTGGTTTTAGTGGAGCAAGGAAGAAGACTTATTTCTGAGTCACAAAATTTTTTTTTTTTTTTTTTTTTAAAGTTAGACCTCTTATTTCGGTGGGAAGTTGTACCTGCTGCTCCCAAATACAGAATTGTGCACAGGACTCTGACAGTCTCTTAGTGTACGCCAATTATTGAGATCAAACTCCAGGAAACAAGGTCATCTCTTGAAATGCAAGTTCTACATGTTTTTCCTCAAATGTACAATGCAACAATGGTCCTGCTTGTGTTTAGTCTGGACAATCAGTCTAATGTGGACCTCCATCAGAAGAATGCAGTGTTGATAACTTCATCAGTGACAATGCTCAAAGAAGAAAGAGAAGATTAGTGAAACCTCAAACTGATCAGAAGGAACTTGATATTCTTGGTAGGCTTGCTTGACAGGTTGCTATTTTACAGTATTTCTAATGTATATCTGAAATAAGTTACATATTATGTCCTTCTTTTGCCATACTGAACTTCTAGGTAGGATACTCCAGCTAGGTAGAAGTCACCTGAAGCAAAACTGCTGCAGGACAGGTTTGCTAGCATTCCCTATGTTGAAAGTGATTGAGGAAGAACAGTAGGAGGATTTCTTTGAGCACTAACATTATTTTTCATCCTGCTGGCTATGCCAGCTTCTAGAGCTAATTAAGCACAGGAAAAGACAGCATTCACCAGATGCCTGCAGAGCCAGTCAGCAGATGGGATACTCTCTCCCTAGCCCACATGTGTATTAGGGTTATTTTTCTTGGAAAAAATGGTCAAAAGCTGCCAATTATGCATGATTTGAACATGAACATATATGTTCCTGCAGCAGTGGAAATTGGTTAAGGCACAAATATTCTTCTAAATATACATACACCTTTTCTTTAAAGTAAAATGTTTAAAGTAAGAGGAAAGATTGGAGTTGAGTTCTATGCTGTCAGTCCATGGTTCCTTTCAGAAACCAAAGGCAGCCAGTGTTTATCCACAAATGAATGAAAGGCACATGAGTCTAGGATTTTCCAGTCCTGAAAGCTGTGCCACTGGAAGTCACTTCTTCAAAGGTTTTTCTTTAGAACAGAGAAGGACCTCACAACTGCAGGAATTTCTTCTCCCTTTGGGAGTGGAAAAAATGCTCTGAGATTCTGTAAAATGTCTTTTCCCTTGTTCCCATATAACAAAGAGATTCTTGGAGTCTTTTACGCAGTCTAACAAATCCCAAAGTTTGAGTTCAGCTCATTCTCATTCAAACCCTGGCTGGTCCTTAAGGTGTAACCCTACCCGCAATTATTATTCTTTTACATCAACTTGCACTGTGCTCTTTGTAGGTGGAAAGTCTGATTCTGTACCTATACATAGGTGCTACGTATATATGCAGGACTAAGGTTACAGTCACATCTTACACAGCCATGTAATTAGATTATATAGAAGTGTATTTGTTTGTGGAGAATGAATAAATTCTGTCTATTTGTATTTATTGTGCACAGTTGCATAGCAGAAAGATTTTTTTAACTGGTTATTTGTAATCTAACTGCTTAGATTAATTATGAATTTATAATAATGCTGTTTTGTTTAGGAAAGAATTAGAAATTTCCTGATAAAGTTTTGATAAAGAAATCTGATTCAGCTGTAGTTACTAGAGTGAATTAGGGCTAGCATTAGAAGTTCATTGGTATGCAATTTAAACTGTGATTATTACGGTGTCAATGGTGATGAATATTCCTGGGTAAAATAAGTGTTGTATTACATAACACAAAGACAGGTGGATAATAGATTAGTACATCCACTCACCTTCCCTTGGAGCCAAGGAAGGAAATTCCAACCTATTAATCAGAAAGGCCTTTGGCTGGAAATGTTTTTACAAACTGGGGAGAGGTATGATAACTTGAAGTATTTCGAGATTGAATAGAAATCTTCATTTCATATTTTGTTGATGCATTTAATCCTTTGACTAAACACTTCTTCAGCATAGTCAGGCAAATTATTTAAGGTTTTTGAGATCTAGGACTGGTAGGTGCAGTTCCAGAAGCTTGCCTTTGGCTCTCATTTTTATATAGAAATTGAATTCAACAGTGGCACGATCTGAGAGATATGAAAGCACCACTGCACATTCAGGTAACACAAAAAAGCCATGTTCTGTCTTGATGTATGTTAGATGTAATGTGCGTAGATTGAGGAGGAATGGTTTAGAGATTTCTTTTTTTTTTTTTTTTTTTTTTTTTTTAAATCAAGGCTTAAAAATGGATGTGAGAGCAAATTGTTGCTGGAGGAGAGTGGAGGTACATGTGTTAGTAATTAGAGCAGAGGACTGGGATTAGGGAGGACTCTCTGCTTGCTGTAGGTTCTTCTTCCTCTGACTTGAATAAATCATGTGGGACTGGATATGGGACTTCTCAAAAGCACCTAGGAAAGTTAAACTCCAGCTTGGATTTTATTCTATCTTCACTCTTCCCTTATTGTGTGATGCTACCTTTTGTATACCGAGGATGTTAATACTTCTCTGCCTCAAAACATAATGCAGGTCTTTCCAGTCCTGTGTTTCTGTGATTAATCAGTGCACAGAGGGCTTTGAGATCTTTGGTCGAGAATGACAATGTCAGTATTAAAACAGTTGTCCAAGATCTTAACAAGTACCTAGGGGTGCAATATTCAGTCACCTCTCTTTAATTTCATTGTACTTCTTCAAATAAGATACTCCATTTGGTACCAATTTTTATTGAATCTGTCTTTTTCAGGGAAATTTTCATAGCCTTTTAGTATTTTAAGTATTTAAACCATTAATGTTTATGTCACCTAGAATATACCATATTATTTGCACACTGTGTATATTATGATGTTATTCAAGGCATGTTTGCAGGCTTATGGGTAGGTTCGTCCTACTTTGATTATCCAGAATGTTAGGGAGAAAAAAAAAGTTTGAGATAGCACGAGGACTCAAGTTTGGTGTGTTGGGCACTCAAGTTTGTCCTCTTCAGGTTAGTCTGCTACTAATTAAACAAATTAGACAGCTGCAGAGAGTGAGTAATTCTTCCTCCTTTTTAACTTAACAAGCAATCCACAGTGCATGGCAGTGACTTCAGATGATTAGGGATTCATATGTGGTAGCAGACGGCTCACTTTATAACTACCTGCTTATGCCTCTTGCTTTTTAAGCAGCCCTCCCATAGATCCACTTTCTAGCAGCTCTTCACAAACACCACACCATCTACTCTACTCTTGTCTTATTCAGGACTTTGTTGCTATTATCATACCCATATTGTGTTTATGATGGCAGATCAGAACAACCCAAATATGGACCCAGGATGAAAGGCACTATGCAGCAATGGAATACAGCTACTCCACAAATGAAATGCTTTTTTGGTTTGGGGAGCAACAATAAATTGCAACATGGTTCTGTCACCCTTTTCTTCCACATACCTGTGTGAGCTTGAGGCTCTCACTGAGTTTCTTCTGGCAATCAAGAGAGCCTATAAACATGCTATTGCTCATCGGGCCTGTCTGGGTGTGATGCAGACCTCTTTTGTCCAGGAAGCTGAAAAAGAAGTGTCAGAAAGTAGCTTCTGGAAAATTCCAGATATTTCTGTCCCTAATGAAAGCAGAAATACAGCCAGTGTCTCCTGTATTTTGTACTCTTGTCTCATTCCCCATCAGGACTGGAATACAGAAGCAAGCAATAATTAAAAATTTGCAGATCAAAAAAGATTTCAGCTATTAGTCATTAAAAAAATTGTTTAGTTTAGTTTTGGTAAAATGTCAGCATCAGCTTTCCCTTAATTTGTCTCCTCACTCTCCTACTTACAGCTGAGCGAAGTACCTTCATCTGCAAGCTGTAGGAATAATATAAGTACTGTGTCTTCTGTAGCGTTGCCACAGCAGTCAAACATTATCAGAAAACTATTCTGGAATATTTGCTTTGACATAAGTTTAGTACAATAAACTAGTACAAGGTTAAAGACATCAAATGTATAATGGACTTGTCAAACCCTATAATAAATTTGTATAATTCTGTACCTCACCTCTCTCATGAGGTTGTAACCAACCTGTCGGTTCCACAATAGGGAGTCAGTGGGCTGGAGTCTACCCTATAATAAATGTTAAATTCTTATTGTACTTTTGTCTGTTTCTATTTTGACTGGGTTTGACCACTCAATGAAGGTTAACTTTAAATTATGTTATGTATATTGGCTTGGACATCAAATTCTGATTCCATTACATTATGAGTTTTCAGAAACTGTGTCCATTCAGAATTGGGATGAAATGCTAAAACCTTACAGTTTTAATAGAACCAGAATCTCATGGTGTTTTGTTATAGTAACAGTATGGAGAAATCTTCTCCAGATCCTTGGACTGCCACAGACCTGGGGAAAGCTGCTAACTTATGTGACTGAGATCCTTGCCACTACCACCTGCACTTGAATTGCAGCTGTGGCTCAAGCCAAAGTCCTGTCAAGTTGAAAAGTCAATACCATCACTTTCTTCACAGAATTTAGATATTCAGAGGAAAAGTATAAGTCAAAATTGAAGCTACTGGAGGTGGTTGCAATTACCTCACAAAACAAAGGGACATACAAGTCATTTGTGGGGGGCAGGGTATCAGTTGTATTTTTTCATTAGAATTAAAAAGAAGTTAGATAACTAGCTACAAAGGCAGATTTTCAAACCAGATAGGTATTGAAATGAAGCAGATACAGAGCAGCCATAGGCATTTTCAGTGATCTAACTTCTAAAAAGCTGGAATTAAACATCAATTGCTATGACAAGAAACATAGTGATGATCAACTATTTTTGGGAAAATTTCATTATGTCTTTTTGCTGCGTGACATGAAGTCTAAAGGGGGTTTTGAGGGTGGAAGTGTGGGGTTCCTCACCCCTGCTATCAGTGATTCCTAGCTTTATTTATACCTGAATGCCTTTGCTCTTGTAGCTTTCATTTGAGGAAGAAAAGTGCTTTTTCTGTTGCAGGTTACATTTTTTAAAATAAAACTATTAACATGCCCTAGACGGTAAGTTCCAGTTTCACATGGCTGACATCCAGAGATGCTTAAAATACTTACACAGTCTTCAAAGCTGAAGATGCCCCTGATGTAGACATAAAGTCTACATTTCTCCATTTTGCTGTGTAAAACAGCCCATTTAAATGAGAACGATATTCCTTAATGCAGTGGTACTATAGATGCTGGCAGCTGAAACAAAAAGTCTGCCCAGGGAATAAGGTTGAGATCTATTTTGTTGCCATTGTATAATCCCTTCAGGCAGGTGAAGACTGGAAGGAGGCAGGTGCAGCGGTAGTGCCAGGCCACGACCACGCTGGGTGAAAAGAGCCTGAGTCTCAGGGCCTCAGTCAAGGCCCTTTGCCAGTTGCTTCATTTGGGGGAGTAGAAATGGACATAAAGAGCAAATCATCTCCTATGTTGCTGAGCTGTCAGTAATGGCAATAACTGATGCTCAAGCAAGCTGAGAAGCAGATGTTTCCAAAAGATGGGATATTTTTTCCTGTTTTGAAAGTTATTTGATGATCTCTACAAATAGATCAATGTTTTTGTCCACCTGAAGTTTCTTGAGATGCTAGCCACACTTAAAGCTGTTTCTTGTAATGCTTGAGGGGGGCAAAAAAGTAAATCAAGTTCAAATCTAAACAAACTATTTTCAATTTGATGTAGAATTCGGTTTGTGATTAATTTGCGGTAGAAACCATTGCTAAAGGATATTCTTTCATTTGGCCACCTGCTTCTATTCAGAGCTATGAGATCTGGAATTAGAGTTCAGTCATCTTTGTTAATGCTTTCTGAACTATGTTGGAAGACATTCTCATGCTCAAAACATCACCAAGCTGTGTCCTGCCCTATTCCAGCTGTTGCTGGAAATGCTGCCCTGTTAGATTTGCGTACATTGTGATTGCCTGTCACAACTATGTCAAAATACTCTGGGTTAGTAAAAACTCCTGTTTCAAGTATTAATGTCATCTAGATTGTTGTGACAGTATGGAAAGGGAAGAAGAGCAGTAACAAGCCTGGTAGGCTGTAAACTCTGCTGGGATGATGGTGAGTAGCTAGACACAATTGTCTCTTGATGTCATTCAGCTGAAACCAAGCCATGGCACTGTAGTCTGAAGCACCCTGTGATACATTTTCATGTATATCAGCCTTTAAGGTTTCCCCTGAAGGTTAGAGCTTGTACCAGTTTCTCTTACAGCTCAGAGGAATTTTGACCTTTATAATAAGAATTGCCTTGGATGTTTTGTGCATCAATGAGTAGTTGCATGTGCGTATCCAGAAGACTGTTGCAATTACATTGCAGATGCAAATGCCTCCCAGATATTTCCTGAACATTTTCAAAACTGGAGAAGACAAAAATACAGCCCAGAGGATTCTGTCCTCTTCCTCGTTGATGGGTGTACATTTTTCTTTGGCTATGTTGAAGAAAGTCTTTAACCCTTCCAGCTGGCTTCGACTCATTTCTTTCTTGCTGCCTCTCTTACTGTAAATCTTCTGCTCACTTCTTCCTGGCACACACTTTCTCTTAGGCTGAGTTTTAATTCTTAATCATATGTCTTGTACCTTAATTATAGTAGGGGAATTCATGTCTCCAGATCGACACACAGAAGGAACCTTCCACACACCAGTGATCTCTTCTTCTGTGCACGGCTCAACTGTCCCCACAACACTGCCCCTCTGCCACTTTCACTCACCACTGCCAAGATCTCTGCTTCATGCTGATGCACGGTAGTGTCTGTGTTGTGAAGGCAGTGACAAAATTGGCAGGTAGCGAGCAAGGGGGAGATAGCAAGCTTGCAAAGAAAAGAGAGCAAAACCTGTCCGTTTTGTTCTCTGATAGAGTTTTCATTTTGCCAAAATAAGAATAGGTTCTATTTAATTACTATATATGGCTGTGTGTTTGGATATATTTAAATATATATGCATACATACATAAATGCATACATACTCTCATATATATGTATATGTGTGTACATATATTTGTGTGTATATTTAAGTAAGAGCCCTCCCATAGAATTTTACATTGTGTTGCTTCCTGTCCATAGTTCTCTAAACTTTCTCATCTTCCCACAGAACTGCAGACAACAGCTAAAAAGAGCTGTAGTTAGAAGCAGCTTCTTTGGAGAAACAGCTGTATTATACAAGGTGGTATACTATAAAGACCTGTAAAACAATGATCTGTGAGCTTTGTGTTGAAAGCTGGTTGAAAAGATCTCTTCTTGACATCTAGAAATCTTGAATCAACCCATTTTTGGTGGGGTAGAGATGAATCTGCCTGCTTTTCTTCTGGGCTATGCATTTTTTTTTTCTTCCATCTAGGCTTATGTTTTTGAAGCAAATCTGCCTGTCAGTGCTTTAAATCAATACCACTAAAGCTCTATTTGAAGGTAAACTATTTCAAGAGGCTGGCCTGCTCTACCCTGCAATTATATCATGTACTAAGTGAGTGAAACTTTCAAAGGTATTGAAGGCTTCTGGGTTTGTGTTTTTCTTTTCCATTTCGCTAGATGACATCCAGTGATAATGGCCTTAACATGATGGGAAATTAATTGAGAGAGCATTTCTACACTGCCATAATTTTATCATCCATCCTATTGCTGCTATTAGCAGGAATCCATAACCCCATGGGTGTTTTGAGAGAATCCCTTTTAGCAGAACTTACAGTGTAGAGGTTACATGGTTAGCTCCTTCCATCAGCTGGGTGTCAAATCACTGTCAAAAAGAAATTACCGATGTATTCATTTTTTTAGCTTCTAGCCTTGTGCTGTGGTGCAGTAGATGATTTGTAGTGAGCCATTGGGGAGAGAAGAGTGCTAGTGGCCATTGAAGGCTTCTCTCACAAAGGTACTTAGCAGAATCACTGCACATTAACACAGATGCATGCAGCAGCATTTTTGATCTAATGTCTGTTATAAAGTGGTGTAAGGAAATTATGCCTTCTGACTCATCATGTAGTAGCAGGATAGTAAAATAATCATGTTCCAGTGGATTTGTTTATTAAATTGCGTTTGCTGAATTTCCCCATGCTGACTACTACAAAGCAGGTTTTCTTAAATCCCTAGTAACAAACAAGCCTTCATAAGTTCCTAACACTGAAAACGTAAAATAATTCCATTTTCTTGAAAGCCCGTTGTTTCTTCTTTCATATTCTTGAATTACTTTAATAAATCTTAAGCTGATTTATAAAGCATACTGTAACTTAGAAGAATGGTTTTGGAAATGGTTGATGTGGGCTTTATAAGTTCTCTACTTATCTTGCGACTTTCACAGGTATTCTGCTCATATTCTGAATTAAGTGGCCCTTTTCCTGCTCTCCTTCTCCATGGTAGTCCAATAAATTGGGATAAAATAGAGTTTTGCTCTTTTTTCCTGTGTCACCTGTAGCAAAGCAGTAATATCTCTATGAAACAGATTATAGCCATGATTGTTGCATGCTCCTCAGCAGCTACTCACACTGGAACTTAAATTTATGCTCACTGAAATGTTATAATTAAAATAATGTGAACTTAGATGAAAGATGTTCTGAAAATTCTCCCTTTTTTCACTTGAAACTTACTGCTTTTAAATACATACTGAAGAATCTCAATTGAATTCTCTCTCCTTTTTCCATTATTTTCTCCCCCTTTCTACTTTGCTGTTAATTGGGAAAAGGAAGAGAGGTGAGAAAACTGAAAAAAAAAAAAAAAAATTAACTAAGAAACATGTGTTTCCTTTTTTTAAATTATTTTTCCCCTTAAAATAATTCATGACCCTTTAATCCTTAATTAACATTTTTGATGCATCAGGTGGGATTATTGCTGATCTTGGGCTGCACAGATCTCATGATAATTAAGTAATAATCATGCTTAATTTTTCCTGTGCAGCCAGTTAACATGACTGAGTGCATGCAGGATGCAAATTACTTGTGTGAAAGTGAGATTTTGCAAGGTCTCATCTTCAAAGGGGAATCACAGCTTAAATGCAACCCTGAAACACTACTTTTTCCTCTCCCCTTCCTTCTGCATAACATTTTCTCTCTAGAAAATACTTCCCTCTGTTCAGATTCCCCTGTGGGATTCCTTTTTATTGCTGCCGTAGTGTCGAAAGTTAGTGTGACGAGGAATTCAGAAAGCTTGAACAAGCAGAGCTTGCTTTTGCTCCTCCGCTGCATAGAAAGAGCACTCAGGGTGCTGTGTTTCCAGGCAAGGAGCTTCCTTTGCCTCTGCCACCATTTGGAGATCTCCCAAGATTTTCTCTTCTGTGTGCATCAGCGTGCAGCTGCAGAGCATCTCGAGAGATCAAGGCTGGGAGCAGACCCTGACTCGGGCAACGTGGCCGCACAAATCAACAGACGATCATTGATAGGGGCAGTGTTTTTCTCTTCTCCTGTACTATTGCACACCTAGGTTAAAATAATGCTCTTCAAAATCCCACCCTGAGCAACCCCACCAAGAGGATGTGCTGACTGTGTATACAGTGGAGTGAGTGGTCCTGTGGTCCAAGTCCCTTACTGAGGCTGGCCAAAATTCAAAGGAGAGTTGTAGGGCTAGCATAAATGTAAGTGAAAGAGAAAAACAGTGGCCTAGAGCTAGCTAAAAATATCATTCCCTGGACCTCATTTTGCAGTAACACTTTATTCAAAGGGAAAACAGTCTTGCAAAATGTTGACGTGCCTCTCTTAGGGAAAAAAAAAGCATCAAAAAACCCCAGGATGCATCATCCCTACTGTTATTTTCCCCGTAAGGTTACCAAATCTTCTGGAATTTTGATGATTTTTTTAAAGGTAAATTTTAGGAAACTTTTTCTTATGTTACCTCTGCAATAGGCTAAATGTGATACACTAGAAGAGCAACATCTTCTTGACTAAAACACACAAAAAACCCCCACCTTGCCTCCAGTAAGCATTGGAAATGATGCTTGCAGGAGCAGAGGGAACATCTGTCTGTTGAGATACCTGTACTCATAAAACTCATAAAACTATGGTTTTATTTACAAGAATGTAGTGTAACCATTCTATAGGTTTGGTTAAGAGAGCTCCTGGCCTATCATATCTACCAAAGAAGTTACAATTACTCAGCGTCTTGCAAATTGCTGCTTTGCAACTGTGCGAAGACATCAGAGCCATTACTAGGCTTGGGCCCACAAACATTTCACTACCTGAGTAGATTTACATGATAAAACATTTGTGGGACTTACAGGGGACTGAAACCTTCCAGGACATGAACCTTGACAAGGTATCAGCATGGCAGTGCTCTCTTCATTACTTGAATAATTCCTTTCCACTAAGGTATCTTTGAAAGGAAAGCAAACCTGTATTTTGTTTTAGGCATTAAAAAAAAAAAGCTTAAAATCCCATGTTCTTTATTTGCATCATATTTATTAGATTTTTAATTTGTTACTTTCAAAACTGTGTGTTGCTCTGTCAACTCTGTTACAAGATTTCCCTTAGGGGAAAATGGAGCTTCATATCCATGCTCACATATCACAGTGTGAATAAGACTTGCCACACTCCAGTTGGCAGGTAAGGAATATTAGTCAATAATGCTGGAATATAATTGGCTTTAACTTCTCATGTTATGTCACTAGATACAGCTTCATTCTTAGGGAGCATGACCTGAGAAATAAGGACATATTTCAAATTCCAACAGGATTAAGTCACTGTATTAAGGGGCTTTGATAGAGTTCAATTGTTGCTATTAAAGTAAAACTGAGCTTTTTTTTTTTTTCAAATTAATCAGTGTTTTCAGTGGTGATGGTTATTTTTGTTGCTGTTTGTCTTACGACATTTAAATGCTGACAATTTTGATGGGGACATCTGGCTTACAAATAATATCTGTTAAGTTTTATGCCAAACTCCATCTGAACTGCATGGGATAGTTACTGCAGCTCGTAAAATAAAAAAAAAACTAAAAAAGAAGAAATGCCCTTTTAGTCTTTCTCTCATAGCAGGAGCTATTATTTCCTTTATTGTTGCTGCATTAAACATATGTTTGAATATGATCTTCTAACTTTCATTGCTGTTGGGTTAAGAACACAAAGAGCATGCCCCCGTCCTGATTAGCTAGTCTTGTACAGTAGTACCAAAAAAGCAGCATTGGTAATTTCTCAGCTCATTAGGTGCATATTCATCTTAATGGGGCATCAAAGTTAAAAACTATAATGCCTTCCTCTCATTTAATACTCTAGAGAACATTCACAGTAACCACATGAAAGCAAAAAGGATTTCAACTGGAGCTGCAAAAGTAGGTGTCTTCATTCCCTCCAGGCAGATAGAGGAGGGAAGAGAGAGAGAACTACTTTTTATCGTTATTCCTGCCTAATTTGCCTTGCCGTGCTAGCTACTGGTCACTATAGTTGTATGAATAAAAATGTTGACCTCTGCTAGTTTTTCTGGTAGGTCAAATTTGAAATCCATAGTCTGTGAACGTTTAGCAACAGCTAAAGAACACAGTGTCCTGAAATAACCTCTAAAGGTATATTTTATTGTTTATGAGTGTGTGGACCCTGATAGAGAGACCCTTCATTACAATGGAAAACTCACAGTGCCTTGAAACATTTAGGTAAACAACCCCCATCATTAAAAATACTATCTTTGCATAAAGTAGTTGTGCCAGCTTAAGCTCCAAGCTTTGAAAAGGCACCATTTCCTGTGGTTTAGGTAATAACAGTCCCCAATTCATGCTATTTACTGAAAGAACAGTATTTCTAGAAACTGCTTCTAAAAGTATTTGAGAGCTAGTGCCCAGCACAAGTTTTTGGGGCATGTTTACAGATGTAAAACTAAGCCACGTGTGAATGCCATGCTTCCTGACTTGACTGCGTGTGCGTGTGGCGGGGGATGCTCTATTGGCTTCCCGCCCAGGGTGCACCAGCATATGCAACTAAATTTACTCGTGGTTGTAAAAGTGTTCTGCAACATGCTGATTTGAGGTGTTGGCTTTCTATCTCTGACAGAGCCATAGAGAGAGTATAATTTGTATTATACGGGCAGTTATATAGGATACAGTGTGTTGAAACATTATAGTACGCAGCCACTATCTCCCAAAACCAAAATTCTCGGTAGATTTTGTTAGCCTCTCCTAGCCATAAAATGATGGGCTAGGTAAAAATAACTGCTGGTGGCATGTGTGTTCATTCAGGATGGCAAACAAGTTTTTCTTCCAGATTGGTGAAGTTCTAATTTTCTTTCAGTTCTACCGCCCACATTAAGAATGGAGAAAGGCTGCTTCTTTCTTCAGTACCTCTTCTTTTCTTAGGATCTAAAAGGAAAAATTCAGTACAGGACTATATTGCATTAGTGTACTTTGTTTAAAAGCTAACTTTTATGTATATAATTCTTACCAGGCATTTATGTAATGATATAAATTTAGTGAAATAAAAATTTAGATAAATTGATCGCATAATTCAGAATATTTTTAGTGAGGTATTAGTAGGATAGAGGATTAAACTAAATGAAGAGACTTAGGAGAAGAGGTTTTGAGGCAAACAAAAAACTACCAGTGAAGCAGAAATACTGGGAAGCTCCTTCAGAAATAGGATGAGAGAAGACATGGTGTATCCATCCATTCCAAAAGCATGAATCAACAGGACAAGACAGAAAGAAGCAGACAGAAGGCGTAAGTTCCTCATCTGATTAAACTGATTAAGGTTCTATGATTTCAGTAAAGTTGTATGGATTTATGTCAGCTGGGAAGATTTGTCCTTAAAACCAGGCACATCAGAGATGAGTGATAATCTCAAAGAGGATGGAGCAAGACAATATGAATGAGAAGGTAAAGCAAGGTCTGAAATGCCTGTGGATAGGATATGCCACTTTGGAGGTGGTGGGAGGGAAAAGAAGGGCTGATGGAAGAGGAGGGATATTTCTCTGAGAGTGGCTATAAAGCAACCTCCAGCTCCTATGTGCAGAGCTTGGACCTCAGTGGATTAGGTTCTATTTTGTGGTCTTACCATCTTAATTTTCTCCATAGTATTTGGTTATGGAGGCCTTTGAATAAAAAATATTTTGAGAAAGCAAGGTCTTAGCCCTAAATTGCTGATGGATGAGGGAGGATTGCTGTGTTCAGGTAGTGGAACTCTATTGCTGTGAACAACAGCAGCAACATACCTACAGCCATTTATATACCACACCTTGTATTTTTCTTTTCTTTTGGCATTTCAGTTTATTTTCCAGTTTAAAATTTTTCTGTATTGCTTGTGCACTAAATATTTTATTAGGAAAAGTGCAAAGTAACCTACTGATGTGTTGCATCAATATGTGTTAGAAAAATCCAATGATCCACCAGCTATATTCTGCCTTTGGTCATCATGTATGCTCGTTATATTAGCAAATTCTGCCACATTTCAAGGTTCTGTACTGACTTTCAGAAAAAAGGTTGGTCTGTGTGAAAGCAGTTGACATTTGAGCGGGATTTGGATTGATCACTAGGATCAGGTTGCTTTAGTTTTTGTGAAGTAATTTTTCAAGCTACCCTGAAACAAATTCTGCTGGACTCCTTTCATTCCTGGTGGAGGGATTCCTGGGGGAAATTCAGCTAGCTATGTTACAGAAGAGGTAAGACTAGACCTACATATTGGTTCTTTCTGGCCTCAAAATGATAAAAATTTAAACTAGTGGCAATACAGGTTGTTCTGCTCAAGTCATTAGTGCTGTACTGATTTTAATACTAATAAGGAGTTAGTCTGTGTACTTGAGGTTGTAGATTAATTTTGAGGTCCAATTAAAAGACTTCAGCTTTGGTATGTAGACCTATTGTTTGTAATAGCTTGGCTTCTGGTAATGGATGTGTGTGGATTTGAGACAAAGAGAAGGCCAGCAGCACAATGGTGACACCAAACATATCAGACCTGTAGTCTTGGAAGTCACAGGTCTTTCTTTTAAGACCTCTCTTGAAGCTTGAAAGAATAATTTCCTATCTAAAACCTCAACCACAGATTCCTGTATGATAAGGTGATAAGGGGTTCCAGTCCTCTGTTACAGTAAATAGGGAATATTCCATAATTCATATTGCAAAATATGTTTTCTCCTGAAAACAGGAGTCTGTAAACAATCAGCCACCTGCTCTGTATGACCTTATAGAGGCTCTGTTCTTTCCCATCTGCTACCCTGTCTGGGTAGTGTTACAGCCCTTTCCTTTCTCCACAGCATTTTTTTTAACATTGAGCTGTAACGGAGCAAGAACGGCTCTTCACCATGCACAGCTGCTTTAATGTTCTCTCTTTCGCAGCATCGGCTCTGGTGTTAGGATACTGGAGCTTGCGTTGTTCTTGATATCATGGGCATGGATGGCAAAAGCTTGCATCTCATTAATGGGCCATGCATAAGCTAATGTCAATCCCAGTTACATTTATCAGTGGGAGCACCACACATGCAAGTGATGGCAAGTGAGTGCTCGTAGTGTGGCACACTGAAGATGGCAGACTTTGATAGCTTAGCAAAGCTCAGTGTTTCTGACAGAACCAGCAGTTTCTTTGGCCGTATGCAGCACAGCATACTGGTGTCCCTGAGCCATGACTCATAAACTCTATGCAGTGTGTGAGTCTGCACTAATGGTTCTTCCGGAATAGCTGACCAAGAAGTTAAATGGAGAAAGGCCCATCAGAAGAGATGAAAATAGATCTTTGGACACGTTTTAATGAATTTGATGGTGAATCTCCCGTTCTTTTTTAACACCAGCATACCACAGTTTGGGTGAGCTGGTAGGTAGGATGATGACTGATGTCAGTTTGTATCGTTACCAGCATAAATGTATTCCCTTCCTTCTAAGTAGCGTGTTTATTATTTTCACAAATTAGCACATTTTTGTGTTTCATTAATCTTTCTCAAGTATTCTAAAGACAATGTGATGACAAACCACTGACAAAAAATCAAAATCACACAAATTAAAACAGGCTGACTTGTAACGGAGAGAAGGAAAAGCAGAAAAATATTTGTACGCTTCAGCTGGAAAAACAATAAAATACTGACTGCAAAAATGTCTGTGCTGGTACTGCAGGCAAACTTGCTAGCTGAGCTCCTAGCACCAGAGGCTTGGCAGGCCAGGAAGCTGTGCTAAGTACATGTCATTCCTGCTAGGTGTCACTTTTGTGGCTCATCTTCGTTTTTGTGGAGGCTTTTCCTGGCCAGTGTTTGATGGCAGAAATCATCCATACAGAAACGTTACAACCGACGGTGACTGCTGCTTTCAGGGGAGCCCTGTTCTCATGAAGTCTTTACATTTTAGCAGAAACAAAAGCTAAAAGACACATATAATCCTGTCAGTATGGCAATAGAAAAGCAGATCACGGGACTGGGCCCCCAGAAAAAAGCCTATTACTCATTAATAGGCATTCATGGCAAAATATTAAAGTCAGCAAATCCATAGGTGCAGAACCTCCATCCATGCAAGCAGGACAAAAGGCACTTCTAGCACTTTTTTTTTTTTTTTTTTGGTGGGTATTTTTCCTAAAGAAATCAAAATATGTAAGAAAATGTAACTCCATATTTTTAGTTGCTGGGTATAGAGTTTAAAGGTGACTTTTGCTTCTATTTGATTGTCTGACTAAGCAGGTCTGAAGCCCTGAGGGTAAATGGTCCTTGCTTCAAGGACCCTTCTCTAAAACAACCTAAATCAATTATTTCTGAGCTAATGTGTAGTTCTGAAAATATACTTTTGATACTATCAGATGCCCAAATGAGTAAGGACTTTACTTCAGGTTCGTATTTGATTCATGTAGACCTGTAAAGCTTCCATAAATATTTGCAGAATTTTTTCTATTTTTACATTGCTCCAGTACAAATCCTGAGGGTCTTCAGTTTGCCTTTGTGTCATGAGATGAAAAACACAAGTGTTGTTTGAGACCGTATTTAATCTGAGTCAGCACTAATTATGTGTTGTCTGAATCAATACAGTCTGGAGCGTATTGTGAGAAAGGGAAGGACACACTGTTTAATGAAACAGGAGCTGGTCCCCTGGCTTTGTAAATCTGCATAAGATGCCATGATGGAGAGGCAAATATTTAGGCTTAGAGTTTGAAAACCTACAAGTTGGTACGGGCTGAAGACAGCATGCTCAGCTTCTCTCTGGAGAGATTTATTTCTCTGATTTCTTTACCTCCTCCCCAAAGCACACAAAGTTCATCAGGTAGAGAGGAGCACAGAACTGGGAAAGGATGAGTGAGTGGACTGCACACCCTCAGCCTGGTAAACCCAAGATGATCCCTGCCTTCCTTTTCTCCTTATGCCTGGCTTGCTAAAGCATTTGTGAATTAAGATATTAGAGAACCTGCTTTTGTGGCTAGTGAAAGTATTCAAACTGAGAAAGAGGAGGTCTGACAACCAGCTGGAAAATACCTTGGGTCCACAATTTTTGTGGTAGGGGAAGAGGTGACACAGAAGTAGAGGAATTGCATCTCAGCAAGAATCTTCCTGCTTTCTAGCCAGAAATGTTTCTGCTCCCTGGGTTTTTTTGCTTTGTCTGTCTCTCTCCTTTTTTTTCTTCGCCCCCCCTCCCACTCCTCTACAAAGGCAAAGGAAGATTTATAAGCATGGCTCCAACCCTGCCTTGTCCTGTTCTGGTCAGATCAAGGCACTACTGTTAGCAGAAGTGCTAGTGGGGAAGAGGCTGAGATTGTCTCTACGTGAATTTGTGCTTTGCAGGCAGGTGTAGGTACAGACACAAATAAGCAAGCCTGTCTGGCTGCCACCCTCCTTATCAGCCTGTGCTGCTGGGCAGGTGCTGTGACCACTCATAATGGCTTTCCTTCCTTTCATCTTCTCTTGCTGCAGCTCTTTGCCAAAATGTCACACCATGTCTAACTCTGTTCCAACCTGCTGAAATTCCTCCTGTGCCACCCCACTTGTCATATCTCCTGTTGAAAACACTCATCCCCTTCTTCCAGCCGGCTTTACCTCCTGTCCCCAAGCTCCGGTACAGTAGAGACAGACAGACAGTGGAAGGAGGCTGAGAACCATGAACTGTGGGAGAGACGATGCAGGAGGCATGTGGCAGGCGCTGCCCATGCTAAAGTTCAGGCATAGATCATTACTGTGTACACACACAGGCAACTGTGGATGCTTTCCATGGAGTAAACTAAAACTTGAAGAATATATCCCAGTTGACTCCTAAAGCACTTCTCCAGCTGAACATCTTTCTGTAATTATCTTTCTTATGTAATAACTATGGGCTTCTTAATTCAATTTACAATAAAAAAAAAGTGGAAATACTTTTTTTTTTTTTTTAAAATAACACTCTTCAGCTAGTTTTGTTAAGGCATTGTTCTTCCTTTAGCTTTAGTTTCATCATACTTCTTTTCTAATTAAAAACCAGTTTATTTTCCCCAAGTTGTTAAAGACAAAGGATCACTTTTCTCATTCTCTAGACTAAATTGGATTTTAAAAACAGAACACCCTGCCTTTTTTGTCTAATAGGATTTATTATACTATTTTGTATAATCATTGTAATTAGGAATTGTGTACTACTGTTTTAACAAAGCTTCCAGTCAGAAACACTGAAAATCTGACGGTTCTTATTCATTATGAATGGATCCTACTCTGAGCCACTATCTTTGCTTAGACATAGCAAATCTTTCATGCTGCCTTCTTTTTTTTTTTCCCAGTTACATGCAAACAATTTATTGGGCAAGCCCTACTAAAATAAGATCTTATCACTTTTTATTAAGATTTATACAAAACCTCTCAATCCCTTCATCCCCCAGTCTCCTGATATTGGGGATTGCCCCCAATGCAAGACCCAGATGCAGGACCTTGCACTTGGCCTTGTTGAACTTCAGGAGGTTTGCATGGGCCCACTCTCAAGCCTGTCCAGGTGCATCTGGATGGCACATCCCTTCCCTCTAGAGAATTTACTGCACCACTTGGCTTGACTGGGAGGATAGAGGAGACCACCACCTGTGCTCTCAATCCATTTAACATTACTCTGAGGAACACGCAGTCTCTTTTGGTGGTTATGCATTGCCTTGTTGCAGTATCACTAGACCCTACGTGGAATAGTGGAAGCAGATGATACCTTGTAGAGTTCACCAAGCTTGGCAGCCTTTCAGTGACATAACGAATGTGAGTTCCTGGTAGGCAGCAAACTTCTCTAGAGAAATTGTCTAGATGGTAAATGGGTGCTTCAGTGCCTCTTGTTAGGCAGCCTCCAGTTACTGATACTTTATGTGCTTTTCTGGCAGCAATGGTTCCAATGTGGGTGGGTGGGTGGCTGGATCAACTTTGCATGGTGGACGTCTCCTGGGTTCTGTCCGTTACTCACTGCTCTTCATTCCTCAACCCCCAAGCACCCTATCTGTTACGCAGGGGCACTTAGGGGAAGGTTCTTCCTTCTGCCCTGAGCAGATACAAGGGTCCAGTCTCCTTCATCTCCTGAGTTACTTGTGTCAGCCAGCTTCAGGCTGAATTCAGGCTTATGTTCCTCTTGAGCAGCCTTAAGGCAGGGCTGGGACAGTGCACAATACCACGTTACTGATCTCCTACTCACATTCCCAGATACTGCACTGCCTGTTGAGCTGCTCTTATAACCTGGCTACTTGTTTGAAGAGTTGTTCTATCTAGCCACTTTGAAGCTATGATATCTACCACGTCCTTCGGGTGCTAGGAGGTCCGTGCAGCCCAACATCTGGACAGCTGGAGAGTCATCTCTCTCCTCAGGGGTCAAATGGTGCCATTACTGTATATGAGCAGTACATGAAACTCAGGGTCTCAGGCTGGTGTGTGCATACAGCGTGAGGCTGTGTCTGAAATCCTTGGAGTAGGAGATGAAGTGGAGGCACAGACTGTGCACTTCACACTCCATGAACCCAGACTTTTCGGTCTTTTGTCCTGTTCACGTAACCTGTGATCATCTCAAGTTTCCAGCATGAGCAGTGCGTGCTGTGGGTGACATACTCAGGGTCTGAACACCACAACTGATGAGGAAATTCTTAAGGTAATCAGAAGCAGAACTGAAAATGTTGAGTTCCTCCCTAAAAATACCACATATGAAGGTTTTTATTGGATAGGGACTTAAATGCGTTATAGTGAGTATACCAGCTTATTATCTGGTGTATGATGATACGCTGTCCCCAGCTATGCAGAAATGCATAGCAGATAGATGCTTTGGCTGTTTTTGAAACAAGAAAATACACAAATTGGTCATTTTCTTTATGAAACTTTGAATGCAGCCTGCATGCACATTACAGATTTATGAACTCGCTGTACTCCAGAACTTCCATAGCTGAAATGAGAGTCTAGACACACTATTACTATCTAAAAAGACACTTATTCATGCAGGCCAAATTGATTTGAAGTGTCCACTTCTCATTTCAAAGGCATTATTTCTGAAGTGATAGTTGGGGTTATTTTGTGTGCTGTGTTAATTTGACTTGGATTTGCTGTTGGATAGATAACTTTGGGTTTGTTGCTGCAAACCTTCTGCTCAGCGCCAGGAGCAGCGGTTGGGAAGAATCCTCATTTCCTTTTCTCGGAAAGGATTAATGTTTTTGTTTAATACCCAGCTTCCACTAACAGAAGCCTACACATAATGAGATGGTGAAACTTTTTCTAAAACCTTGTTTCTGAGTGATTGCAACTGGGGTTTTGTCATAGGACCTCAGCAGGCATTGTTAGTAATTAGTATGTTTATATATAATCCTTAACAATTTCCATATACTGTTTGTAGAAGCTATGTGTTGGAAGCTGGTGAATAATCCATGTTATTGAAGATATATGTGCACTATAATTACACTGTTCTTTCTAATGCTGCAGTCAGAAAAACATAGCAGGTAATGACATACATGGAGCCTGGTTCCAGGTTGCAAATGAATGGTGCACCATTAGTCTATTATGTGTGCTGCTTGAGATAGGTTTTACAAACTGTTAAGTGGGCTAGCGACTTCTTCCTTTCGAGGATCTAATGCTGTATCTTTGTAAACTATATGTTTTGAATGCTGGGCATTTTGAGATTCTCGGTCCTGCCAAGGAACACACTTGGGAAAGGTTATCTGGACGCTGAAAGTCAGAGTTTCAGAACTCTAAATGCCCAAGAAAAAGGCTTGTAAATGTTGTCCTTGCTTCAGCTCTCCTTATCTCGACATAACCCTAAGGAGAAAATAGATTCTCATTCATCTAATTTGTATAGTTTTAGAGGATGAAATGCATCAATAAGCAATGTTTCAAAGTCATGCTGTTTCTCTTACTAGCCTGATTTTTGGCTAAAAGCAAGAAGCTATCTAATTGAATTTGAAGGTTCTGTCATTTCATCAAGTAATAATACAATGTGAAATCACCCTCCTAAAATTTTAATTTTTCAGGAGTTTAGCACTGCATATCAGTACATAAAGTAAGTCAAGAACTTTTAAATAATCATAAGGTGGTGAGTCATAGGACTGAAGGCCTGTTCCACCTTCTCACATTCATTATTTTAACCTAACTCTGCAACCACTTTGTGCCTTGCAAATCAAATAGTGGAATATCATTAGAAAACAGAATTAAGAGACCACAGTTGTGAGACCACTCACTCAGGTAAAAAGTTTATTCAGCTCTTATCAAAATAAAAGAGTGTGCAACAGAGGTGGTGTTAACCACATGATCCTAACTCAAATCCAAAATGGGTACTTGAAATTGTGGGTAAGAAGAGAATCCAGTGATGTATTAGAGACACAGAGTAAGAGGTGACAAAGAGTAAGTTTACCCTTCACGTAAGCTGTGCAGTAGAAATCAATGAGTTTGAGTTTGTTCTGTGAATAAAATTCAGCCCCAGTTACTGTATATGACGGAAGGGACAGTTGGTGGATGTTTTGTTACTCTGCTTTGTGCTTTCCATAAGCAAGAGGCAATCCTCTTTATAATTGCACTTATTCTCACCCCAAAGGCTCTGAAGTCTCCTTCACCACTTGTGAGAGCACTTGGGTGATGTTTCTGACAGTCCTGTTCTTCTCTCCTTTTCATCGTGGTTTGCCTGACAGAGCAGGAAGGAGAGTCAGCATGGGCTGCACTGACATGGTGACTGCTAAGAGATCTGATCCAGTCTCATACAGTAATGTTCTTGTAACAAAGCTGATAAAAGTGCAAAATTAAATAGCTCCAACATCTTTAATAAAGTGGGTGGATATGAGAGTGGTTACCACAATTCATTTGGTTCTGGGAACACATTCACTAGAACACTGATAATAAAAAATTGAGACATCTCAGAGGACTGACAGGGGAAAAAAAAAAAAGAAACAAACAAAAAAACCCCAAACAAAACCCAAACAACCCAAACAGGAAAAGTTGAAGAAAAAAAGGTAAAGTTCAAAATAGCCAAATATGTATCACCCAGAGTGACAGTTTTGGTTCTGATTCAAGAAAGCACTTAAACATTTACTTAAGTGCTGCTCTGAATAAGAATGCTTTCCTGAGTTGAAAAGCAAAGGAACTGGTAGCAGTCTAAGTATCTAGCATCCTGTCCCTGATGTAGGGAGGGAATAACTTGGGAAGATATAAATATTAAAAAGCTATGTTTCATCTGTTCAAAATATGATTTTTGCTATTTCAAGTGAAACATTTCTTGGGACATTCTAAGGTAACAAAATATGACAGTAGTAAACATTTTCTTGGTAGTAATTCCAGCCTGGCAGGGAAATCAGTTCACTGACCCCAGAGATTTTCTTGTGTTTGCTCCATTGGTACACTTAAAAAATAAAATAGGGAAAGCAAACTGGAATTTGCAGAAATGTGAACTCACTGCTATTTCAGTGTTAACTTTCCACTAGTGATCTTTGAAGGCTGTTGAGTAAAACCCTCCCTCTTCCCTTCCCCCTTCCTATTACCCTTAATATATTATTATCCAATTTAGCTCCCCTGCCAAGGGAATCTTTTGCTCTCTGATCTCTGCTGTGAAAGGAATGAAAAAGCACAAGTAAGCTGAGAAAGTCTGAAGGAGCAAACTACACCAGGTTCATGCATAATGTAGCCATCACATCTTCTGTTCTCTTAATATTACTGAATTCATATGATATTCAACGCTCACACTCAGAAGAGATAGAGGCATATCTATTCCTTACTTATGGATATTATTTATACATTAATGAATTATCTTTCTGTCAACAGATAAAAATTCAAGAGTCAGGGAATTCCTCCTCTCTCAAGTTCTCTTGATTATAAAACATTTTACATAATTACCAATAAATTATAAGAATTTAGTTTTCTTAGAAAATAAATTTTAACACAGCTCTCACAAACCATATTATGATGCTCTTTAATACTTCAGCTTCCAAATGCAAATGCAAGCTAAGTAAGTAGCATTCTGGATTAACAAAAAAAAAATAATAAAGATAACTGAACATAAATTTAATTACAAAGCCAATTCACTTCAATGGCATAAAAAATTAATCTTATGTAACTTTAAAATGTATGTCTACTGCACTAAGTCCCAAGGCACTACAGTATTGAAAAGTATGAGGTCGGCTTATTTCAGCCATGAGGGAACAGCTCATACAAACTTCCTAGAGCACTTACTGCTATAAGTAATATGAAATGTTTGCTGAGATATCATTGTAAGTGTTTCCTTCAGGTAGATGCATTATAAACAATTAATAGCAGAGAGTCTGCAAGGAGATTCATTCTATTTCTTCAAAAGTGAAGAGGCTATGCAGGAAGGGTACTGAGAAGCCTGTTATATATATTGAAAAAAAAAAAAAAAAACTGAGGCAGAACAATGAGGGGGAAGAATGCTTCTGTTTCTCACTTCTGTTAACGTCCAAGTTCAGAAGAGCATAGCTACTCTTTGTTTGCCATGGCCAAGTGGCATGGTATCAGATTGTGATTTCTTTTTAATCAGTATCATTTAAAAGGAAACAAATCACCATGTATGAGCTGATTCAGTTTGATGAGAAACCCAGAATGACAGAATGGGACAGAAGTGTTACAGAAGAATTTACTTCTGAGTGACAATTAAGTTTAGTGCTTGGGGTAGCAAAATGCAGCCTGGTCATCATCTGATGCACTGCAAAGTGAGAAGACTGAAAACATTAAGCAGCAATTTGCTTTTAAAGAACAGTCAGATGAAAGTGGCTGCAGCCTTGTTTTTAAATACCCAAATGGATGAGATGTGCAGATAATAACGCAGTGTGCAAAGGCTGGAAGAAGTATGGAAGGCTCCTTGTGCAGGCATTGGTGGTTTGGTGTGAGGGAGGAAGAACCTACAAAATAAATTTTTTAAAAGGTGATACTTAATGCATAACTCTTGGCTAATAACTCCTTGTTCTGAAAAGTACAAATTGATGCTTTTTCTTTCATCTAACTTTGCTAAAATCCCTAATTTGATGTATTGAAATTGACATGGAAATTATGAGGAAGCTTAGAGCGGGGTGAAATCCTCCTACCTGATGCAATATGCTCGAGGCTCAGCAGCAACTCTCTTGTGAGCCAGAAAAAATCTTCTGAGGGCTTGTGTGTGAGAGGATTTGCTCTGAAGGGGGGATTCTTTGCTGTAACCACTTCATACAACCTGGCTTTGAGAAATGTAGCAGCCAACTTTCCCATACCACCAGATAGTGCATCCCAGCATATGGAAATACAAGTGGGAGCTGTGCACTGCAACTGCACTGCTAGCCGGCTGCTTGCTGAAAGGAGATAGAGATGCCTGTTTCCACATCCCGGGGACTGTGACTCTAAAAACTCACAGAGAGATAGATCACGGGGCACTTCATCTTTGAAGGCTTTTGAGAACAGGTCAGATGAACGTGCCACAGATGGCCCTTTTGAGATGGGGTAGATTAGATGACCTCTCAAATTTCTTTTCACGCTGTTCTGCAGCTCTGCGATCTATCTTTTGAGGAATAGCTGATGCCAATTTCAAATCCTAAATAGCCTATGATAAATGAATCTTCTTGATGAAATGTTATTCCTCAGTGCTGCTCCACATCTTCCAGTCTTTTCTGTGCACTTAGCGTAATACCAGCTTGGCAAGCAAAGCACAACCAGAGAGACAGCTGGTGAAGACAGCTATGTTGTGGGTGCAACTTCTTAAGGGAAGTGATAGGAGGCAGAAGAGTGGATTTAGTCTGAACCACTACAAAGTGAGGGGATTAACTGTTCCCTTCTCACCTGCTGCAATCCTCTTTCTGAACAGAGAAGAGGATTGAGAGTTGGAAGAAAGGGGGGCAGAATTTGGGAGGCTCTTTTCTCGCATCCACTCAGCACAACAGTTCTCTTTATCAGAGGAAAATGATCGGTCACCTGTGATAACACACAATCCCCTTATTATGACAGCAAATACAGCAATTCTTATGAACTTTCTCTGCAGTCTCTCTTCCTCTCTTCTCTGTCCTCAAAGGGAAGGCTTGCTGGCAGTGAGGATTTAAGCCTGGGATTGTGCATAAATGCATGTGCACATTTGGACCACATTGCTTATGCACTGCCTCTCCCCAGCTGGTAAGGCAAGGCAGTCAGAGGTCTTAGCAGGGTCCAGGTGGAGGTATAGCGGCCAGATAAACATGCCAGATGTGCTTGGTAGGTGTGCTGGTTCATGGAAGATGTAAGTGAAAAGGGACAGGATTGAGCTCTACAGCAACGCTTCCAAAAGGGAAGGTAACACGTACTCACATAGGCTGAGAGTCCAGCGAGGAGCAGAGACACCAGCAGAGCAAAATAGTGTGGGGAGGCAGCAGGAGAACCAGCAAAGAAGTTCATATATAACCATGATAATGCCAAACTTGGTCTGAGAAATGATGCATCTGACTATGATAGGAGCAAAAGCTGCCCGGAGATTTGCCAGTTACGTGGTTGTGACAAGCTACTTGTTGTGAATTCAGATTGCTTTGTACCCAGCATCTGGTTTACACTGCCCATATATTTTCAAGCATTAAAAGACTACTTTCCATTTCCTGATCTAACTACAGAAACAATTTCCCATTGTGTCAATAATGCTGCCTGAATAAATATTACTCATTTCTAAACTGGGTAATACAGAGTTGTTATCAACTATCCTGGAACATCAACCAGGGCACTCAACCCATCTCACTGAACAATACATTATTACTTTCTTTCTCTCTTGGTTCCCCAGTATATCCAGAGATACAGGACATGCTATTTGTACGCCCACTTTACACATCTGAATTGGATATCAAAACCATGTGTCTTATTCTCACTACAGTGAATGGAAGGAGAGAGCCCATTCCACAGCAGAATACAGAGTAGGGACCTCAGTGTGGCAGGCTCCCCAGAGTGACTGCCCTGTCCCCTATGGCAAGCAGTGATCAACGGGCAGAGTGAGTTGGTGATTAGGGCTTAAGGTTAACTGTGGCCCTGGCTGGAAAAGCAAAACTGGTGCTTTGGATGGAAGTTGGTGTAGAGCAGCAGAGAAGACAGACAGCGACTTCAGGGCTTGCCTAGAGAGGAGCGAGTGAATGCAAAGAGCTCAAGTAAAGTTAATGGGCATAAATATAAGCCTTTAAACTACAGTGTGCATGCCCTTGTTTGGGGTAAAGTACTCTTAGGTTAATGTACTTTGAAGGTTGCCTTACTCCCAGATGAGAAGCATGTACATGGCGGTTTAACAGGCTTTGATATATGCTCATTAACTTTACACTCTTAGTTGGCTCTTCATAAATTTCTGATGTATTGACTCTGTTGGGAGTTCTGTTAGGTTTATTTTAGTTCTTTGTTGTAGTTTTACTGGAAAACAACAATGTCTGTGATTTCTCAATGAAAAACCAACCCTCGCCACCATTCCAGAAAAATAAACAGTCACAAAATAGAATTTTTTTTAAAGAGGCAGAAGAGTTAACAATGGTAGCAGAGACAGCTGTTCACTGGGGATGCAGGGTACCTGTCATAGGAAATGCTGATAGCACCAAAAAAGCAAGGCAGGGTCAGTTACTAGAATGTGATTTGTATGAAAATATGTTGTGTAGTTTAAAGGTCCAGTTTTGACAATTTTTATTATTACTTTATGGGGTTTTCTATAAAATGTTGAACTTAGTATTGTGCTAGTAATATTTATGAAATGGTATTAGAAAATGCAATAAAAGTTTATAGGAAAGTCATTACCGTACCCATAAAGCAATGGCTCATCCAAAATACCACCAATGGAAAAGTAATCAATCTGCATCAGATGAGTCAAGTGGCTTCAGGGGACTGATGCCAATCCAGACGCAGCCATGCACACCACCTGAGAAAATGGGGCTCTGTGGGTCGTGGAGAAATAAAACGATGGCTTTATCAGGATTCAGCACAAAGCATCTTGTCCTGCCCCTATCCCCAGGGATTGCAGAGCAGCGCTGTCAGTGCTACTGAGAAGTGGGGATGGAGAGCCCGGGCCTGGGCAGGGGGGCTCTGCCCACCCCGAAGCCCATAACAGTAATTATTAACTGCTAATGGCGAGAAAAACCATTATGGTACACAATAGGCTTTCCTTTCACACCGCTAATTGTGTGATGAACTTACTTTGGCAGTAAATTGTCACATCTGCTGTGGAGAGAGATTACACTTAGGGAAATAAAATAAATACAGTTGCGGTTCCTTTATCCCTGGATGATTGAGACGTTTAAAAAAATAGAAAAAGAGAAAACTTGGCAGATGGAACGTATTATTTGTTAGACAAGGCTTTAGGGGGAGGTAATAACTTTTTTTTAGACAACTGATATGGTAGGAAAAACAGGCAAGCTTTCACAAGCCCTCCTCAATTTGTTCTTTCTGCTCTGATTGCACTTTGGAGAGCAGTAATACCAAAGGCCCTGGTCGAGGTACATTTTATGGTGGCAGTACGAGCTGGAGATTCCTTCTGCCCATGTCCTTCCACTTGCTCCTACTTCACCAGCTTGTCCCCCCTTGTCTTGATCCTTCAGCCGTGCAGAGGCAGCTGTCTGGGTCTGGAAATAAATAGGGTGGCAGAGCTGAGTGTGGTGTCAGTGGTGGGTTGAGCTGCTGCTTGCTTTTTCATGCTAGTGCCAGTGCTCGAGGTGTACTCATTGTCATCCGGATCGTGGAACTCATCCTGTCGCAATGGTACTCAGGCAAAAAAATCAACAAATAAAGAGACTCAGTGTTTGGAATAAAAAGATGGATAGTCGGTTTTCTTCTCTGGGAGGGAGGTAGCTGTGGAACACTGAGGGTCATTAGAGGCTGCGGGAAAAATGTGTCACCAAACTTGTATCATTGTGAACCCAGTGACTTTTAGTTCCTATTGTCACCCTCTAGTTAGTAATTCTTAAGGAACTGCTGGCTTTTTCATCTTCTCTATGCTGAAATGTTCTGGAATTTAACAGCTCTAGTCCTTTTATCAGTGAAACAACTTTTGGAAAGCAGAGCAATGCTTATTGAATACCTTGCAATATGAATTTTTCTTTTGCAGTCTTAAGTCTGTCACCAGTCTTCAGCTCTTCAAAATACCAGTTCTCATTATTATTTACTTCTACGTACTAGTTCTAAACATCAGTGTCCTAGTAGGTGTTCTGCAGATTTTTTTTCCGAGCTCCAGAAAATGTTCTCTGTTTTTCTTCGCTTCTAGAAGTTGTTCTGTAGTTATTATTTATATTGCAAGATGGATGACACTTCAACGGACCAAAATCTGTTAAAAGGCAGCAGAAAATTGCATCCCATGTGTACTTTAATGAATTAGGAATAGAAGAGAAGAAAAGAAGGAGGAAATTTTACAGAGAGATATTTAGTTATTATTTCCTTGGGCTATAATAGTCTGTGCACAGGGATTGGATATTTATATCTTTATTTAGATATCAAAAGAAGAAGATAATGTTACAATAGTACTTGCATCTTTGGAGATTCAGTTATATGGTAGAGACGTATCGTATCATAAAGAAAAGAGACAACACACATATAAATTATACTTTTATCTTTTTTAATAAATATGAAAGGGAAGGATTGTTCTGATCTATATAGCCATATTCAACTGAATCTTGATCCACCAGAATTTCAGTTAATGGAAATGGGAATTTTGGATGAGATGTGGGAAACAGTATTATCAAAACATTGTTCCTAACAGTCCTGAACAGTGTTTCTAAAACTACCAGTGTGGTGGCAGTATTTTCAGATGTGCCTACAGATAACTGGATGTCTCTGTTTTAGAAAGATGAGACCTTAGAGGAATTTGTTTTTATTGATGCTTGGTGTGATGCTCTGTATAATATGTGCAGGCCTATTGTCAAAAAATCACAGTGATCATTGGGGTGTCTTAGCAATAATCTCAAATTGCTTGAGAGGAATGACAAATCTTTTCTTTAAATGTCCTCTAACAAGAGTCATACTTTCAAACGTATGTCTGTGTCATGTCACTCCCACTTTTCAATACCAACTGCTTTTTTATATGTCAGGTCCATAACACTTGGTTTGCGTTCTGCAAAGTCACATTTACACAATCCTTTTGTCAGTTTGATTGAGACAAATGCAGAAAGTGACAGGTGGGTTAATGGTCCTACCACAGTGTCATCACATCACTTCAGGAAATGGCATCAACATACAATCATGGCATGATGTACTATTACAGTTCATTTGCCTTTAGAACAATTTTGGAGAATCAGTGGGTGTCCCATGGTTCAAGATCAACCGTAAAACTACACATCCTGCTCCTCCAAGTTGTTAATACATTATTCCATGCCTTAGTTCCTGCAATTGATTTGCGAGCCTCTGGGGCTGGGCAAAAGTCAGAGCTTCAGTCTTCAACGATAGTACTGCACACCGGGTCACATAACCATGGTCTGTAAGATACACACGTTTTATTTGCATTCTGAATTCTTGTAGTTATAAAACAGTCTCCTTGTCTTCAAGACTTTTCATGTCCTACACAGTGCTCTGCTTTCTCCCTGTATCATTCTTAGTGTCCTAATTACAGCTTTCTGTCTGTCCAGCACTGCTCCCTTATCCATATAAAATTCATCCTGTGGGTTTCTCCTCTCTGCTGTTTGCAGTAGTTCCCCCGCTCACCTTGCCAGGCTCTGTGCTTCCCTGCTTCACATCCGCTTTAGCGATGCATTAGGAAAGTTTAGATTTCTTGTGCTGTCTGCAACAGGCAAGTTTCTGTTCATTGCCAACCCTCAGCTTGAGACCAGTACCTTCAGTCCTAACATATAAACTTTTTTATTTCACCATTTGTCTGCATTTACACTGCTTCCCTTTCATTGAAGCACTCCACAATAGAATGCTTTGGTATTACATAACTTCTGCGAGTAGCAATGTATTTCTGTGAAAATGCATTATGAAATAAATTGTATTGCATTGTATAGAAGACATAATATGACATTCTCTGGAGGAAGCAATTATTTGCTCAATAATGTCCACCACATTCAGCTCTTCAGCTTATGGGACATTCTTGTAAGGGCAGAAGGGTATGTTTCTTGGTAAAATAATTGTATTTTAATTTAGAATACCCTCTTTCACTAAAATGAAAACTATATAAAACTGCATAAAAGCAGTCTCATCATGGCCATAAGAGAAGTGGACTTTTCTCATTTAATTTATTTTAAGAAAATGTATTTCCTGCTTCTTTTCAAAATTGTTATTTCTAGATGTGGATGTCCATATAAATTAGACTTCTTCCTGTCTGAATCACAGATACAATATAATATTGGGAGAACACAAATTGCAGAAGTTATTTTTGTGGGAGAGTATCTGTGACATGTCATTCTTTAAAAGTTTTTTTAAATTCCTTTTTCAGGTCTTCTGCGGATTCACTTGTAAACAAAAATTGGAGTCTGCTTGTATTTTTTGTAATCAAATTTAGCCATCCTTTTTCTTCAAAGGACAACTGTCAGCAAAAGGACAACATTTAAATGGTACCTGGTAAGAGTTTTGTTGTTGCCCTGATAAGTTTGGTTATCTAATCTCATTCAAAAAAACTTCAGAACATTAGAAGGTGTTCAATAAAAGGCTTCTTATTTCTGGCCTCTTTGTTAATAGCCTTGAACTTTCCCTTAATTTTGATCACTGACTGTGTAATCACCTAGCTCTTTAGCAGGGGGCACAGTAGACTCTCATCTTTGTGTAATGCAACCTTAGTGATGGGCCAGGTCACCCAATAAATAAAAGCAAATTGAAACTGGATTGTGGTCTTCTATCAAAATGCACAACTGTGTTTAGACATTTAAGGATAAGGTGTGCTACATGCAATCCAAAAAAGATTAAAGCAGCAAAAGAGTCTTTACTGTCCAAGTGCACCTCAGGAGTTTCCAGGCTTAACACTCATTTAAACAGGATTCATGGGACTTTACTGAAGGGAGACCAGAGTGGCTGCGCTGGAGGCTCTTCCAAAACAACTTCTAAAATTTTGTACCTTTTTAGCAATGTGTAAAATATTAAATAATTTTACAGCACAAGAGTTGTGCTTGTTTTCCCAGCCTAAATACCAAAAGACTACAAACATGAGGCAATAAAATGTCTTTGAATGTCTCTAAATTATTTTTTTTAATAAACTGTAAGGCCTCTATTAAGCACCACCTATTTCCAAGTCAAAAAAAGCCTGTAGAGATTTTGCTTTGACAGATATGTATGTACATAGCATCTTCTGTGTAGAACTGAGTAGGTTGGATTTTTTTTCCTTTCTCCTTTCTTTTAAGTCAGTTTGGTCATCCAAAATGGGTCCTAATCAAATCTGGTTGTGAGTAATCTTAGGCACCCTTGCTCCTGCTTCTGTAGGATGGATTCAGGTAAGCATGATTCAAATCATGACTTTTCTTCTGTCAGAAGTGGAAGGAAAGTAAAATCAGATATAAAAATATTTCCCTCTCAGTAAAGTAATGGCAATCTAACAGGATCTGTGTGGAGCTTTCCTTTGCCAGAGTTTACTAGACATTGTAAGAGTCTGTCAGATGATCTCTGATTAACCAAGACTAAAAAAATCAATATTTATGTTAAGTAAATGGTGGTTGGCAAGTAGATGGGAAAATATTCAAAAATTAATGTAATTGACCCATATAACACACAAATGGAAAAAACAAAACTGTGAAAACTATTTTTCAGGGTCTCAGAGTATGAGCAAGGAGTAGCTTGCTGTGGGCCATATTCAGATGTCTTTCTGCATATCTATCTCACTTTTCTAATGAACCATTCTACCACTGTTTTGAATTTGTCCATTTTAAACCATGTGGGAGCCCCTCCTCAGCACAGAGGGCCTTTCACTTCCACATAAATGCATTGCCTATCATATAACAATACCTCTTTGAAATGCTTTTTTACTTGAGATCCACTGAACTATCCTCAGCAAAGAGATGTACCTTTTCAATCCTCTCTTATAAAGAATTTTCATATAGGCTAATCTAGTCCAAAGCAGTAAATATATTTATATATACTTTTAATGTATTTTATATGCACATATTTGATCTGTATCTTATCCAGAATTGCCCTTCAGTTAAGAACCCTGATTTACAAAGATTGGTTCTGTTAAAATTTTAGTTGTATGATTTTCCATTATCAGGAAGGTTCATTGTTACTTAACTGTGAGAAGGGATAAAGTGTTTCTTTATACATTTGTTTGTCATAGACATCCCTAGCATAGGGATCAGGAGAGCTCTAGGAAGAATGAAGTAAGGTTAAAAAGAGCAAAATTTTTACTGCGAATGTTTCAGTTGGTGTGTATGAGAGTAAATGCTGGAGAAAGCAAAAGAATTGCATTGCTGGATGACTTAGCTCCCTGACCTCCTTCTGACTCTTACAGACACATCCCCTGAAAAGTATAACAAAATATTTAAAATCAAACTATTCAAAACCAAGGATGGGAAGTGGTTTAGTGCTGAAACTTCTCTGGATGTGACCTTCTGTTAAGAGCACTCAGAGTGTGCATACCACCAGATCTAAAAATAAATGATGGACAGAAAATTGGCAGGATGCTCCCTGAGGTCTAAACAGTGTAATGTCATGTAGTTTGTAACTGCATGGATATTTGTCGCCGCAATCCTGCATGAAGGACACACACTGTGCAAACTCTTATTAATGTGTTACATTGCTTTTTGGTTGTGTTTGCTGAGTTGAGTCTGATATTTTCCCTTTTCTTCCCTGAATTCATTGTGAGACGCTATCTGATACTTCATGAATTGCATAATAGTGTCTGCTGTGAAGTATGCAAGTACCTGATTATAGCATACACCTGTACTTGACAGCTTCATTGACAAATTTGTTAAAACTATTTTCTCTTCGTGCCCCCTCCAGGATATTATAAACTGCTTGTGCCATAGGAGGTCACCCAGGAAGGCCTGTGTGCTGAAGAAGAGCACCTCAATTGCCATCTCATTCATACCTCTCAAGATTTTTAAGATGAATTATTTATCAAAGATGCTTGTGTCAGAAGTTTGGACAGCAGATGTCTTTAATTATTCCAGACTTTTTTCCTTCCGTGCAGCACATGGTGAGTTTCTCGACTGCTTTGTCTTCAGGATACCAAGGAACAGACTGAAGAAAAATGTTTCTCTACTTGCATGCTAGCAGTGACTAAAGGCAATAATGTCCTCATATCCATGCCACAGTTCTCTGCTCAGATATTCAGCTCCCTACATGTGGGAGACTCCCACTGGTGTCAACAGGAGCTGAAATGTGCTGGACTGACAGTTCTGGATGCTGAAGGTCTTTTTGTCATGTAAATGCATTTTAATAGACTAGACAAGACACTATCCAGTATAATCACAATCTTGGTAATGAGAGGGAAGATGTGTGAGAGGACATGAGAATTAATTACACCCACCATTGAGATCAAGCATGTGTGAGAGGGGAGGATTCTAGTGGGAAGGCTTCATGTTCACCCAGTCTGTGGACTGAGCTCTCCTGTTTGAAAATCAGCCTAAGATTTTTCTCTTACTTCAGTATTCAAAAGAAGAATTCAGTGATGCATCAGCTGCAGGCTGCCTCTCTGCAGAGGAGTCAGACAGCCTGCATTGACAAAGCAGCAGCATGCAGAAATTCCAAAACACAAGAACTTTTTAAATTTGAATTTACATTACTTATGACTTTCTGTGAACATTTGTGTAAGAAATATATTTCTTATAAGACCTAAACAGATATATAGAAACTCAAATAATATCTGACATATCTGAAGAAGCCCTGGCATTTAAAGGTTCCCACAAACATCCTAAAATACCTTTGTGAAAAAACAGCACCATGGAACATGCTCTTCTAACAGGTAAGGATTGCAAGCTCTAAATAGGGAAAGGCAATTTCATAAGTACTTATTCCCAGGCTTGTTCCTCAAAGCACCTAGTAATGCCTGTCACTGAGCAAGGCTAGTGATGTGGGCCAAGTCGGACTGCTGCTCTGTTGCAGCGGGAGCTGCTGTGATTCGTGACACAGGAGCACAATGATGAGAAGATTTTCCCATCAGCTCATAAACAAATACTCATTTCAGTGAATGTTTTGTGAAAGACGATTGCAAAAATACTCCCTGGTAAAACACCAACAGCTCTTGGATACGGGTTTTAATTTACCAGAATAAACCATGAGTTTTTCACTTAGGTCTAAAGTACGCCTTTAGGTTTTCATTTAAGGTTATTCCTTTCCAGGAAATTGAAGCTATATAAATACATGATGTAAAAAGAAAGGCAGGCTAAGAGATGAAGAAAATTGGAAGGGCAGAAACATAAAGAAAGGAACAAGAGTGAGGGGAAGGAAAAGAAAACAGCTAAATAAAGAAAGAATTATTTTCCCCTTCCACCCTGAAATGAGCACTGATGTTTTAGGCCTGCAAAGTTTCCTTTCAGAACCAAGTTACCCATACTGCCTCCACTCTCCTCATTGGCTTTGTGCTGTGGCCAAGGCTATAAATGAGCCGCAGGTGGGCTGGCTGGGCCCTGGTAGCAGGCAGGTCTCAGGCTTGGTTTCTCCTCTGTGCAAAAAATAAATAAATAAAAGAATGCATTGAACAAGAGCTTCTTCTCCACCTGCGAACAAGTAAGAAACTTTGTGCTTTATGAAATGACATGACACAAACAAGTCACATTAATATTTCCAGTTTAGTGGGGAGTGTGTGTCTCCACTTCTGGTTTTAGCTGAAGTCCTTCTTCTCTTGCTGACTGTTGTTTGTTTGCAGTATTACACATTCAGACAAAGGGAAGAGGAGCAAGTGAATATTTGTGTGCTGCCTGTATATTAGGTTTTTGGTGAAGATCGTGCTTCTGGTGTAAAAAATGAGCTCTGAAGGAAAGGAGATTACGCTGGGTGCTGTTAGGTGTGTGTGGATCTGCTCTTGAAGGTCCTCTGTGAAGTGAGCTTCTGAGGATAGCACATGGTCTCAGGCAGCAGGTTGGTGTTTAGTCATTTGTGTGGTGTCTGTCTTGGGTGTGTTAGTGGAGCTCATAAGCTACAGGTGATGATGTCACATTTTCTGTGTGCTATAAAAATAAATGTCTTTCCATACTCTTAGTTTATGATGTTTGCAGGTTGTTGGCTCATCTTATTTCCTCTGCTGGTCTGTGGTATAAAAAAAGAAATTTCGTTTTGGGAACAGAATTTTGTTCCCAACAGACTTATGCCCTGCACTCTGCCCTGGTGAATCCCCCCCAATGTTACTATACCCAAAGGAAGCTTACTCTTTAGCTGTTGAGTAGGCTACAGATCTTGGATCAGTTTTATTTAGAGCTGGGGAATGAGGTATTGATAAAGAGGCTGTCATAAGCATTGAAGCTACCATATTTTCAAGAATCGTGTTACTTGTGCTGCAGAGCACAAGTACTGATTGCCCAGGACTGAGGGGTGTCTCAGTCAGCCCCCAGGAAGTTTTCTGTTCCTGCTGGTGACCAGGAACCTCACTGATGGGCGATGGCCAGCTTTCCTCTTCTTGGCTTGGCATGGGAAAACCAGACCCACAAAACAATCCTTTTTCATGCACCACTGGGCTTAGTGAGGAAGTGTAGGCTGCTTACAGTGAAAGTATTGAGGTCTCCTCTTTAGAATATGAACCTAACATTTCTCTAGGCATCGAGTCTGCAGTACCCCACTAGCTCTTTTCCTGGTTGCTTTGGCAAAACTTACACTTTCTTTTTTACAACTATGAGTGACTGTAAAGGTTAGGATTTTTTTTTTTTTCATTTTTAGAGGTTTACTGTGTATTTCTCCTCCCTTAACGATACAAGTAGACCTTTTTCTTTGACTTCTTCCTCCTTTTATGTTTCTCTGCTTGTGACTAACAGACTTTTCTAATCTGCAGCTTTCCTTCCATATAGGTTGCATCTATGTCACACCACACACATATGTTTCTCTCTGAACCTTCTTTTTCTTTGTCATCTCTGTGATATCCTTATTTACTGCCTCCTGTTTTAGGGCACTGTCATTATTTCTTTCTTGGATGAGTTAAAAAGAAAATTTGGAAACTATTGATACAGGGATGTTTGAATGTTGTTCCAAAATCTCCCTCTTAATCTGTATGACCAAAAAATGAAACTTTCTGTTCTTTACAGGCTTTTTTTTTTTTTTCTAAATTACTGATGGAAGAAACTCTGTGGTACTCTGCTTCTACTGAAACTTGCTGCGATGTGAGATGGGGGAAAGAATACACTTTAGTTATCCATTTTAATAACAAATATCTGACCTTTCTTTTTCCTGTGGATTTTGTGCCATTTCTGCACATCTGTGTTCTGCTTTTTTTATGATCTTGTGGTGGTTTATGTGCAGCTTTTTTTTTAATATATTTTATTTCCCAACATAGAGTGTCTGAATTTGTTTTAAGTTGTACTGGAACAGAACTCTGTTATCTGTACAAATAGAGCCCCACAACAAACTTGTCCTGCCAAACCATATTTACTGTACATATTGTATTTTTCAGCAGCAGAATACTTATTTTGAGTAAAAAAAAAAAAACCACCTCATTTTCTTAATTAACTTTTTTTATTGAGGGTTTAATGCATGTTCATTACAGAAATTGCAGCTCTCCTCTGAAAACTGACTGCAAAAAAAAACTTCTTTGTGGGGTTTCATATTTATAGTGCCCTAGTGATTTTCAGATCAAATACACTCAGTTTGATAGTAAAATGATGTTTTTGTTTTTCTGCCTGGCAGCCTTGTGCATTCAACTGGGGCTCTGGCTCAAGCTGGGTTTTCTGCCTTCCCATGCATCAGCAACAGCAGGGCAAATTACAGCTTCTGTTTACACCTGCCTTTTCAGTAGGGTTGTGCAGGTGTGACAAAATACAGCTTAGCAACCAGTTCCCCTTATTATAAGAGGGAACTCAAATCTGGCTTGCCTGCTGTTGTGTTGGCTCTGTAAAACTAACAGGACTTATGAAGGGGAAAAATCACTTTTCTTTTTGTCATAGTCGCCAGTACTTTTACACTTGAGGAACAGGTCTGATAGACAGACAAACAAGCAGTTGACAACTTCTCATAGTCATGCTCCTGAAAAGCAGCTGTGCTTCTAGCCAGGAAAATAAATCCTTTTGAATGAGGCAACTGGTTGTGTTCTTAGCAGCTTCTATACATCAAGTTTAGGACAAAATCTTTTCCTGCTTCTGGGAGGCTGTAGCATGGAGTCATTCCCTAATTCCCAAGCAAAAGTAAGTTCTCTGCGTTGCAGAGTGTAGAGCTGCTTCCCAGACCAGGGCTGTTCTGTATATGGCTTCTGTTTGGGCAGTATTGTGTAGATAATCATGGGGAACACCCAAGTTCCTGCTGTAGTGCAGGGAAAAGAAATCATTTACCTAAAAATTCTGGTGGGTTCTAATGTGAGATTCATGTCATTGAGGCAAACAAGTCTGAGGCACCTGGGGCAGAAGATTCACTCCCTTGAGGACAGTTGGTCATCTAACCATCTGCAAAGTTTTTGGTGAGTGGCCTTTTGGATACAGTTGCCTACTTTGGATTAAAGTTGATTCAAAGTGGAAATGGATCAAAGTAAGGCTATCCCAGGGTAAAAACTTGAACCCATGTTTACTAAAGTTTTGGTAGACTGAGCAGAGCTTCTGTTTCTGAGCTAGCACTGGGACACCACTCCTTTGCAGCCACTGAGATCTTTAGGCACGTCGCTCCAGCAGACATCTCTTCCTAAACCAGTGTATTCAGAGGGTGGACCAGCCCCTGTAATGTTCAAGTGCCTGGAGATTTTCGGTGCTACTTTGACATTGGCTATCTGCAAAGCAAAATCTTGTGGAAAATGGACAGAAAAAAATCCACTGGTTTCACTGTTCAACTTTTAAGAAATCTTGATGGTTATAAAAGTAGTTGCATCTTCCTCCCCCCTTCACTCCCTTGAAAATACTACTGAATACAATAGGATGAGGAACAAGGGGATTACTTGAATTCTTTCTAGATAAAACTTGCAAGATTTTTTCTAATTACAGTGTTGCTATACTTAAATGGAAGACAAAAGTACTGATCATTTTGATAACAGGTTCCCATGTGGTCGTTATATTTGAGATTATTGTAGCATCCCAATGTGTGGCAACAACTATTTTGTTTCATCCCTGTTCTTTTTTTTCCTGCCACATGCTTTTTGCTTCATTTCCTTCTTATAACATTGTCACATGTTTGCTCTACCTGAGCTTGCAGCTTTATTAAACATCATTATAGTCTATCTTGTCACAACATCAATGTATTGCTACTTTCAGTGAAAAGGCTTTGTATATTTTTTTAATTAAAGAGGGTGTATTTTATTCTTTGGAACTGAAAGCCATAAGTAGAAAGACCAGCATAAAAACACTGAGAAGTAATTAATTACAAATGGGCTTCTCGGCACGTAGGGAAAGGTTTTCATTTTGACGTTAATATACTAAGGATATGATTAAAATGCATCAGGGAAAAAAGCTTTTACAGTTAATTTGAACTGTGTTGGGTATGAATAGCGGTTTCACACTTCTTCTGTGGAAGATGCTTACCTGGAATTTAAAACGTGTGCACCTTGACGCATGGCTCCGAAGTATTTTCTGTAGCGCCTTCTGAAGTAAACTGTCATGTAGCCTGAGGTGAATGGTTTTTCTACTCAGTTTTGTATCCAAACAGCAGTAATAGGTGGTTATCCACTGAAGCATAAAAGTATCTGTCTACGTCCCAGTACTCTAGCTCTCTCAGTTGCTGGAAATTCTGGCAAAAAAAGACACACAAAATAGAGGAACAGTTCTCCATTTGGGGTCCCCACTGCATCCAGCAGTCTGTGAGCTAAAGCTCTGGTCCCATGGCTGTATGTGTAAAAGCTGTGATATATTTGTTTTAAGCAGGTGTCTAATTTGGAAATCCCTGTATGTATTTGGGCTTCATACCACTTTATGGGCAGCAGGTTCCTCAGGGCCCATTGTGTTTATTATCCTTGTTGCCTCTTTATTCCTTTGAAACTTTAGGGAAGAGAAAGAAAAACTCTTTGTCTTTGTCTTCATCCCCCCTGAGCCCTGCCTCTGTAGATGCATTTGTAAGGGCAAGACCTCTGTTGTGACTTAATGCTGACAATGAGACAATATTATCAGAAGCCTTTTTTGTGACTATTAACTGAGACTGTGTGTTCTGCTGTCCAGGGAGTAGATTAATTCACAGGTGGTGGTCTTGTTTTCTTCCTGTCATGACATGAAAGTACTGTTTTCATGGGTTAATTATCTGCATGTAGCAAGGAACAAAGGTCAGGGATCTGCGCTAATATTCTGAATAAAAGTGAATTTTCTAAGTAATTACTGAGAAAAGTGGGGAGTTAAGAAAACAAACTGGACTTCAGGCTCATGCAGACCATAATCGTGCCTCTCCTGCCTTCTGAGATGCCACTTGTGTAAAGGTCATTAAAAAAAATAAGCTGATATTAATAAGCACAGCCTCCTTGATGTCAGGAGACATGGAGAGACCATAGGATATAAAGAACATCATTTTTCCCTTCCTACTGTTTGAGCTGCAATCGTGGCTATGAGTGAGCAGATTTCTCAGAAAATGAATGAGCTACTTACTGTCTTGTTAAACACGATAGAATTTAGTGGAAATGTGTTTTTCTGGAACCCTATTTTTTATTTCCTATCTTACACTTGTTAAGGAATTGTTTGATAACTTGCTAATCATACAGGGGTGCATCATAGAAGAGGGAGTGAGATATCTGATGAAGGGCGCAGATCTGACATCTCCATGTTTATAATGGGAATTGTTTTCCACGATAAGTGTCCTGTTCCAATATATTTGCTACTTAGAATAAAGTATGCAACGTGTTTTGGTTTGCTTTTTGCATTGCTGTGCACAACTCTGCAGGTCAGAGCACATGGATCAGAGTCTTCATAGAACTGACTTGCTCATTACCAATTAAAACCAGAACAATAGTGCTTTTGCTCTGTTTTAAGGTGGCATCTCTGAGAAGTGACTTTCCAAAGACTCAGACTCTTCATCCAAAGATTGACAGCTCAATCTTTTGATGAAAACTCTAAGGCTGAAAGTAGTATGTTAATTAGTAGAGCAGCAAATCAATAAACTTACCACTGTTGCCTCATCTACTGTCCAAATAAATGAGTTCAGTATTTTACATCTGCATTTCCCTTCTTTACCCCTCATCCCCTACAAGATAAAGAATTTAAGATCTTTACTTCACTTGCAGCTATACGAAGGACAAATTAGAAACTGCTACTTTCTATGAATACAACAGACTGATACATTAAGAATTTTTTTCTGAAAATGGCTTTCATTGGTACAGCCAGATAAAGTAATTTATTTTAGATCCATCTTTGCAAATAGGTCCTGTTGAAAAGGCTGGCTGCTAAGACTGTTTAGCTCTCAGAATGAATCTTCCTTTTGAAAAGTGTTTAAAGATTTAAGCTTAGCCCTAGACATCAATTTCCAAAAGCTTTCGGACTTCAAACAATGAGCTTAACTAGCCTCTAGAATAACATGAAAGGTAGTACAATGTCCAGAACATCTATTGAAAAAGCCTCTAATATCTCTAAGTGCCCAATTTATCTTTGGATTTAACTTTAAAACTGATGGAATTTTTAAATGAGGGAAAAGTTCTTCTAAAATGTAATCATAAGCTGCTCTAAAACACTGTTCTGAACCGACTGGGACAGATTTAGTTTCTTACATACCTATTTGCAGTAAGATATGCTGCTTGAGGGGATGATTTACTGTTTCTGTCAAAAGGAGCTGCAGTTCCTCTTGCAAAATTGTTAGAGGCTGAGTCTAAAGGGATTAGCAGATTTTAAGTTTAAGCTTTCTAGTGTGTCGTCTGGTTAATTTATGGTACGTCTTTTAGTGGCTGTGGAAATGGTCTGCTTTCTAATATGGTACCACTGATAGCTTTATAGAGAATTTTAATTGCTTTACAGTTAGCGTTTTTAACTCTTCTAACCCCCTTCTTCATTCTTTCCTTTCCTGAAGTGAGGGCTCCAGCTGTTCAACTCTGGTATGTCTCCTTACTTCTGTTCTTCATTGCAACACACACATTTTAGATGTGGATTGGAACAAGTGACTTTGTCAGTAATGGCAAATGTCTTCCTTCCTCAGATGTCTCCAGTACCATAATGGTAAAGAGGCTGTAGAGGACTTGCCAAGATGTGGTCTTATCCACGCAGACATGGCAGTTGTCAGGTTTTCATGCCATTTTAATTTGCATTAAGAGAAAAATGAAAGAAACAAGCTTTTCTTCATTTATCACAACAGTTCTGTCAAATTTGCTCTTCTGTGATGATTGTTTAATCTAAGATGTGGTTTAAATGGTTTTCAGTTTATGGGTATGTCTTTTGAATTAAAGTTATTTCATGAAGGCTGTATAACCTGGCGTGAGACACTGGAGGATTTAAAAATCCTAAACTGTCTTCCTTTCCCTGTAGTTTCTCAAAATAGCCTTTTGAAGTGTTCAGCTCTTCCCATGGGGAGTTCTGGGTTTATAAATAGGGGTGTGTGCGAAAGTCCTTGCAGGGGGCACGATATCTAGAACTTCATGTCTTTTGAGAACCTGAGCTTAGGAGACCAAACTTTATAGTTCAATACAACTATGATGTTGATCACTACTGAAACAAACCAACTACAATGTCTAAAGCCTTCTTTCTTTGCCCAGCAGAGTTAGACTAGGTTGGTGTACCTTGCAGGATATGACCAAACTGCCTACATCTAGAACTATGGCTTTTGTGCTTGGGGGGTTTTCTGGTGGTGGATTTTACTTCTCTGTTTAGTACTTCTGGCAGAGTATATCTGATCTCATTGTCTCGCTTCTGGGTAGGTCCTCTCAGTATTTCTTCAAAGGTAGTTATGGTGCCCTGGTGGGTTTTTTGCGAGTTTTGTTTTTTTGGGTGTGGTGTTTTTTTGTTTTTTGTTTTTTCCCCCTAAAGGATTTGACATGTGTTCCTTCTGTTTCTTAGTGTAAAATTACAGTCTTCCAGCACTGTTTTTTTTAACTGTTCTCCATTTCAACTTTTAAAGAAGAGGGAGTGATGTATTTAGCCTTTCACTCGTTTTCATTCAGCTCTTCGCACAGGTGTGCTTTCTAGTTTTTTTTTAAACCCTACTAAGACATGAATGTTACATCTACATGCGATCACTGAAAGAAAAGAAAAAACTTTGGAAAATGAACTGAATTTTGTCAAGTAGGCTGTTTAAAAGAGAATTTTTTTTCACTACTTTTTCTTCTGTCATGATCTACTTTGGTAGACAAAATCTGGATCTGTCACCTTTCCATCTCAGGCATCCATATACAAATGTATCTATCCATGATCTCTCCGGATTTTTTTCTAATAATTATTTGACAGTGTCCATCATAAATTCTGTTATCAGCTGTGTCTCAGTCACTGAACAGAAAATGGAGCATTTCCTGCTGGGAAGGGTGGTTGCCTCTTACAACCCTCTTGTTCCTCCTAGTCCTTTGGGCTGTTGATCATTGCTGGAGAGGTAATATTTTGAGGTGTTAGTTAATATTTTACATGCTTATCACATCTTTCTCAGGCCCACCCTACCTAGCCCCTTTCTAGGATTAAAAAGATGGCATTTTGAATCCCAGTTTTCTTTGGGAAATGTTAGAATCTCTTACAAGACCAAGCTGGCATCAAATACCTATGTCTCTCCTTATCACAGAAGATTGTTGTTGAAATTAATTTTTTTCTCATAGTCTCCCATTAAAATATAGTTTATCATGACATGCTTCATTGTGATTCACATGAAAAGACTGATGCATTATTTTTCAGCAGTGCAAATGTTATTTGTAAGGCTTTGGGTGATTTCATGTGGCACCATTTATACATACAGGAGGAGAAAGAAAATTCTTGATCAGTTGATGGATTATTTCTAAATTGTCTTTGTCCTTAATGTTACAGTTGCTAATAATGATTTATAATGCTTGACCATTTTCTCCTCCTGTAGGAACAGATTTTAAAAATTGCTGTATTTAAATCTTCTTTCCCAAAAACTGTTGGGGTTTTTTAGCATTTTTATTGTCTCATTCTGTTCTACAGATAGATACCGTGTCATGATATGAAGGATAACCTTGATTATTCCAGTGTCACTAGTGACCGTGAATGTATTTGTATAACCTGAGAAAACCTCAGTATGTTATTAGCTATCAGGGAATATTACTCTGATACTCATCACAATTTCATAAATAATAAAGTTTCAAAGGATAATAGGGGCTGTTTTCTATTGGGTTTTTATATCTGCTAAAACAACAAACAAGCATGCCCTTCATAAGCACTTAAATGCATGATAGAATCCATTCTGTCAAGAAAAATAGCTAAATAATTCCCTATTTTTAAGGATATTCTCAAGTGCTGTAGATACCGAACATCTGAGTTTTAATATTACAAGAATCACTGAGATTTTGAAGAACTTTGGTGTTAGTTTGACAGATGCACTTGATAATCCCAAATAAATTTCTGTCAGATTAGAATAATTTGACAGGTTTAGATCTTGATGGGGGGGGGGGTGGGGTGGGACCATTTTGCTTCAGTTATTCTGCCCAGCTATTCTAATTAATCTCCACTTAATTTAAAGAAATTACTTACTGTATCTGATAATGAGTTAATTTGTAATTCAATTATCAGCACCATTTGCAAGCCTTTAATGTGAACAAAAACACCTGCTGAACTGCTCAGCCTGAGTTATACCTGGGAGATGGCAAGATGAATCTTCCTCCCCTGGCATGCCAGGACGGGCAAGGCCAGGTCATGCTACTGCCCACAAAGATGGACTGGCACCACCTGTCTCAAATACCAGTAACATTTTACTCCTTATAAGTAGCTGTCAAGTGGTGGCTAGGATGGGCTTTTTCCTGGAGTGTTTTCTTATTCGGGTCATGATGTAAATATTGAGTTTTCAGCATACAGTATAGGACAAGCCATTCAGCCTCTTGCAATCAAGCTGTGTCCTTGCGGGTGGGTTGTTTTGACCCAGCTGTTAGTGAGGAGGTGCTCTCCCTCTCCTGCAATACTAAAATATCATGCTGTTTATCCCTCCCCACCCAGGATCTGTGGAGATTTCTGGTAGCTATTTAGCAAAGTTAGGTCTATGTTTAATTTTGTTGTCTATAGTGCCACTGAAAAGGGAAGGATGGATCCTAGAGTTTTGATTGTTATCAATGCCCTGAAAGTTCTCTTTTTGGAAAATTTTAAATAAGATTAATTTATTGGATGTAATCTTGGCTAAACTGGAAGAGAAATTGTGTTGCAGTAAGTGCTCTCCCTGATATTAGTAATATATACTCTATAAGTTATATATTTTTGTTACTTGAAACAGAAAAGAAAGGTTTTGCTTTGAAAAGTTTATAATGAGAATACTGACAAAGAACAGCTCCATCTTAACAACAAAACCCCAAAAGAACAACAATAAAAACCCACAACCAAACAAAAAAACCACCAAGTTGCTTCTGTTATGGAGGAAATAGTCTACAGATCAGTCACTTTCTAAAACTGTTTTACACCTGGTTGCTCTAATTAATTGAAAATTGGAAGCATGTTCCTTAGCTATGTTAAGCTATAATGGAGTGAAAAAGGTAGATGTAAAGTCATCTACTCAAGATGCTTACACACGTTACAAGTCCCTTGGTAAACAGAATTTTTTTTGGTAGGTATGATAGTATGCTCTAAAATGAGGATAATGACATAACCAGAGTAGAAAAAGCAGGTCTGCATAAAAGTGGCACAACAGGAAGGGTGACATAGGGTATCACAGCACTTAGTTCACTGGGAAAGGAAAGGACAGAGGAGGAAAAAGAGATCAAGTGTCTGTATTTCCTACTAGACTGTGACTCAGGATGGGATTTAAGCCAAATGACCAGATTTAATGCTTCTAATCACTTTTTTCTTCTAAGGTTCTTTTTTCCCCTTCATGACTAGCACCATTTAAAAAAAGACCTAACAGGCCAACGTTCATCTTAATTATTCTCTTTCAGGTTTGTGCACATTCACAATGCCAAGTATTCAAGGCGATCCAAGTTTTTCTGCCTTTGGCAAGGGGAATTTGATGCTGCCCCTAGCACTTATATCCTATGTGCTGTATGTGCACAGCCCCATTGAAGTAAGAGTGACAATGTTAAAATGAGGTTATAGGTTCTGAATTTTTTAAGATATTTAGAATCACAAATAGATTACGATAGAGGCTAACAGGAGGAAGGTAGAGTAGAGCTTGACAGCCAGTTGAAGACTAGTAATATATGATCACTTTTAATGTAAGAATTCCTGGTTCTTGCAGTAGTGGGTGCACCACTGTAGTGAGTCCTAAATATACACACCTTTGATATCTGCATTCAGAATTGCACCAGCTGACTCTTAGAAAGTTAGTTTTGAATGAGCATCAATGTAAAATGACAGCCAGCTGGCCGGGTTGATTTTTTTTTTGTCTGTGTGTGTGGTTTTTGTGCGTTTTAGGGACTTGGAGGTGTTTGTTGTAATGTGGTTCCCAGGAATTAAAGCTGCTGTTTAGCCAGTCACTGGCTCCTCTTATTTCTTTGTCTACATGACTGGAAGGCCCTTACTCTGTGATGTGCTGCTTTGAGAGCTCTTTATTTGTGGCTTTTGGCAAAAGCAAACGTAAAAACCCTAAAATTTTACCTCTAAAATTTAAATTGGATTAATTAAATAGACTGGGCAATGTAATTAAAATATCACAGTCATATCTTTTTGTTGCCACTGACTTTTGTGACTTACTGTTATCTCCATATTCCTAAAATATGGGTTCCTTAGTTGGAGTGCAATGTGTAGAAATATATTTCCCTTGGTATTCAACTCAGGATGATATTAGCTCTGCTAACTTAATGTTAGCTGGGAACTTCTCTTGAGCAACTTAACTCCAATCCTTAAACACTCTAACTCATAGTTAGAGACAGTGTTTTTTTCCATATGACTGTATTAAACATGTAGTCTTGGATTGTTGCCAGTTTACCAGGTCACTGAACTGTCACCCATTTACGTACTCATTTTTCACCTTACTGCCAAAATAATCTTTGTGCCCTCTGCACTTTGAGAAGTTTTTTCTAGCTATACGTGCTTTGTTATTGAATTACATCAAACCTGATCCCTTCAGGACTCAACTCACTCAAGTCTGGTTTGCTGATGTCAGCTATGTCTGGTAGTCTTCAAATTTAGAAAAGGAACTATTTAGGCTGTTATGTAGTTCATTGATATGTGCATTATAAAGATTTTTAATTATGTCATGAACATCTAAGTCACGGTAATACCATGGTAAAATGCTAGCTTGTATCATCATTGTTGCCCTTATTGGTCAGGTCTTCTGTGCTTAAAAAGCAGAGGGAGATTTTCTCCGACTCAAATGTATTTGTTATCAAATACTTTGATAATCCAAGACTAACTTTGAAGTTATTTTGGCTTGTGTTTATGTCAGACAATTACTTTCACAGGATCGTGGGATAATTCAGGTTCAAAGGGACCTCTACTCCAACCTCCTCCAAGCAGTTTTAGTTGCGAGACAAGGCTGCTCAGAGTGTTAACCAGTCAGACCTTGAAAACTTCCAAGTGTGGAGACTGCACAGCCTCTCTTGGTCCCTGTTCCTCTGCTTAACTGTCTTCATGGTGAAAAGATTTCTCCTCTCCCTTTCACCTTCACACAGTTTTTATGAATATCTGTAGTGTTTGAAGTTAAGGGAGCTTTTTCATAGTCTTTATTAAGCTGGCCTAGCTTATTAATTTATAAATAACAGGAAGTGATGGGACAACATATAGTTATTAAAGCAATGCAGGATACTATTGCAAACCTGAACTGGAAGGGTTTTGTATAAGCTTTCCACTTTGACACAGAGAGGGGTTCTGTTATGAAAACAGTTTCCATTCAAAACTGAACTGTGACGTTTTTCAGACAAATGAAATATTATAATATATTGTTCTGTAACAACATAATGTTATATATCTTCAGAACAGATATCTGAATGGCCGAAGGTTGCTACTGCTGAACATAGTTATCACTGTTCAATGAGTAGATGCTCCAAGTCTAGTTATCGCAAAAAGCGTGCTGGGCTAGACAGCATCGGTTTGTGCTTCAGTTGGCAGAAAAGCTGTGCTGTCCCTGGGGAGCCTGATCCAAAGCAGAAGGAAAGCTTTTCCAGAGCTGAGCTCTTTCCAGTAGAGGAAATGACATCTGCTTGTATTGTTTTATACCTGTTCTGAGAGTCTCTGCTGAATAGTCTACTGCGTTGGCGTCCGAGGCTGCCAACCCAGTGTACCTCACAAGCACTGCAATTTTGCTGTAAATCCCTCCCAGGTGAATTGAGACACACTCTCTGTGTGAATTACTGAGAAGAAAGATGGGAATCATGTTGTTCTAGCGAAGAACTTCAGGACCAGATACTGTGAGTGCAGGGGATGATACATACACTGCTCATAACACCTCCTCTGTTCTGAAGTGCTGTTCCTTGGTCTCACATAGCAGACTTAAGAGTGCTTTGTTTGGTCTATTAATCTTCATTTATCCTCCAGCTCTTTCTTTAGTTCTTCTCAATCTCATCTTCCTTCTAGTGCTGAGGAAGACAGAAGCCCACACAGGAAAATACTTGGTAGATCATTTACTCAGTAAAAGTCCAACAATGTCACTAAGAGAAGAGGAGCTAAATCCCAAACAACTTATAAGTGTTCATAACGATGGACTTCAAGCTGTCTTAATGACAAAATTACATTGCTTTTTATTGCAACTTTTAAATACTGGTGTTAACGTTTAAAATATCAGCCCTGCTCTAGGGTAGAAATGAGGTATTTTAATGTTAGTTCTTCAGTGTAGGCCTTTGTTAGGATATATGAAATCATATATGATGGCTAAAATGGGTTTATAGATTTGCAAGCTTGAACATTTTAAAAGACTTGGTACAAAGCCCAAAGCCTGTATTCTAAAAGGTGTGATTAAAAGCACTGCTTTTGCACTAGGTCAGGTGAAATGTCCGGCCAACTTGTATCTAACAGTAGCCACTTGAGGATACTTAAGGAAAGGGCATTAAAAAAGGTGTGAAGCAGAGGATGATCCTTTCCCTGATACATCTCCAATTTAAGGACTTCTTATGCCAATGTACGTTTTTCAGCGCTGTGGAAAGTGACAAGATGGCATACTGATGTGTATAGGCTTGTGTTGATCACTAGTTAGATAAATACACTGTTAAAATAGAACCAGTGTTTGCTATCTCTTCTACCCTAGTAATTTCTTTCAAAGTTTACCAGATAAACTGCATTCAATCTGGGAAATTCAGAGTGATATTTAAACTGTAAGAATCTCAAGAATGAGAATGTTCAGCTAAAGCACACACGTAACCTAAACCCAGCCCTTTGCCAGCAGTACACATTAATTATGATTTAAGTATTTTGATACTGTCTTAGTTTGGATTAGCTGCAAAAAGTGCAGCTTGTTTTTGGAAGACTCATCCGATTGTTCTTTTTCATTGTTTCCATCACTATAGGGCAGAGTTAAGGCTGTTTGGATGCCCTCAGCTGTAATTATGCAATTGCAAGCAATTTATCCAATGTTTACATGCATATAATACATTGTATATTAACTTCATTGACCCTAATGCGCTTTGGATCAGGTCCAACATAGATGTGTTGCTGAATTTGTAAAATGCTTTGGGATACTTCAGATAAAAGGCACTGTGATAAAGTGGGAGTTAGTAATTACCCTAAGCACAAGGAAGTGGTTATACTTGACTCTAGCCATTGACCCATAACTCTTGGAAAGAAATTGAAAGCTAAATGATAGATATTGCAGAGTAGCATCCCATCAGAAAAGCTATGCAATTTCATAGTCTCTGCCCAGTTCTGAAGGAAGAAGGTGAGACGTTTTTGTCTGGTTACAGTTAAACAAAGTGCCAAGTATTTCAGACTTGCTCTTTGCATGCTGTAGGCTCATCTGGTGTGTCACAGCCTCCAAAGCATTAGTATGACCAGCTGTGCTGTTTTAAAGACAATTCCATTCTGCAGTGTCCTCCTTCCTTTCAGCTGTCATGACCATCCTTTCTTTGTATTGCTTTAGCACAGTGATACACAATGCACATGAAGCACAGTCTTTGTAATCCTTCTAGTGATTTGATATTGGCATTTACCTTCATGAAATTACTCAGCTAAGTGTCAGCAAGACTGCCAATTGACATGGTCAGGTACCCAGCAGAGCATGAATTTGTAAAGCTCCAAATCTCATGAAATCTGGGTATTGTCCATTTGGCTGCCAGCGATGAAACCTGATTAGCAAGAGACAAACAGAATATATCTGAGAAGCTACAGTACAATGGGTCTCACTAAAGCCAAATTAGGAGGAATGCAAGTGGTTTTGCGAAGTGTGTGCTTGCAAGTGTAAGGAAGGTAAGTATATTGCTTCTGTAGTAAGGAAGAAAGAGAAAACCTGCCAGTCTGGTTTGCTTAGGCAGCAACTACTATGTACATCTTGTCATTTGCTTATGTTTCTTTAAAGAAAGTAGTCTTTTTTGGGTTTTGAACAAAAGATTGTTCAACCCCTGTATAGAAAACTCTGTTGAAGATGACTACAGTGCTAACTAACAATCACTGATTGTCAAGATAGCATAGCCAAGAGCTTTCTGGACAGTAGAAGAAACATGACAGCACTTACAGGGTCTTGCATTAAAAAATCAAATAACTTTAAACAACCATCGACTCTTCTATTGAAAATGGATAGTGGTGAAAGGAACTTGCGGAAGAGGGAATTTCTTCCAAAGACTTGAGGGGGAGATGCTCTTTCAAATGTGAAGTGAAGCATGCTACTGAAATCAGCCTACCTCTGCAAAGTCTGAAAATAAGGTCCTGACGTGATGTATAGTTCCTGTCCCTCTTGAAAGGGTCATGCTGTCTGTGGCTTAGGAACATGAATTTATTAGCAGGGTGTTGCAATGTCCCTTTTCTGCAGAGCAGGGGCGGGTGCCCTTTGGATTATTGTTCAGCTGGGGTGGTGTGGAGGGACCCAGAGACACCATAGACGAAAGAGATGAACTTCTTTTCTATTTCCTGGTACTTAAGGACTTTGCGATTGTATTGGAAATATGAATTATTATATAGAAAATATTTGTCATGATGAGTAATTAGTGTGTATGTCATAGCAAAGGCCACAACAAATGTATCTTTAGAAAACAGAGATATAAACCATCTCTTTCCTGGGGCACCACTTTTTGTGTACAAAAGCTACTCCTCACTGATGCAGAGATCCCAGTGGAAGTCCCTAAAATGCAAATATCCTCAGTAAGAAGGTGGATATCAGAACCATCCACATCATTTACAGGGCAGCTGTGATTCTGACAGAAAAAGTCTTGATGTATTAAAAGCAAAACAAAAAACCCCTCACAGCAAGGAGTTCAAACCCTCCTTTCCCAATGAGAAAGAAGTTAAGTGTGCTGTGGGGCAGTAAATACAATCTGCTTACAAAGAGGGCATATTTTTGCCGGTAAAGCAATTTATTTAGAAAAACAGACATATCAATCTAAGGTAATTACAAATTGCAACAGGAAAATTAAAGTACCTCAGAGGCACTTGTTGTGGAAGGAATTTTCAAATAGAAACATACTGGGTGGAAAAATACAATACGTATTGTTTCTGTCCACCGTCTAGATTACTTGGTACATTAATGTGCACTAATGTACATTTATGCACTCCTGCTAATCATATCCAGAGCCCTTCTGAAGTAAATAAAGACTCTCTCTGTTCCAGCTTGTCCTGTGGTACAAAGCATAGCACTAATCAAGCAAGTTATCAGTGTAATTAGGGAATAGAAATCACTAGGGGCATCATGCATTATGATTTGTGTGCTCTATTTTTAAGATCCTGAAATGCAAATAGGTAATAAATTCTGTTAGTGATAAATTGTTTTTACTTTATGTTGAAATTAGTATGAGACAGGCACCCAAATGGCATATATTGACAGAAATTGCTGGCTGCTTTCATCCCTTCCCCCCACTCCCCATGCATGATGTGTTATTGAAGCACCTAACCCTATTTCCTTGCCAGAAAGACAAGAATGGGGCTTCTGTTAGGTCCTGTGCTATCCTAGATGCAGATGCTTTTCTCTGCCTTGCAGTGCAGGGAAGGGAGGGGCAGAGGGGAGAAATCAGAGGGAGTCAGGAAAGCAGGTGCAGTGATCTGTGCAAAACACTCTGAAATGTCCACTCTCACGGAGGATATCTCTGAGTCTGGGGGAGGAAGGTTGTCCTCAGGCTGGGATACCAGGAAGCAAGAATTTGCTCATTTTACTTGACAAATTACCACCAGGAAATCTCTGGCAGGAGCTGGAGCCTGAGTGTTGTCTTCCCTACTGGAGCTCCAAAAGTAGAGTAAAGCATGAGACAGCAGAGACCATCAGTTCAAACTAAACAGCTATGCGTGTTGGCTTGGGTGGACTGGGAGTGACAGTGGCTAAACTAATTGATTTAAAAAGTAGGAAGGTCACTGCATGTGAGCAACAACTATCTCTCCCACATCTGTTTGCATGAGCCATTCATGTTTCAGCTAGAGCACAGAGTTAAATTCCCAAAATTATTTGTTGTGGCTTCTTCTGTGTTTCCATTTATAAGCTCGGAAAACTCTTGTTATAAAACCACTTCTATGTCATTTGGGAGGATGTAGAACCATATCTTCTGAAAATCAGTAACCAAAGATTGTCCATGCATGTAGGAACAAAGGAGATGTGGCCTGAACCAAGAGGAAAGCTCAAATAGTTAATTTTTTTAAAGCAGTAGTTACTTAATGGAGAAATTTAATTAAACATCCTTAATTCCTCAGACAAGTCAGTGCAAAGCTATAATGGAAAGATGCCACACAGGAGGATAGGAGGTCCCTTACCAAAGTCCAAGAGGAAGGCAATTGTACGATCAGAGAAGGATCTGGCCCACAGTACTTGTAACTTCTAATTTTGTTTACCATAACATATCATCTGTTTTCCATGAAGTAATGGAAATGGTATCAAGTGACAGGTGACTACTAACAGTTTTTAATCCAAATATTGGTTATTGAGAGTGTAGAGTGAACAGGTAGTGAAAATCTTCATGCCTATGGAGAGAGGTGGAAATTTCTTTGTAAACATGAATAATTTCAAAGACTGAACACATCTCACATGTTCCTACAAGTAGGAAAATAACCTAAATATATTTGAATGCAGTTCATTTTCTCTGAATTGTTTGCTTATCTCCAAGTGATGTAAACCAAGCACATGTGGGGTCTTTCTGGGAGGTGAAGGATTGGTGTCTGTGTGTCATAAATAGCTCTCTCCAAATTTCCAGGCCTGGCAGCTCTGAATAAACAGTAGTTGTTAAAGGGTACACAGGTGGATGCAGACAGCAGGAATTTATCCACAGTTAGTTCAGAAAGAAAACTGTCTTTTCACGTGGGTATTGACCAGCACATCCCAGGAGTATCTGCTGTCAGGTAATCTATTGATTGCAGACGGATTGTTGCAGGAAATAGGAGAAGTTTTCAATCAAAATATGGTTCCCTTAAGAAGATACCAGCGACCGGAGCTGCTCAAAATTATTAACTGCTAATAAATTAGCCGACATGTTTGATCATCTCCCTCCCCCCTTTCCTCAGACAGCCTGATTCCTGAAAATACATGGTGTTCAGATCTCTTTTTTTCAGAGTGTTTGAATAAATTGGGTTCATTTTTTCAGCCTTTCAGTAGTAGATAAATCAATAATTGTGATCCTGAGGGGCAAGGAGGTAACACTGCCAGCCAGCTGTGAGTCTTGAGCCATGGCTTGTAGGAATCACCTGCTGAGAAAGGGATGTGGAGGTAAAACATATTCAGGCTGCAGTGAAAGGGAAATGTGAGCAATGAAACTAAACTTAGCAGAGAAGTTAGTGGAAACCAGAAAGAGTAAGGGCAGACTGAACAAGCCAAAGGATGCTATCTGTCCATGGCTGCATTTGTTGTGTCTCATGGTCTTTGGACATATGTATTTTATGGGGGTCTTGCACTCATTTTCTTTTAAGGCTATTTTCAAAGTGAAAAGCCTGGGATATGTTAAAATGAAAGGAAATACAAATATTATTGGTTTTTTTGATATTGCAGTGGTTTTGCTATTGGGATGTTACAATTTATAATCGGTAACTTTTCTTGGCATCTCTTCATTGTTTGATGTTAACAAAATGAAACATGCAGATTACAAATATTAATCTGAATTACAGGTTGTTTGAAAAAATACTTCAATTTTCCACAGAAACAACTTGTAGGAGGAATATTTTGTTTGGAGGGAAACAGGAAAAAAAAAAAAAAAAAGGCCAAAAAACCAAAACTGAAACAACAAAAAAGCCCAAACAAACAAAAAAAACCCCACACAAACCACACAAACCAAAAACCTACCTCCAAATATTTATACTGGAATGAATGACCAGTTGGGCTGTGACATGAACACACATCTGCAAAAAACAAACGTGTGCTAAAATAGTAGCACAAGTGGGTATTTTTTCACAGTGGGTATCCATTTCTACATAATATCAGTAAATTATCAGTGTATTGATACTATTAATGTATGTAGAGGAAGGCTATTATTCTAAACCAATTTGTGATTTTTCAAGCGCTGGGGAAACTACCCTGTTAGATTGGGTTAGCATGAGAGCTGCCTTTCTGCTGCCTCACGTGCACATTGCACGCTTGCCTCCATGCTTTGTCTGTATTCCTCAAAGCAAGCGAAGTACCTAGCTAAATGCCTTGCTGAATAGGAATCAAGATCTGGTAGGTGCCTTAAGATCCTGATTTAGCAGAACACATAAGTAGAGGCTAAAATCCGAGTGTGCTTTTAGCTTTCTGCAGAGGGATTCAGGAAAGCATGTGCTCAGAGGCCTCAGGTGAGTGAACTGCTTCAGTGCATGCTTGGTTTCCATGAGTAGTACTTCTTTCAGCGTCAATAACAAAGCACTTATAGCACTGATTAAGCAACTCCCACATTGGAGACATGATTAGCTTAAGTTGATCATACCTTTCACAGTTTCTGTCTCTTTTATACCTTTCTCCAGTGCTTTGAACAATAAACAAAAAGAAAGTGTACTTACACTTCTGAGAGAAATGGGTTTGGGTTTCTCTGGAAATGTTACCCTCCTGTTTAGACAGGATCTGCTAGCATCTGGGATGATCAGCAGTGTCTTCACGTGTGCTATTCTAGACATCAGTGTCAGAAGGTCATATTCTTCCTTCTTAAAAATAGAGGGGGGGGGAAGGAATTATATGTATGTTTAAGAAACTCTTAAAAACTAAAAAAATCTACTTTATGAAACATCTACTCATCAGTGCTTTATTATACAATCCAGTACACCCGTATAAAACACCAGTGCCAAAGCAAAAAATGAGATGACAAAATCCTTTCAGTCCAGAAACACAGCTGAACTGCAGCTCTATTGCTATGCAGAGAACCTCAGCTCTCTGTAATGTGCACTGCTATTGCAGTGATTGACATGTAGTCCCAACTGCATGCTTTGGATGGGGACCTCAACCTCCATTTGATGGTACAAGCCTAGTAATTTAGGATGAGTACATGGTGTCATCTGAGAGCTTATTGGAATAGAGTCTGCTTTGTCAAGAGTATCATGTAAAATCTGGCTGTTTTTTGGTGACACCAGTATTTCAGTACTCTGCCATAAGAATATTAGGTCACATCCAGGTCCTCTGGGAACCATTTTAGTTAAGAGAATAACTTATCTCCACCTTTAATCTTCTCACATCCCCTTCCTCTAGTTATCAAGTGAAAAGCAAAGACTAAGCTGCAAGGCTCATGTAGCATCCCTTTTCATGCTGGACCTCACTGGTTTATGTAGATGGCAGTTTTAATGGGTACAGGGACAGAGGCCTGTGGCAGGATTCAGTGCCCATGTTTGTCCCAGAATCACCATCAGTCTGTCATCTTCTCTCATGGTGTTCAAAAAAAATAAAATCTAAATGGGAGGAGGGGTCATTTTTTGTGAGTAGTTGATAGCAGCCTTTGTGTACCCCAAAAAATGTTAGTTCAGACAATGTACCCAGATGAAGAAAATCAAAGTTTGCAGGTGCCATGGGTGAGTAAGTGTATTCCTTTCCACCTGCATCCAAAGAATGTGAAGCTCCATGTTCACAGGCATGAAGTACTGTTGTGGTTAATGCTTACACAACATCCTGGATGTGGAAGGACAGTAATCTTTAGGTTCTGGTACACTTTAAGAAGAGACTTTTGTCCCTATGGTCTCTAAAGTTGTCTGTCTTATTTCTTGGATCCTCTCAGGGCAGTATTTCTGAACAGACATTACAGGATTTGCAAGGCAATGCAAAATGACATTGGAGATACCAGTCCCAAACAAAGACAGGTGAATGTATGATAGATACCAAAAGGTCAAATTCTGCACTGACATTTACAAAGACGTCTCTGTAGGTCTTGATATTTTTTTCTATTATCCCTATGCTTACATTTTATATTCATGTTGTCTAGATCCTAGAGTTCTCACCTCCAAGCACACCTCTTATTTTAACCATCTCTTTATACCTGTTCTCCCCTATGTGTGTCTATATGTTAAAATAATTACTATATACCCAGCTATACTTTTATATTAAGATATTTAGGGGTGGTCAATTGGAGCACCACAAAAACAAGGATATGTTTATAGAATATTAGCTAAACCCCTGGTTTTCTCAGAAATCAAATCCAATAGAAGTCTAGTAGATAACTTGGGAAACCTTGAAGGAGGGAAACTGTTGGGAGAGCACTACATTCCAGGCACAGCAACCTATCAAATGCTTAACAGTCATAGCTGTGGAGTGGAGACCCATGTGCAAGGAGAATTGCTGTGATGAGTTTAGATTGCAACAGGAAGCAAGCATAAAAAGATAGAGAGCCCTTAAGCCTAGACTGGATGGGAGCAATTTAGAATAGAGATAGAATAGAATAGAGGCAGAAGTATGTAGTCTCATAAGTTTCAAGTTATAGCACTTTGTGGATACCATATAGTTAAAAGAAAACTTGTCCTAGGAAATATTAGGAAATATTCCTAACGGTAACTAGTTAAAACGAAGATTAACTGCAAAATAACCAGAAGACCAAGCTTATACTTAAATGAATAATTTCTAAAGGCCAGGAAATAGTTGATCTGAAGTTTGCTCTTCTCTGTCTTTGTGAATGCATCAGTAACTTATATTTCTTATTTCTGCGTGTAAATCATGGGATATGACAGCTTTGAGAATCTGCATGTCCAGTGTGGTCTTACATTGACTGTAACTCAAAAGGCCATGTTTGAAGGACTTAAAGATGACAAAGTCAAGGTCTAATTTGTTTGAACATGCTAAAGCCCTTTGTGCTCCCTCAGTTCGATGACCTTGTTCATGCTCTAAAATACACTGTTTTAAAGTACCTGATAACATGCGTTAACGTGCTGCTTCTCTTTCTTCATGAATTTGAATCTCTGCCCTGAGTTTTAAGAAGAGGATTTTGTGAAGTAGGAGTTTCAGGCTTAGAACTTTGTGCTGGTTTAGGTTGTGGAGGGCCACTCGCTTTGTCACAGATTCCTAAGTGATGGGCAATTTCTTAACAGGGTCTTTTGTGCAACCAGTATGTTGGAAGCATTACTGTCACCTCGTGTATCTCACTTTAAGTTAAACCAGAAGGACATATCTTGGTATTGAAATCTAACATCTAAAAAATGGTGTGAACTGCTAGTGAAGTTGCCTGTGAAACAACTTCAGTTAAAGATATTTCTGTGGGTTTTTTCTCTATTGTAAGCCAGAAACCCTTACCCTCAACAAGAATGTGATAGTGAATTAAATGGATTCATAGACACTGCAGGACAAGACGATGTAACTGAAGTGGGAATAATCCTGTGGTGATTGCAGTGCTCACACCAAGAAACTTGGATTTTCTTTTCTTTTTCACCCTTTTGTGGTTTAGTTGCTTCATCAGCAAAAACTGGGTCACATGGAGTGTTCAAAACATTCTGGAGTTAACAGTGCCATAGAAACTCAAAGCATTCTTATTGTAGTAATATTGCTAATCATAAAATGATATGTGATTAAGTCCAAATTAAGTAGTAAAACTAAATAATTGAGTGAATAAAAAAATCATTAAACTGAGCAGAAGGTGATATTAGAAGCATTAAACCACTGAAGTTTTATATCAGAGTGGCAAATAGGTTCTCTAATCTGAGATCTGTGTCTCATAGCTTGTACTCTAAAATCAGTTCTTCACTTGTAAGGGAAGCAGATCCCTTCTTGTCTGTCTGTGCAAGGCGAACATGATTGGGAAAGAGATTACAGGTAAATAAAGGGATATCGAAGGGTCAGTGATGACAAAGTATGATTTAATTCTCCTGTTGGGCTCTATGTAGAGTGGTAAAACTGAATTTGTATGTAAAATGACTTTGTGGTTCGTCTCCCTTTTTAAAGTACATATGGAGAATAACTTGTTCCACTGCTGTTGCCTGCTTTCACAGGTGAGTGTTCATCAGAACTAAGGTACTGATGTCAGATAGCATTTATTCTATTTCATTCAAGTTCTAGGAAATGACCACAGAAAGCTTTCCAGAGGTGGAAATAGTTACATGATCTCTGCCAAAGAGCAAATGTTTGCTTACCTTACATCTGCAACCTTACTTTTAGAGTTAGCCCCGGGTGCTCACGAATCGGATCTCTGAACTGGTGCATCCCAACATGTTTTTTGCTTCACCTGTGAATTGTGCAAGTGCAAAACTTTGTGTGCATAGAGCTGTTTTGTAGTTTGTCTCTTACATCACTGGATTCTTTTTGCCATTCCCATGTTGTCTACCTTTTTAGCTTTTGTGTATAATCCAGCTTGCTTCACTTCTAATGCACTGGAGTTTGTGTGTGTGATTGCTGCTGGATGAGAGATTCAATATTTTTGTGATTTTAGTTTTCCATGACAAGTTAATGACTCCAGGTCATTTTTAAATACAACTGTATTTGCTGCATTTATTGTAAAAGGAAGACTAGGACAGGTATCACTTTTTACATGAAATAACAAAGTATAATGTAGAAAAGAAAAAAAACCTGCAAGTTAGTTTAGATATTTCAATAGAGCCAGAGGTAGACTAGCTAGCTACTTGAATCAGATGAAACTTTCCCATTGACAACATATCAGACATAGAAGTTACGGACCAATATTTTAGATGAAAAACTCTTTTTCAGATTTTAAGACATTAAAGAATATTATTGCTGAGGATTAGATTTGCAACCAAAAGGTGCTATAATCTTGATGGAAAACAAAACATTGACAGTTTTATAAAGTTCAGGTAGCTGTGCATAACTGCAAACCAGATGTTACAGCATGCTTTTGATCCGGCCACTCAGCCAATATCCGCATTGGGAATGCACACTTCCTGAAAATAGTTTTCAGGAGGGGAATGAGGTTCATCCCTTCTCTCTGAATAAATACAGTTGTCTTTCCTTGTCTCCCTCATTGCTTTCATCCTATGAACTATATGTCTGAGGGCCAAATTTTTTTTCTGTGTGGAGAAGCAAAGCTTGTTGCTGGCTTCACTAGCTAAGAAGCTTCTGTCTGTAACAATTTCACCAACAATGAGGATGTTTATTGAGTAGATACCCACTAGAGATTGGGCTTTTCAATTATAGAACATCACTTCTTGCCAGAGCCCACCATAACAGATGTCTCATTTCCTAATACAGTACTGAATTCTCCCTGACATCTGAATTTTCATCATGGAAATGCTCTTCTGTAGATAGAAGCAAACTAAATTAATCTGCTATGCTCTAAGTGGAGAGGAAAGGGTCTGAGCCTTTTTTTGTGTGATGTATAAAGCATGGCAAATAGCAAAACTCCTGAATGCTTTGTACGGCTGTTGTTTGTATTTTAAGTAGTAGAAAAGTATTCTGAAGTTATATGGAAATGCAAAACAGTCTAAGCCATGAGAACTATGTGATGAAAAGCAGGTGTACAGTGTAGGAGGACAATGGAATAGCCTCCAGCACTTTATTTATGAGAACATCCTTTATCTCTGTCACTCTACAGCAGACATGTGGCAAAACTGTCTTTTCAAAAGTGAATCAAACAGTGCTACCAACACATTCTTCTCACCTCCCATTTATCCTTCCATGTCCATCATACAACCCATTTATTTTAGGCTCCAAGGAAAGTTGAGAAATTACATTTTCTGCCAACTTAATTTCAATGGCATCTTCTTTTGCTTCAGATTAATTGGTGCACAAAGTGTGATGTTTTTAAATAAGGTGTTATTTAATGCAGTGAAAGCAATGGAGAGGCAAGGGGATACCCTTTAGTGACAGTACAGCTGCTACCTTATATGAATGCTATGGATTATCAAATGTGACTTCTGGTCTTTAAGTTCTCTTCAGTAAAGGTCTATTGGTGACATTCCCAAGAGCAACTAAATTCAGTAGATGTGGGCACAGAAACGTAAGGTGTCTTTGTACTAAAATACTCTGCCTAGAGTCATCAGAAAGACTATAGTTTTCCAAGTACAGCTAGGTGCCCTGTGCACCACAGGGGCACTTTCTCATGTCATGGGCATGCTGAGATGCATCTAGGACCTGAGTTGAGACCTGGGTTGTCCTTTCCTGAAGCCATTCAAACATCCTCCTACATTTTCCTTGTCCTACCCTGTTTTGAATAGAAGCATATTACAGGGAACCATCAGCTTGTTGACTTGATGGTGAATAGAAACAGACATTAGTTGGACATTTTCCCTCAAAAAAGAAATAGTCTCTTGTTTAAAATCCATCAGCTTTGCCATTATTAGATCCTTTTGTCAAAACCTCAGTTATCATGTCTCTGAAGAAAAATGAGGAGGAGTGGGGGTGGAGAAGGGGGCAAGTAATGATGAGGGAATAGCTAGAAATTAGTGTCCACAGAAATGTGGCAGCTTAGGTTCATCCAGGTCTGCATTTGGGTCCATCTCTGTTCTCACGGAAATCAAGCAGCATGGCTCCCACTTCTTGCAAAGGGATGAGAATGAATGCTGAACCTACAGAACGGTCTGTTTAGTGAGAATATATGTTTTGGAGATGAAGAGAAATGGAAAATCATCAAACACACTGTCAGCAGTTGTATAATTGACTATTTGACCACTGCTATGTGATAGCAGCAAACAAGAGCATTGGGCCTTTAGCTTGCTGTAGGTCAGACATTACTCTTCTGCGTGTAGCTTTGTAAAGATGTGAAACAGACTTTCCAAGACAAATGTGCAAAAAGAAACAGAGTAACTGGGATCAGATGTAGCCATGAATTTTATGAATGGTTTGTTGGAAAGAGCATTAAATGGCAACATCAGTCCAAATACGAGGTCTGCATTGTTTCTGTTCCAAGCCCGCAGATGGGTAATTCACTATGCAAGAGGTTTTCATGGCCAGCATTTCAAGCTGTCCTATATGCCTTGGACCAGCTTTCTTTAAAAAGAGAAAAATCTTAATTTTTTGTATCAAGGAGTTTTTATTTCTTCTGGATAGAGTGTAAAGAGAGGAGCCAAAGAAAAAAGCTGCCCAAGGATATTTGGGTTTTCCCCTCCTTACATGAGCAAGGTAACAGGAATCTTTGGTTAAACTGGAAAGTATGACTGAAGGTTGGATGGGAATGCTTCTTTCATAAAATGTGCACTAAGCTAAGATGCCATCCTAGCTAGAAATTTAGTAAGAGCCAGGAAAGTGGCTGAAGTATTAACAAATTTTGAAATAGCTATTTAAAAAATAAAGCTTTAAAAGACATTTAAGGTTTTGTGCTATAAGCTCATTCCTAGACCATAATGAGAGAACTTCTTGTATCATCCTTGCTTCTCTCTTTCCTTCCTCTCTTCCTTCCATCAGTGGTTATTGTCCAGCTCACAAACTGAAACACAAAACTTTAAATCAAAGTACTCTATGTTTTTTCTTATTTCAGACTAACAGAGCCTGCTTGTCATGAACAACAGTCTCAAACGCATTGCTCATTAGACAGTGTTAAAGTATTACTCCACATTTGCCATACAATGGGCTATGAGTTTTTTCCTGGGTGTCCACCCTTCTGTTTTCTTCTGATTTCTTCTTGTGTTTAGCAGACAACGAAAGTGGCATGTTGGTGAGGATCCTTCTGGTAAAATTCATTGCACTGACTTACAGCAACTGTCTGGCTAGAAAGATTCTACTTTAAGAACTCTTGACGATGCTTCCCTCATTTTATTCTGGCCTTCCTTGTAATTGGGCAAATGAGCCTTCCTAAAGGAAAATGCTTTACCTGATGCTTAAATGACCATGAAGCTGATGAGGACTTTTCATGTGGATGTTCAACATCTGCGTGCATGCACACATTCATACTGCTCTTTAAATTTTAAAATGCAATCCTGCTATAGGGAATGTTTTCCTTTCTCCCAGAGGAAAACTTTTAAATATCTGTATTTAAGTAAATGTAAAAACCTCTGCTAATTCATAAATAAATTTTAAGTGTTAATTTTCTCACCCATGTTCGCTTAATTGTGGATAATGAAGACAGGTGATGTGAGCAGCACTAAAATGTCTATCTAATCAACACCAGGATGTGATGTATGCTTGTAAGAGTGAGGTGACACAACAGTGTAACCACACACATGATACCTAAGCATTTTTCCCCCAAAACTGCAAATGTATTTTCAACAAAAAGGCTAATATCTTTACTTTCTATTCTGTCCCACAAGCATCACTGGTAAAGTTTAGAGGTTGCTTGCCCCTTTCAACTGTGGCCTCAAAATGCGAAAATGCAACATTGCCATAGTAACAAGCTGCTTCTACCATCCATAAATATAAAGGGCCAGCTATTTGCTTCCAACGATAACATCCTATGTTTAACTGCCTTGAGCAGTGCTGACAGGGTCAATCCTTGTTACAATAGTTGGTTCTTCTCGGTCAAACAAAGAAAAACACTAGCTGCTAAAACTGACCGTAATGGACACAATCATAAATCCTTACCATTAACTGATTTTTTTTTTAATGCTGTAAACAATTAAATGGATAAAGTACCCTTCTGCTCCCCTTCCATGTGAGGTGCAAAACACTCATATTGGTTTCTTATTTGGAGAAATACATGATGCTGAATTTAAAGTATTTTGGTTTTTTGAAATAAGGTTTCACTTCAAAGTGCTTTACTGTCTAAGAAGGAAATGTCCTGGTGAGACACAGTCTGGTGAGGAATACCAGAGACTGCCGTCTAAGACACTTCATAGCAGTAGAAGTAAAATACAGTCATTACAAAAACATACGCAGCCCTCTGGCCTAAAAGATCATTGCACTGTGTCCTCTGCTAGGATTTCTGGCAACCTTCTTGTTGACCTTCCTGCTATTGTACCCAAATGCCTCACACATGCCCTGTTGAAGGACAGCACTGTTCTCCTTAATATACAGTTGAAAAATGAAACACAGAATGGTGAATGGGAGTATTTTTACACAAATGTATTTTGAAGTATTTAGAGCAGATTGTGCCAGAAATAACAGGTAAATACCTAGTTGTAGAGTTTAGTCAAAGGTGTGGAGTTGAAAATCCAAGTGTCTCATCATACCTCTAAGTACCTAAATATACTCAGCTGGACTGAAGTGACTTGCCCACAATAGCCCAAGAAACTTATCCCATAGCAGTGAGATGGGCAAGGAATACAAATTGCTCCCAGCAAGGGACAGAGAAAGATGGAAGAAAGAACATGGCATGGGCATCCAAAGACTCAGGAGAAGTTTGGTGGGTTTTCTGTTTTGCTGGATGAAAGGCTCACAGTCCTCCTTCCCGGAGGTGCTACCACTACTTTCATGGCTTGCAGGTATGAGCAGATGTGCCTGGGGCCAGGCTGTGTTTCCTGGTGTGCAGACTTCAGCAGGACGGGAGAGGGGGGCTCTCCACCCACAGGGTCCTGCTCCCCAGCAGGAGCGTGCAGCCACGCTGGCTCTGAGAGCCCACCCTTTGCATCCTTGCATGGGGAGTAGCTTTCAATCCAACATCTTGGATGGGGCAGCCAAGCACAGAAAACCAACATTCTCTTCAGGGTGATGTTATTTGCTTTCATAATAAAAGGAAATTAACAGTTGAGAGGGCCTGAACAACAGTAGGTAATGCAGGATAAAGGGTATGCTTCTGCTTGATGGATTGTTTTGAGAATGAACAACACCAGCTCACTGCACGTGGGTCTGATTTCAGGAACATTTACCTGTGAGATCCCTGGTGGCAAAACTGAGTATAGCTGCCATGCAAGATTTGTATTCCTAGGGTCAGTAAATGCAATCTTGTGATTAGTGCAACGAATTATATCCAGGCATTATATTTTGCTATTTTTTAGCTTTATTATTTTTATGTTCCGTTTGTTTTGGACTAATTTCAAGCCATCCTAGTATTCAAGTTTTCCTTATTCTGAAATGCTCGCTAGTTATCCTCTCTGTTATTCAGGTGAACTTGGATACATCAGGCTTAAAACTTGGTCCTCCCAGCAGAGACACTGTTTGGGATGTGGATGCTTTGGAAAGGTTGTCTAGAGTAACAACGCTTTGAAACTTGAGTGTACATCAATACCTATTGGAATCTGTGTGTATTGTTCTTAAAACATAAATCTTGTACAGATATCTAGAGCTTGGGACAGACTCAATAAATCAAAATAATTACACTTAATGCTAAATATTCATTACAGGGCCTGACACTGATAAAATGTAAAGAATCTATACTTTCAAAGTGTACCAGATGTTCCAGTAATGTTCCAAAATGCATGTGTTGCCAATATGCCTGTATTTCACAGTGAAAGCTCAGCCTTGCTTAAGGTCTGAGGGGCGTGAAACCATGTTACTCATTGGCTAATAGCAGGCTTTATCCACTGACAAGTCAGCCCATTGATACACAGCATGCAGTGATAGCTGTTACTGTAAATGGACAAAAAAATATAGGTTTAAATAACTTATATGTTTTTTTGCGCTCTTGGCGTACAAGCATTATCTTGTGCAAAGGTTATTCAGGGCCATTCCATCCCTTTCTGTACTTTACTTAATTGGACTCCAAAAGCATTTGATAGATAAAAAGATGCTTCTGCTAGCACATTTGAATTGAGGTCTTTGAGATTTCAGAGAATTTTCTCCTCCGTTCACCAGTTTATAACAGAAAGCACCTGGGGAGCACTTTTCATTCCCCTAGCCATACCTTGTGGGCTTGATCGGTGGTGGGAGGATAAGTGTCTTCATGTTCACAAACAGTTCCCTTTAAAGCAATGATGCGGTGCTATCTTAGGGTGATGGGAGCCCTTAGGAAACCTATTTTCCTATCCCTTTTAACAGACCAAAGGAAATAACTGGTTTGGAATGGTTGCCAACAGTGCAAATGCTGGGAAAGGGCTGTTTTGTGGTTCTCAGCTAAGTGGACTTCCATGGGACTTCCTTCACCAATTCTGAACACACCCAAGGCAGCTTTGTACTCCTTCGTGGCACCCCCTCCGCCTGTGCTTCGTTCAATCTAGCTGAGACCATATCACTGCTAGAAAAAAAATCATAATTTCTTAAGCACTGTAGATATGTGATGTAGGTCCACACTTGTGCACATGATCTGTGCATCTCTTCCATGCTGACTGAGGGATTATCAAGGGATTCATAATTGTTAATACTGCTGGATGTTTTCTTCAGTGATTGTTCAAATGGTAAAGTCCACCAAACATCTTTTCTTGATGTGAATGTTTTAAATAATGTTAGTTACCTTCTGCATCCTTGCTTTCTTACCTAAGTAAAAGTATGTCTTTTCTGCAGTAGTCAACATTGAAGTGACATATCTAGATCTAATTTTTGCTTTTGAATCTAGCAACTATTTAAAGAAAACTGCCCACTGCTGTGTATGCTACTTCCTAGGACTTTACTATCATTATCAGGGTGGAATCTGTTTCTTTCTGTTTTCACGAGTGGGGAAGGAGGCATGCAGAAGTTTGATCAAAAGTACTGTAAGATTTGGCTGTCTGTTCTTAGTGTCCTCAATCTCATCTCCTCTCAACAGTAATAGGACAAATGGCTCTCTCCAGTAGGACACCAGTGCTCTGAGTTGATCAGCTTTCTGATGACAAAATACTTAGTGAGCTTACTTGGAAAGCAGCATGTGTGACCTATGAGGCTCTTGCCTCTGGCAGTTAGACTTTGAGTCCTGTTTACTTCAAAATCAAGGTTTGGTGTTGTAGAATTTTTCCTCCTCCCCCCCTGCCCATTTTTTCTCCCCTCTATTTTTAAGGCAGCGGCAAAATTTGTAAAATGACTGAACAGTAGAAACTACACGAAGAAAGCTGTTAATCTTTATAGATCATTCTTGAGAATTTGAGATAGATTTAATCACCCTTTTAATGAAAACGTTCTGCACTTTTCAGTGATTCCTGCTCTTGTTAAAATTTTGGTGTGAAACCCCAACAGACTTCAGTGGGCGAAGGTCAGACCAGCTATGACAGGCAGAGAGGTGTGTTTATTTTGGAACATTTCTCACTGTGGAGGAGTAGAGAAAGGAAGAGGAAGAATGACCTTTCCAATCATACCTTGGGCTTTACTTCTTGGAGACAGCATGAACAACAACAAAAAGACATCTAGGTTTGCCAAAGAGAGATATTAGAATTAAAATAGGCAAAACTCAAGACAAATTATGTTCCTGTAACTAGTCAGCTACAGGTGCAAATTTAGATCAAATCACACTTTTCTCAGGGCAGCGCCCTAGTATGTGACAGTGTAAAATAGTTGTGCTATTTAGATAATTTTATTGAAAATAGAGGGTTTTTTGAGACTATGATTAAGCAAATCCTTGGGGGGATCCCTTTGTGCTTTTGGGTTACAGTGGTTTTTTTGCCTGGAGGTGCTGTACATCTGCTTTAGAAGCCCAGAGCTATGCAGATTCCCTCTCCCTCACTGGCACTGCTGCCTTAAAACAAAAAGGGAAAAAGCTGATGAACGATGTTTTTTGGGGGGTGGGGTGGAGTGGAGGGGGCAGAAGCTAAATGCAAAACCAAGTTTCCTGTCCAGGTAAAACAAGTAATAATTTATGGACTTTTAACTGGGCTGGACATCATTACATAGTAGTAAATGTTGATGCTAGTATCTTACAGTTGGCTTACATTTTAAAGCTGTGCACATATAATTGTAGGGTACCATTTAGAAGGGAAACTCTCTTCAAAGACCACACATGCATTACTGGAAAGGATATTGTGGTGTGAGAGAGATCCAGTGGTAGACATCCAATGGTTTGCTTCTACCTGAACTTAATGGATGATAATGCATCTTTTATCTCATGTATAATGATAAATTTACTACACTAATAGGTCCATATGCCATAACAATAGACCACTGCTCCAGTAAGTTCCTCCTTTATATGAAAAATTGCTTGTGTATTGAGAAAAGGTTGACAGGTAAATTGCTGGATGCTACCATCTTTCGTAAGTGATGAACTGTCTCCAGCAAAAGTTATTAAATCAAAGTCTGTTAATAAAAGCAGGAGGGAAAAACAAGAAATTAGGTAAGGAAGAGAATCACTTCAATTCTCTTACAAGTAAGCATACAGAGAATAGGGACTGCTATAAAGAATTACTCTGCTCAACTGCTGATCTGCAAAACAATTTTTAAACTCTTCTGCAAAAGATAAATATTCAGATATTTATTTCAAATAATTTACGTGCAGGTAATAAACTTCCCAGGCAGTCTGTTGATATTGGGCAGCTGCTAATCCTTTAGTTTTTCTTAATGCATCAGCATTCACAATGTATGTGCAACTATATATTCAAAATACATTGAACTATAACCAAACAAGATATTCAAATAGTCTGGGTTTTTTACAAATTCAGAATTAATTGGAAGAAATGTATCACAAACGTAAGATTTCCATCAGTCCCTCCTTTCTGACCCTCACCTCCCTTACAGTGTGGTCTCACCTTGGTGGCAGCAGGGAAAAATATTCCAGAAGAAGCTAAAACAACCTCTTTAGACTCTAGATGCAGATGGCCTTCCATACTGTTTTAAAAGAATCTATTATTTTACAATAGAAATTGTGTGCTTCTGTTGTTTTACAGCATGTTAGAAATGCTTTTTCTTTTTCTTCATGCAGATTTAGAGGGATTTTATTTTTTTCTTTAAGGATCATAAAGATTACGTGTCCTATACAACTGAAGCTGAAAGCAATGCAATTTTCAGGGTTGCTAGAAAAAAAAAAAAACCTCACTGAATATTTGCATTGAATTTTGTCCAGGTAATTTGTCTGGCAAGCAGTGGAGATGGTAGATGGAAGGTGGTGGCTGGATTCTTCAGTTGCATTAAAAAACAATTGGTGGAAGAATCCACCTTTATTTAAAACAAACAAACAAAAACCAAACAGGGGTGTGGGGGGTGTGTATGTGTTTTGAGGGTAAGAGCGTTCGTTCTCAGTGGGAATAGAAATTGGTTTTGGTTCATTATGGCAAAGGGGAAGCTGAAATTAATTGTCAAGCTCCTGCTATGTCAGCCCAGTGCACTACTTGTGAGAAGAAATTTCATGGCAGTAGTGACCAAAATGGATTTTAAGTCAGCTGGTGAGGTTTTGATGTGTTACCTATGTCTAACGCTTAATCACACTAGTATGTTTATTTCACATGTAGACGTGACATCTACAGGACCATGTCAGAGGTAATAGCATGTATTAATCTCAAAAGAATCTAAAGATTGCATATAATGATCATCACTGCACACTGACAATTTGAGAATATATTGTGAGAGCAAATCTTGTGAAATTTTCTGTTGGTGTTAGTGAAGGTAAAGTGAGCACAGGTGGTGTATTGTGAAGGTAGGGGAATGAGGGGGATAATATGGAGTATTCTAATATGCCCGTTTCTGAGTATATATTTATTACCTGCATTTCTCCCATGCCTGTAAATTATCTTTGAAACCTATATGTAGCTGCTGCAGTCCATATACAATACATATATATACATAGCTCTTCCAGAAACATCCTTTTTTTTCTTTTTTTTTTTCCCTTTTGTATTAAAATAATGTAAAATTCCCAGAAGAATTTTGGGATAGATGTCAGAACAGTCAAAGCAGTGATAAGAAAACCATCTCTTTAAACTGATTTCTTTTGTATGCTTGAGCACCAGGCACACACATGCCAGACATAAATAGTGGCCATCTGCATTTTGCAAGAAGTTTAAAATAAATAACAATTAAAAAAAAAAACACCTTATCTCACTGATAAATATTTCCCATTGTCTTCTGAGATAAATTACTGACAGATAGTCTGGCATGTTCATAAGTAATATTTGTAATCTACTTCATTGGTTACAATGAAATTCAGTGGAAAAACCTCCTGGAAATGGGTAGTTCACTGAATTTCTGTAGGAGGATGCTTGTATATAAGGTGTTGGCACATAAGAATTCCCAGCCAGATCTGGAGATCCTCTTTTTCTACCATACATTTACACACAAGACAGTTACTGCCCCACACAACTCATGATCTGAATGTCAAACATTTCTTGAGTGAACCAGAGGGATTAAGTGATGTGATGTGATAGAAAGTATCAAAAGTATTTTGAGCTTAAATCAATGCCTGAACCCTAAGGTTGTCCAACCAGTTCTTAATAATTCAGAGGTCCCATTTTGTTTCATGTTTGTCAAAAATAGAAAATAGATCACTACTAGTGACCATTTGGGCCACAAGGAGTTCACAAACCTAGACGTAACTTCCCACATAAAGTTAGTTATAGAAGAACAAAGCTTTCTGAAAGAGCATCAAATGTTCATGTGTGCTGCTGGCGTGCAAAATGTAAACCCTCAAAAAGTTACTATTTAAGTAAGAACATCTTCTAAACACTCAACAGTTAAAAATAAAATTTAAAAAACCTGATTTCAGTACAAGAATTGCATGGGGCACTGTCTTACAACAGGGCAGTAGGGCAGCTGGAGGAGGGGAAGGTGTTGGCAAACAAAGGTGTGTTTACTTTTTGAAGGTAATTCACCACTGAGTAGATGAAGAACCTCTGTAACAGACACAAGGTGATCCTTTGCAGCAGGAGGACCTTAAATGCATCATTAGCACCCATTATTTCAGCTTATTTTTAGCTGAAATATTTTAACATAAATTTAAGGTAATGGTTCTTACAGTAGATCTATTCAGCAGTGAGAAAAGCATAGGAAAAAAAAAAATTAAATTGCCATATTTCAGCAGATTGTTGTGAATTTGGGCCAGGTGGAACTGTGCCGGCTGATCCTCATGGAGGCTGTGGCTCAGGCCCACTGCACAACGGAACTGTATGGAGAATGGATGACATTTGTCCAGAAGCGAAAATAAACACAATTATCATCATTACAGTCTCATTGTTTGCTGCACCAAAGAATGAATGTCACAACTGTTTTTTTGTACAGGCTATTATTAGAAGTTGACCCTGGAAACATGTGCCAGAAGTCTGCTAAAAAGACCATTTTATTTGAAAGAAATTCATTCTCTTTAAGCAAAATAAAAGCATGAATTTAAAACAGCTATCATCTTTGAAAAGGCACAGTAGCATTTCTTTTCTGTGAATGACGAGAGAAAATGGACAATTGCAAGCCAACTTCTGCTCTAGGGGCTTAAAATCATCTTTGCTAGTGTCATGGAAAAAATCCAATTAACTTCAGTAAGTGCTGGGTCAGGCCCATGTTTTGTAGGGTATCTTTCTAGTAAAGTCTATCCCAACACTTCTAAACACGTGGGGCAAAACAATTATCAGGGTCAGGCTGCAGTCTGTAAGGGCTGCATATGCTTGCATCAAAGCTAATGCAGAAACATGTCAGCCTTCATTGTGTTTCTCTTCTACACATTTGATTAAACAATTACATGAAGTGAAGCTGTTTGAAAATACACATATGGCACTTGAAGGATTTCAGATTTTTAATTATTAATTTATTATACCTTATAAGTAACAGACAAAAAAAGTTGCGGACAGACCTGTATGCATCTTGGTTTTCCTTTTGGAACAACTTCAGACAATGCTATTGCACTGCATTAGCACTGATTTATTCTCTTCTGGGGCAAATTAAATTAAACTTTAAATTGGTTCAAGGACTGGGAAACCAGTAACCCAAATGTCTTTGTTGACTGAAAACCTCTGTAAGCAGAGTGACTAGACTTATTATTTTTTCACTGCTATTGATATTACAGTAGTAGTAAGGCTACAACAAATCAGATCCTCTGCAAACAGATGCTTGGAGGCAGACCCAGCTCATAGTGATGATGCGTAAAGGCTTTTTCTGTTGCAGAGCACGCTGTAGCATTAAGATTCCAGAGTGAGCTCTAAGCTAGATAACATGGATACCAGAAAAACGGTTGAGTGACTGTAGTGTGAAGTCACCTAGCATTTTCTGTTTGGGTTTGAAGCCTATTTTATTAGCCTATTTTCCAGTGACTCATGACAGCAGAATAAACATGTAAGGAAGGAAACAAATATAAAAATTAACGTAAGACTTCATGAGACAGAGGTTGCACCCAGATCATTATGAACAGCAGAGATCTGCCAGAGGCTACTTAAGCCCTAGACATCTTCTGGAGTCCACTTCTGGTCTGGGTAGTCAGTTCTTTTAGCACTCAGGCTGCCTCAGTCATCTCCACTACATGCTTACTCTTTGCTTTTCCATCTATTGTCCCAACCTTTTGATGACCAAAATGTCTAGCACCCTACCCTTCACAACCTGGGCACATTTACCCATTTCACCTGTATTTGTGTTCTCAGTCTGATATGTTATTTATCATTTGGGATAATAGAAAAGCCAGGCACTCATCTCTTGTCTTTAAGTCATGTTCATGTAACAGGGCCACGCTTCCCAGATATAACTCATGTTTTATGCTTATTGTGGCTATCCACTCCTACAGAGTGCTGGAACAGTAGCCAATGCACGTATTATTAAATGCACAACCATTTTCCAAACATTTTTTGGCAAATCCCACTAAAATACTCTTGAGAATAAAAAGCTTAATTAATTATACTGAACGTTCAGGCACTGGATCCAAAATGCCACAATAGAGAATTTAAGGGAGGAAAAATATTTGAAAAGAAATCTTGTCGTGTTCCTGTTTATGCCAAAAGCCATATAATTGTTCAGCTTTATTTGTGAATATAAAAATGGAAGTTTTATCCCCATGATCATTTTTGCAAGGAAAATACAGATAATATTTGTCAACCGTAAACAAGTAATTCTAATGGGAAGTAAAGACTCTAAATTGATGAAGACATGAGCATGAGATAGGAGTTTATCAAGGAATTGCAGGGGATTCTGCCTGGGACAACACATAGAAATAATTCACATATTGTTGCCAGCTAGAACAAACTGATGATTTAAAGAAGGAAAAAAAGAAAGAAAAAAAAAAAAAAAAAAAAGAAAAAACCTTACATCAAAATGTCTTAGCGGTATTTCCTTGGCTGTCTTGCTTTCAAGAAAATACTGTCCTCCTTTCACGTGCATTCAGTTTCAGGGCTTTTTCTCATGGCAGCCTCTTTCAGTTGTCTGTCTGTGGCCTGATGCTAATGGAGCTGATGGTCACCAGTATTCAGAATGTCCTGATAAGAGTGTTTGGGTTCAGACAGCCATTCCATCTGCAACCCTTTCCTCTAAAAACCTGTTTTTCATGAAGCAAAAGAAATGCAATTGAGGTACAGGGGATCCCATTTTATGCTACCTTCTTATTTATCCAGAAGTTTTACAGGCTGCTTGAGAAGCTAATTAGTCATTTAGTAGTTGTTCAGATTCTATTTTAAAATACCAGAATGGAAACTTATGTATCCATTGGTTTGACTCTGGTGTGAATAATACCAAGTCTCTAGTGTTTCCCATTGATTTTCTTCGGAAAGAACTCAGATTGGATGCAGCTGCTACAATGAGAGCTACTACACTGCATCTAGAGCAGACCTGGGTGCTATGTCTACCTACATGATCCACGCATCCAGATTTGAGACATAGAGGCAAAAAAATGGTGAAACTTAAAAATAGACTGATCTTCTATTTCCTGGCCCTAGCTAGGGAACAGAGATGTCATGGAACTGCAGAGTTGTGAGATGCAGTTTTTGTGGGAGTTAAAGTCCAAACCCATTCTTGAAAATAAACAGCTTCTAAATTTAGCATGCTTTATCTTCTCTTTTTCAAGCTCATCACCACTTTTCACCCATTAGGCAGTGACATCCATCATACCCTCAGTGCAAAGAAGTGAGAGATCAGATCGCTTTAGCTAGAGGTGAGGAGGGAGAGCCTGACATCATCAGCGAGTGCCCACCCAGGCAGAGTACTCTGATCTCACTCTGCTTTGAAATATTTAATTAAAATAGGTGTAAAGGATTGACAAGACCCACGGAAAGTGACTGAGTATTTCAAAGAAAAGAACTTGTCATGCTGGGCTGTAGGGTGTAGGAATCTACATAGGAGGGCAAAGAGAAAAAGATTTTTAGTTATAAAATATTCAGGAATATCTTGGCTCAGCTGGGGAAGGAGGATAGGAATCTGCTGCTGGAAGAGAAAGCTCATAAGACGAATATTTCAAATTTAAACATATCTGTATTATTCATCCTAGCTTGAAAGAGATCAGACATACCCTGTGCTTGGAGAAGCTGATTTTTTGTTTTGAAAATCCTGGATTTAAGTCGTGGCCACTGTGGCCAGCTTGCCACCACTGGGTGGGGTGTTGTGAAGTGGGTACAAATCCTCTTCAGTTTGAAAAGGTGAATTTGCAACCACAGGTACAGAAACTACAGCCAGCCTTTGCACTGTTTATTTGGCTGACTTTTCAGCTGTATATTTTTCGAATGTGTGGTTGGAGATTTGCTTTATTCAAGTTGCTCTGAAGGCTGGTGTAAGGCAAAAGAAGGAACATTTCCTCCTCCCTTCTTGGTAGACTGACTTCAGGCTGATGGTTGCTTTCATGCTCCCCTGACTCCATTCACTAGGAGTTAAACTGGGATGATAGCCTTTAGTTACTCGTCACAAAATTACAGTTCATAATTCCCTCCATACCCACTAAAGAAGCATTTAAAGATTTTTCAGCTTTTGAGTATGTGATGACAATTTCATGAAATTACAAGAATCATGAATTTACAATCAACTTGTTATTCAAACGAACAGCCACAAGCTACACTTGCTGTCATGAAATGTAAGCAACAGTGGATTCCCTTCAAATCTCAGTTTCTCTGGTGGTACTTGAGCACCCTTAAATAGTTACCTGTCAGTTACTTCCAGCAGGAGCTGCTCTTTACTTACATGCTATAATGGATATATAATAAGTTGTTATGAGAGAGGAATAAGGAATAACTGGACAATCCTCCTGGATCCATGAGTAAGGGGATCTAGGAATGCAGCTCAGAAACATTTAGGAAGAGATCAGCGAGGACATGCCAAGGTCCCTGTAGCTGCAGCATGCTCCTTTGTTGTTGGCACAGCTCATAATCAAAATAGACACAGACCTGGGCAACTGCCTGGAGAGAAATCTCAGCAAAAGTTAGCAGCTCTTCCTCACATCCCTGGCAAACACATGTGCAAGTCTTGTTTCCTCCTGTCTGGTCTTACATGAAGAACTCTCCTATATTTACAAGATGCTTAAGTTCCCTTTTCTCCACCCTACCGTATTTCTGGCCCCACCTCAAATGCCAGTCCAGGGCTGTGAAATGTTGTTTCCTGATTAATTGCTCACAGCCAGCATGTACGTGTCCTGCTGTATAAATGATTTGCGGGAATTCTTTGAAAATGACATGCACACATAAATCTTGAGATGATTCCTACTCATGCTGGTTTGTGGGGGCTTGTCTTTGTGAATTTACAGTTTACAGGAAACCAAATGAGCACCCTACTAGAAATTACTGGAAGGAAATGCTAGTCTTATTTAACTGGAATGTGGAAAGCAGTTTTTCTAGCACCTTTGCAGATCTTCTAAAAAAAACAGTAGAAAAATTATTGATACTGCATTTCTCTCTTCCTCCCTTGGTATGTGGAACGCACAGCCTGCAGTCTCTATGTGGCTGGAAGTCTCTGATTTCTGACTTCACTTGTAAGAAGTGCTGGTCATCTCCAGCTTGAGTATCTTCCTGTGGGTTTGCGTTTTAGGGGCTCTAGTCTTCTACATTGGGGGATTCAGGCACCTTCCTTGGTCCTGTGGTTGGAAGTATCAGGAAGTCCCACACCTCTGGGTGTTCCTGTCACTTTTCGAGGTCTTTGTGGCTGTCCGGGAGCTGCTTTCATAGGCATCTTCTCTTGAGATGCCTGTCAGGTGCTGTATTTGGGGTGGTAGGACAGACAAGCTCCTGGCTAAGGCAAGAGAGTGCAGGTCTCCTCTGCATGCCTGGTCACATGCAGAGTGCAGCCCCCAGCCTTGCCATTGCAACCTGGAAGAGCTAAGAGGTTTCTCTCACCCAGTGCCTTCTCTGGGTCAGAGTCTGTATCGTGGGAAGAGAGGGGAGTCAGGGAGGAGTGTCATCAGTGAGTGTGACTGAGCCCTACCTGCAAGAGGATGGGAGCTCGTCCAGTCCCATGTCGTGCCAGAGACCTGGCAAGCAGGCAGGAGTTCCTGCTGGGAGGTTGCTTTGTAGCCCTGGCTGTAACTGTTAAATCTTTCTGTAATTCTCCTGAGATTTCTCAGTAAATTCCCATTAGCAGGGAAGAACGTGGTGAATCATTGTGTTACCGTATGCACCAAGAGCAGTTTGCCAAAACCACAGTGGCTGTAAGCCACTGTCTCCTGTGTCCTGGTTGGGGGGGACTGCAGCACTCCCATGTTCCCATCGACACCTCCAGCTTCAGAAGGCACCTCTTAGGGTGGTACAGTTCAAGCTTCAATGTGGGAACAAGGAGAGGGATCTGCTGGACATGTCCACTTAAAACAACTATTAGGGATGCGCTGGTCTGAGCTTTTTCCTCAGCCACTTTTCTGGCTGTGCTTCACATTAGGCTTAGCTGAGCTTGACTGAGTTTTTGTGATAGCTCTCCAGTGCTCTTCTTCCTTTATCCTGGCATGAGGGTCAAAGATGGCTCTCTTCCCTGGTTTGGGTAGAACAGGCTAAGAGATCAGTTGGTAAAATGCTGCAGCCCCTTCAACTCTGGGAACAGGCAACAGTTCAAGAAAGGATTGAGAGAAGAGCTGAGGGGACTGTTTGGAGGGGAGAAGGTCAGACAGGTTCATGGATATTGTCTCCCTGCATTAGTCTTAGCCCATGTTTGTATCCAGATCACAAACTGTCAACTATCTGCATTCTTCCTTTAAATAAATGCTTTTTTCCTTCAAAAATGCATACTGTTTTACAATTAAAATACTTTAAGAATATGTTCCTGCTATTTCTAGATCACTCATTTTATGGTACCCCAATAGTCTTTAGGATGTCACTGCCACTGTGCTGGCTGGATCTGAGCGGTTTGGTGTTTATACGTAGATCTGTGCCTGGCTTCCCCCCTCTGCTTCATTCATATAGTGGATACAGAGCAGATCTAAAACTCTTGTTTTCCACGATATTTCAGAATGGCTTTATTCTTGACTATCCAGTGGAATGTTCAAATAAAGAAGTCTTACCCAGCTTCACAATCAAAACCTTCTGCATCTTCCAACATTAAGTGGAGAGCTTTGTTTTGGTTTGTTATTTGAAGAACAGATGGGGCCTGGCATTCTGTTAAGTGACAGCTGAAGTCATCCTGGACATGTTTCCTTGTGTTTCAGGATGGAAACCACACAGTGTGAATTGATCTGTGTGCTCATCCACTCTCTTGTGCGCACACCCCGAAATGCATGCAGTGCCAGTGTTGTCTCTCTCAGCTCAGCAGTAGGGTTGCAGCTACCACAGGGTCTAGAAAGGGTCTAAACCTTTGTATTTTAAGGGAAAGCAGATCTTGGTATTCTGAAAATGTTGGTGAAACCTGACATAATGGGAGAGGCAGCTGTGTCGTGGCAGCTTCCTTGTCCAACAGTTAAGAGTGGGAGTTCATACTCCTCGGCTTGTCCCTGTCTCCTGTCAGGGACAGGAGGAGATGACAGCTGGTCATGTTCTGAAGTTCAAGATGGAATTTATTAGAGAATGCTGCTATTAGCGCTGGTATTTCTGTTGACAAACAGGCGTGAGAAAGTCTCTCTCACCACCTTGCTCTCTCACAGGAAAGCATTAAGAGGAATTAAGTCTTGGAGAAGATAATCATTAAATACAGTTCTGCCGTATCTCAGAAACTCCTAGTTACTCAACTGCCATGGAGCTGGTCTGTGCTCTGAACATGCCAACTTGTTGCCTGAGATGAATAAGGTTATATTCTGCGCTGAGGTAGCTGGCTTATCTCCATCAAAGCAAGTAGAATATGGTGATACACATCCACAAATGTTCTAACTTTTAGACAGGTCATTACGAGTCTACTCCCAAATCTGCCAGCTTCAGTGGACTTTGGCTTAGGCCACGTATCTACAAGAACATGGTTCTATAACACATAGTAATTTCCATAACAGCAGATTCCTTGGGCAGAAGCAAGTTGTTCTGTTTTCATTACATCCACTGTTGTGTTTCAGTTCTAACAGCAAACTAGAAAGGCCTCTGAAATATTCCAGTCAATCTTATAACATCTTAAAATATCTCTCCCTAATTAAACAATATCCGATTCACTCCTTGCGTAGAAAGAGAATGAAGCCATTCATCTGTGTCATGGTTTTGAGCCTGCTCTGGACAGTGTTTTTTACTGTGTGGACTGAATAAAGATATTCTAAATTATTTCAGATTCTTCAAGCTTAACCCTGGCCTGCCTCTCAAAATACAAAAGATGCCTTTGGATACAGTATCAATCAAACACTTGTTTAAACTGTTGTATTTGCTATCATGCTGGTTTATTTTGATAGCTTTTGATGTAATCCTCTTTAACTTTGTCAGAAATTTTTAATTGTCTTATATGTGATCTAATGTGACCCAGCAGATACATATTCAACAATATAAATTCCACCAGGACAATCAATATATTGGTACCAAATAGGGTTTGATCAGTGTATTGCTGTTGAATCTAAGGATGTTCCTAGAATTAAATGAAGCTAGCAACATGGAGTATTTGGCTGAAGTTACATGCAACTCCATCAGAATGTATTCATGGTGTAACATTCTGTGTTGTCATATTGATTATTTAGCTTATTTTACAGTTGTTGGAAAGGATCATAAATCAGAAAATTGTGAGCATAAGTAGTGGAATTCCACATAACTATCTTTTCCTAACTTTTCTTCAAGATCTTTCTCCATCCTACTTGGTTCTGCAAGCAATGTCTTAAAATGAGTTTAGATTGCTACTAAACTCTCAGCACTCCCCAGCTCTTATTTGAAGCCAAATTTATAATCATTTTTTTAATGTGTTCTGTACTGTGCAATTACTTCAGGACAATGGTGTTAAATTAAGCAATACAGAATATTTGGAAAGGCTTATTAGGTGTGTACAACTGCTCAAAGAAATGCCAGGTGCAAAGATGCAGTCTGGAGAAGTTGCCACCTACATTGAAACATGATGTGAGCCGCGAAGATCATGAATACAGTAGGGAAGAAGCACTAAAGTTAAAGTTACTCCATAACTCTATGATCCTTGAAAACTTAAGCTCTCCAGCAACATTCAATTGAGCAGTTCTGTTAAATATAGCGATCTGATTTAGCCTTTCGTTTTGGCTGTGACTGAATTCTCATCCAGCCTCCTCCACTCTGTCTGTCTTGGTAGTTTTCCTGCTTCCTTTTCCCCACTCTTGGCTCTCTGCTCCCTGGCTCCCTTGCCAGCCTTCCCCCATACCCGCTCTGCCACGGAGCACGAGAAGGGGCTCGGTCACAGCAGTGGTCCTGTGAAACAGGACACTTCCTCCTGTGAGGGGTCAGGCATGCCACAGGCTGCACAAGCACTTTCTCTTCAGATGGTTGAAAAGCAGATATCTCGCAGCCTGTTTTGTAGCTTTGGGAAAGAGAACAGAGAATGATAAGGGCTGCTTTTTTTTTTTTTTTTTTTTTTTTTCCTTCACCTCACAATGCACCAGCCTCCTATTTCTTTAAATCTGAGCGGGAAGATAGGCAGGAGGCTGGGAAAAAAAAAAAGTTTTAAAACCATAACAACAGGTCTCTAAGAAAAGGGCAAATTTTACCTGCTTCAGCTGAGGCAGCCCGTGAATTGAATTCTGCCAAATTCTTTGTTCATCTCGCTTTCCAGCAATGCCCTCGCCTGCTCTGAGCACGATCCTCAACTTCTCTTTTCTTTGACTATGCCCACATGTTGGAGGAATTCACATGCTCATTTAAAATGCTAGTAATGCTGGCTCCAACTTCTCATATTTTCTTTTCTTCAGACACTTCCAATACTTGGATGTTTTTTTCTAGACAGAGCTCAAGAATCCCAGGGTTATATGAAAAGCTGTTTTTATTTAAAGACAGTATTTTTCTGGACTTTTTGAACATGAAGAAAAGTTTTCAAAATAACTTAAATGCTCTCTACCGATGCTCAAAAGGCAGCAAGGGGGCAATTCGCTACTTATTAATATCTTGGGGTTTGATCAACCTTGTGGTTTTAGGCAATGTGACACATACTGTTTTACAGCTGGAGATTAGTAAAACTGCGTGCAGGGGCTGTTCTCTACATCTACAAAGAGAAAAATCAAGACCCTGCATCCAAACACCCTGGAGTTAGATGTGGATTCACTTTCCTGTGCAGAGTCACCTCTCACCTCGGTACCTGTGTGATCTGAGGTACCACACAGATGTCCCTTAGAAAATATGCATCTAGTTAAGGCTTCAGCAAAATGACCCCATATGAAGCATCCAGGCCTGATGAATGTATCTTCATGCCAAGGCTCACGCTTTCTCCCTTAATGCTGCTGGTGACTGATGGTGAGAGTGGGCTGATGACCCAGATGGCAGAGCCACGCTCTCCTGTCTCACAAGGATCCTGGGAAGTGTAAACAATGCACCTCACTGGCACGGACAGGCTCCCCGGTTCACGATGTTCCTGATGACTGCTGAATTGCAGAGCTTTGTGGAGCCCAGGCTCTCCTAGACATCAGCTGCTTTCGCTGTGCTTGAATGGCTGAAGGAGGTGCCTGTGCCAGGGCTAGGAGATGGAGATTGCTCCCTATGGGGAATAATTGCCCATCTGAGGAGCAAGGAGCAAGGGGGCAAGAACTCCTTGCCGTAAGTCTCATCAGGCCCAGGTGAACTGAGGGGACAGCACATGTTCGTTTACCTGTGCCAAAACCCAGAAGAGGCCAAAAATAAAATACTCCCATTAGCAATATTCCTTTCTCATAGCAATGTGTTAACTCTGTAGTAACAAGGACTGAGAGAAGGTAACCGCCCTAATATAATAATTTTCTTTCCGTGATAAGAAACAAAAGCTCTGCTCACCTAGAACAACCTTTCTGCTGTTTGAGAGAGAAGCACGAATATGGTGGGTCATGACACTTGTGCTGGGGAAACTTTGAAAAGAGTAAAGAGAGTATTCTTATTTCTAATGCCTTGACTGTTCTGTCAGTGGACTATATGAGTATATATTAAGCAGTATTATCATATACTCCAGCAGTAGCCCTCCAAAGGGAGCTCACTGGTGGTGCTGTGTTTATGGATTCTAACCTGTATTTCTTCAGAGGTCCTGTAACATCATCCAGAAGCTTTGTGTGTCTCTGCCCTTTTTTGTGATGGGTGAGAAATGGAAATCTCTAGGCAAAGTCTGTTCTGTGCACTTAAGCTCAGAAAAAAAAGAAAGATCCAGATTTACTATCCCACCACACCAGCTGAGAGAGCACAGTCACCACTGCTCTGCCTGAGCAGTGACCACAAGTCCATAGACTCTGTCCACTTGTAGCTAAAATACAGCTAAAATACAGGTGGAGAGGGGTCACACTGAATATTTTACCTTCATGTGCTCCAGCAGTTTCTTGCAGAATGGCAAAAGCTTAGTGCTCTAGGCCTGCACAGGTCCCTTCACACCACCAGGATTTTCACCCTAGAAGGGAAGCTTAGCAACAATTCAGACAGTACTGTGGAAGGGTTGAGGGGGGCAGCCTGTTTTATTCTGGTTTATATGGTTTATGCTGTTCTTGGCCCTATAATATTGAACACTTTCTACTTTCCACCAACATATCAGGCAATCTAACTAATGACTGGTGTTGAAACAGTTACCCAATATTTTTGCCTGAAAGCAGAGGCTGGGTATTTCTTTTTTATAATGGATTTGTGTAGTCCGTAGAAAATGGAGCCCATATCCTTAGGTGTGCTAATTCAGTGACTGATGTGATTTGTTTCCTTTAAATTATGAGTACTCACATGGTGGTTTGATGTACCAAGTCGGTCCTATGTTTATTAAAGCTTTCATTTTATATTTGCTTCCTTATCTTTTTAATAAAGTGAGCATATTACTGAATAAACGTGGTACAGTTTCACTGATATAACCAGAAATTGATGCGCTGACTGAATCTTGGCCACAATTAAATAGAACAGATAAATCCGGAGACTCAACTGAGCAAATCACAAGATTAATATGGCAGATAACTTGTCAAGGGTTATGCAAAAGATACTTGCTTTGTGGTGCTTTGGCATGAGGGAAAGTTGAAGGAGACTATTTCGTCTCAATCCAGGACTTGAGCCCGTTCTAGGCAGCATGGTGTAGTGACCTAGACAGCAAAGATACACCAGTCCCTTCTGGTCTTAGACCCTTGCCAAGTGAGACTTCCCAAAACAGATGGTAATCCATCCTGGTTCGTTTAATTTGCCCTCAGCAGCTCTACGTGAATGCTCTCTCGTTAAATCTCACTGTTGTTGCAAGTTTCTAATTTATTGTTGTTTTTTTGTTTCTTCCCCCTTCTGCACAGTAACACAGAATCTGTCAACACAAAGATGCTATTTAAATCCTACACATTAGCAGTTTTTAAAGAATGTCCCTTGCTAACTGTGGACTATATATGCAGCTGATGGTGGCAGATGCAGAAAAGGGGGAGGAATGGAGGAGTGTGCTTTTGAGAAAAGAGAATAGCTAAAAAGTAACCAATATTAAAAGTTCCCTAAAATCCATGTTGTTCACATTCACTACTGAAATATGAAGACATTTTTTCAACAGGATAAAAATAGAATGGCTTTGAATTTTCTCTGCCTTTTTTTTTTTTTTTTTGGTGTCTGAATGTCCTGTGGTTCCTGGGATCCATGCGATGAGCCCCTGCCGGAGGTGGCAGCACAGCAGCCTGTCTCTGCTGGAAGCTGTCTGTCAGGTTTTTGGGGGGCCTGACCAGGCAAGAGAGGAGAGGCAGTTACTCAGGTGACATTGATGCTGGCCAGGGAACTGGCGCTATCCGTCCTTCTGGCCCACGTTTCACACACTCATTTCCCAATGAAGTGGCTTTGGGATCTTTAGTGCCCTGAGCAGTCTGGGTGGGAAGAAGACCCACTCCCACTCCCCTTGCACTGGTCACTGGTGGAATCCAGGTTACAGTGGAAAATCCCATAGCCAAATAAGTACAGTTGCTGTTTTCCAGCTTAATTTTTTTTCCTGGAATTGGCTCGCTCTGCTGTCACCAGGTGTTCTTCCAGAAACGCGGATTACGGAGAGGCGGTGGGTCCGTGCCAGGAAGAAGGGTGTTAATGCTGCCACTTAGGTTAATGGACATTAGTTCTGCTGACTGTGGGTCTAATGATCTAATCTGCACAGTCACTGCCTTTTCCTTACAGTTGTTATTCCTTGATCTAAATTAGGAAACTAATAGTTGTAAGATCATAACTTGCTCTAATGACTTTTAACCTAGAATCAGAAGCTGCTTTTGCATGTCTCAGAATAGATTGCTCTTCTAACTAAACAATTAAAATTTTCCCAGCTCAGCTGGAAGCTGAGTCAGTGTCCCTCATGTGTAGTCTAAACTGTATGTAATTAGCTCTTTAATTTCTATTAGAACATGAAAAGGCAGCCTAAGGTTCGTCAAAGACAAGACAAATCCCATAACCTTTACACAAGTGGTAGTAGTTCGGTGTTTGTGTGATATCGGATTGTGGTCACCGTGGCAATTCATTCAAAAGGAGTTTTGCTGCTCTTTGCAAGGACTCCAGCTTCTATTTTTTCCCTAAAATCCCTGTTTAGGAGAGTTGATCCTTGGTGATGATGTAGAGAAAAAAAAAAGTATGCGTCAGAGAGAAGTAACCAATCTGAAAGTGGGCAGGAGCTGAGCAGGCACTGGTCTGTAACACGTGGGTTTCTGCTGTTGGAAAAATCTTTTCCCCTTCAGAAAAAACCTTTCCTTCTGCCCCCACCTCCTTATTTTACCTCCTTACCGGGAGCAGTGCTTTCAAGTGCCACACCAGGGGAGGACAGGTGGACAGTCAGACAGGCTGCGAGGACAGTGGGTCACCAGCTCATTTCTCATTTGTGGAGGCTGAGCCCAGGAAAGGGGCAGATATGTCCGTAAGGCCATGTAAAACTTCTTGGAAACACTTTCCTGCTTAACACCTTTCATCAAGAGTAGCTGATTGTCAGTGCCCTGAGAAAAGGGTTGATCTAGCTTCAGTACATGTTGCTCTTGACCTGTCTTCTTTTAATATTTGTCCCTCTCCTTAATGGAGGGGGATTGAGGAATAGTACATGCATTGGCTTCTGTATTCAGCCTCTTACTGCAATTAAGTGTTTAAAATGTCTTCTCATCCCCTGGTACCATAAATATTTAGATAGCTTATTGTATGATTATATTTTTGCATGCCTCTTGTGGTATAGGCTGATGAGGATTTTGAAAAAAATCCATAATGCCAAGAAATTGGGGAAAACTGAAGAGGTCCGTGGGGTTTTGTACATCTCTAGGCATATTTGTTTGTGTTGCATGTAGCACACTATGCCATTTATACAGCTAGAATATTTCACAATTTTTGCTTCCTGCAACAATTACCCTGCTAATAGTAATTTTTCATTCTTTAGACTGCAGTAACCCAGGTGTGCTATTTGTGTTCCAGAGGCAGAAGCTTCGTCTCCAAGACAGATAAAATCTAGAAAGGATGTAGACACGGAAACACAAAAGTAGGGGCGGGGAGTGTGTAGAATCGAATGATCACAGTAAAGGCTGGGACAAATCTCATCGTGTTAGAAGTGTGCTTGGTTTTCTGTGTTAAATACATTTATTTCCTTTTCCCCATCATATAAAATCAAATCAGATAAATATACTGCCAATGTATAGTATGCCGATTCATGCAGACTTATTAAACAAGCCTTCAGCTAATGTGAACAAAGAGAAATCTGTCAAAGGAAAAAATCTTGGTAAAATTTTAGTTTAAAAAATATCAGTGGATTTTTTTTTTTTGCCATTCACTATTGTAGGGCCAAGACCCAAGTCACCCCTTCTACTTCACAGCAGGTCAGGAAAGATAAAATAGCACCCTTATTTTTGTCTAAAAATGTCCTTTATTAGTCAACATTGATACTGTGTCTTGTGTATATTTTTAAAGGATCCATCCCAATAGCCCGTATTTTGCTATTTCAAGATGCTGGCCTCTGGTTTGTCGCCATCCTTCGGGGTAAATCCAGAGCCATTTGACTGAGGTCAGGGGAGTTATACCAAGCCAGTCTAAATGACAGATGAATCAAACCACAGAGCTAACTCAGACAAAGTTTATGCATTGCTTGAGTTGGGTATAGATTTTTTTTCTGATCTTTCTGCACACAGATGAATTTCGTTTCCAACAGTCATCTGCTGGGAAAATAGAGATGCTGTATTTAGCACAGTCTAACTCAAAGTGCAATGAAGTGTGCAGAGACATTCCTGTTGATAACTATGAGTTTTAGGTTGGACTCATACAGTTTTGAACAAAATTCACATTATATTGATTAATCAAACTCTCAAAAGCAGGAACATTGTAACACCTTCCAAATCGCATGACAGCTGCTTGCAGAGGTGGCCTTCCAGCATATGGGAAAAGCAGTTTCTGTCCAGCAGTCTCCTGCAAATGAACCTGTATCACAAAGCCAAAAATTGCCTCTAGTGAGCACCCTCTGACCAAGGAGAAGGTAGCTAACTAACAGCTGTTTTCCAGCTGACTCAGAGAAAACAGCTGCTACCAAAACAGTTGCATACCACTCAGCATAACTGCAGCCAGGTTTTTTGAAGTGCCTTCTAGGTATAAAGCCAGAACTTAGCAACACAGCATCTGTAATTTGCAGGCATAGGTTTATGTGTAAGGAAATGGAGCCAGCAGGAAAAAAAAAAACCAAACCACCAAACCACAAAACCCAACAACAACAAAAAGTCAAACTCTGCTTGCACAGTAGATGCAAAGTGAGTTTATGTTCCAAGATGGGGGAGAAACAGAATGTCACTTCTCACTTTTGGGTGACCATATATACAACAGCTGTTGTATCTGCATAACTTTGTGAAAGATGTGGCTACCTTTCAGAAGGCAACTTACACCAGATGTCCTCACGGAATGAGCAATTCAGAGGTGTAATTGGAACCCAACTTTGTGAGCAGATGAATGATAATTCAGTGGTCCATCTAGAGCTGGCAGATACACCTTGTTTTGCTACCCAGAACTTTGTGTTGGTTTGGCCTTCTTTAGTTTGGCACTGTAATAGAGAATGTTACCCAGGTATAACACCAGGAGGATTCTGCTCTTTTAAGATCCACTTAGCTATTTGCAAGCTGTGTAATCTGTTGATCTGCTTAGGTACGAAAAATCGTGGATAGTTATTAAGTATGCATTTTAAGTGGAAAACAAGTGATCCAGCAATATAGGAGTGCCATTCTTACTTTTCATTATCCTCTGCACAACAGTAAGATGATCTATGACTAGATATAAAGGGATCTGTGGGGAGCCACTTAGTTTCTGTCTTTGTCCTGGACTGCCTACTGTATATGAAATGGGTAATTCTTTCATTTCATCCAGATGAAATAAATAGAAGTCACCTTACTTAGACATTTGACATTTCAGATTTTTTTTTTTTTCCAGAAAGGGAGATGGTTTGAGAATAGCAAAAGGTGAAGAGAAAATGAAAAAGATGATCCTAAGCAGAGCAGAATTTCCACCAATTAACAAATATTGAACTTCAAAGAAAAAAATAATGAAGTGGAAGGGGAAAAGAAAAATCTATACACTATACATTTGAGGATATATTTGTAGTGCGTGCGGCTGAATCCTGGGATGCCACCTCTTTAGATGCTTTGGACTCTTTCCTAAAGTTTCACTCTGCAGCCACAAGCTGTTCCTCTAGTGTTTCCCAGGCCAAGTACGTATATTGAATCACCTGGAAGGAAATAATTGGTGACAAAGGATATCTGGTCAAAAAAATGAGAAATGAGATATGTAAAAATAATGGGGCTAAAATCTCGAAGACAAGTTACACAAAAGTGGAAGAAAAGGAGGCCTGTATGGTAATTTCACAGTTTTCCCCAGGCTTAGGTATCTTAATTTTGTCTTTGATATGCCCCCTTTATGTCCCCACACTGTGTGAGTACCTTACTATCTGTAACATGTTTCTTTATACAGGCCAATGCTGTCATCCTCATTTTATGGATGAGGATTTGTACAATGATGCTAAGATCACCCAGAAGTGTGTGGTAGAGAACTAATATCTCCCCAAATCTTAGGAGAGTGTCCTAACTTTGGACTACCCTTTCAACTTATCAGACATTCATGCAAAATGCAAGGTGTACACAGCAGCTGAGGGCAGCTGGTACAGATTCACTGTGGCAAATCTCTGCTGTGACTTCCTGATGCCTCAGGGCACACATGAGGAACAGCAGAGTTTGCATGGCTGGAGGAATCTGTGCCTTTACCATTCCTGTGCTGCTGATTGAATCCAGTTCAGAGCGGTCTGGTAGTATGTCTTGGACTCAGAAGTTGTCAAGCTCTAAGAGCATCAGTACTAGATTTGTGTCTAATGACCTTTGACAAAGGTCAAGGTTTCACATGGATTTTACCTGTAGTTGGGATCATTCAAGAATCTCCTCTTCAAGTCCTTTGGTATCTATTAATGAGCTTCGTTCCGAGCATGTCTAGGGTCTCTGTCCTTTTCCTATTTGTCTACTTCAATGAAACTTGTAGGAATTTAATTACTTTTGAGAAATTTGTGATTCTCTACTTTGGTTGAAAACAGACAGTGAAATAAATAATGGATGAGGGAGGAAAGAGTTGCATGCTCATAATCAGTGTGATCACATAAGCCCTGTTTCCACTGGAAACAAGGCTGAGACCTGACCTCCTCACTGTACCATAAAGCTGTTTGACATTTCTGATTTCAGCAGTGGGGATGTGGCAGTAGTTATCTGTGCTAAAAATGAGCAATAACTGAAGATGATTAATGCCTCTACAAAGAAAGCACACATAAGAACTTAATACCTGTTGTTTCTTTGAAGTCCTGTATGAAGCTTTTTCCCCTGAAGTTTTCACAGTGTACTTTTATGAAATTATTTAGCCCAAACGGGCACATACACACAAAACAGTCTAAGGTTGCGGAAGTGTATGTGTGTTGTAACAAGGTTAAATAATTTCTCATGACACGTTAGTTCTCTTGTGGTTATTCCTCTAGTTAGACACGAGCCAATGGTGATTTCATTAATAGCTTGCAGTGTTCTAGTACTAATGGAAGTCCTGATTTGAGTGACTTAGCTTTTCTAGCAATAGAGAGACAATCTCATTATCATTCAATGAGCCAAGCAACTTCTGCTGGTTTGAACTGCTCAAATTGATGGGACAGTGATTGTCATCGTTTTGAGTGCTTCTGTGATTACTTCCTGAGGGTATTACCTGGGAAGACTCTCTTAACATCAAACACCAGTTACTGTTTTATCCACTGTTGCATGATAAATAACAACAAAGAAAAGTCTGTAATCTTTCTAATCTACTCTTTGCCAAGCTGTACATTTTATAAATAGGGCAAGAGGAAGACAAACCACTCCTTCCCATTTCTCAGCATAGATCAAGTGACAGAGGGTGATTTCCTCTGTATTCCTAAGGTTTCATTACTTTTTATAAAATACAGTGTAGCCTGTTAAGAGGAATGATAAATTATTAAACCTAAATTACAGTTCTCTAAATCAATACACAATATATATTTTGGTCACAGTATTTTTTTTTTCCTCTCTTCACTTAGTAATTAACAAAATTCTGTAATGTGCTATGGGTCTCCTAGGTATTACAAACAGAGAGAGTATGTGGTAATTGCAATTGAAAACCCCAAGCTAGCTATTTACTTAATGCTGATGTATCTTCATGCTTTGTCACTATCTACAGCAGTGCTGTAATTTTGCTTTGATTTTGTACATTTTCCAGAAATCTTCCTTCTAAGCTGTTTGATGGTCTTCAACAAACACATTGCTCGCAGAATGCAGTAGAGCATCTGCCTCTGGAGCACCAACTTTCGCGGGTAGGGGTTCTTCAGATAAGTAGTCTTGCCTCTGATCCTCCACAAGCTTATGCATGCCCTTGGTTGCTGCTGATCTGGGCTGGGAACCCAGGCAGACCCCACCACCAGCCCGTGTGGCCTTCATGCCACGCTTGCTGCAGGACTGCCTGGCACAGGGGAGGGACAGGCCACGTACTCAAGTCTTTCCCCGGTGTGAAGTCAGAAAGTCCATCTGAACCCACATTTGGGAAGCGATCCTGAGTTTAGATCCAGCCACTGCTTCCCACCTCTTTGGGTCAGCTGTAGCCAGTGAATGTGACTCGGGTGAGCGACGGTGGGCAGCTCAGGTCTGCCCTGTGCAGCTTTTCTAATGAGCTAGGGAGACGTTGTCTTTTACATCTCTACCGGGGCTGCTTCCTGGCACAGAACGAATTTCTGCAATAAAAGTGCTTGTATGCTGTCTTTAGGAACTATATAGAAAGGTAGTGGTGCAGACATACTGTTGCTTTTGGGAAAGTGTTTTCTCTATGTTTCAAGGTGCCAAGCTGGTTAAAAGTGCTCTTGAAGGTCAAACAAGAAAACAGTTAATTTTGGTTCAGCAAAACAACCCAAATGTGCTTATAACAATACTAAAGAGGATGTGACCAGGCAATCCAGACCTCCATCCCCAAATCTTTTTACGTTCTCTGAATGATACCTGCAAAAGTCATGGCTATATGTAGGACAGAAGAATATGATTGGGAAAAGGGTTTGGACTGGATCTTCCCCATTACTATTACAAAACAATACACTGTTACGGCAGTGCAAATTCTTCACAATGGTTAAGCCTAAGAAAGAAGAAACAAGTATTTTATTATATGCAGATAATTTTTACTTTAAATAAGTATTATTGGCACAAAAAAGGGCAGCTTTCTTAGTCTGAGAAAAAAGTGAATAGTTCTAAATAAAACTTGCAGCTTGAGGTGTTGAAAATCCCCAACACTGCCAGAAGGTCTGTTGTACAACAGCTAGTACAAGGATCACCGCTTCCTACATAGAGTCAGGGTCCATTACAGGAGGACTGCAGAAAAAAATACTCCATCTGGGTTCATGAGCTCTGAAGGGTTCATATAATGACACTACATTTAGTGAGCAGTGTTAAGAGCAGTACTGCTGTTACCAATAGTTCTGCCTTTTGCAGTCCTGAAAGCCTCGAACCTGTGATCACTTTGCTTCATCTGCTGAAGCTGTTGGCACTAACTTCGTCTCTGAAGACATGTGATGCTAAAGAATTTTGTATGCAATGTTCATATCCAATCCAGATTGTTTTAGCTTTCTATATGGATAGAGCTTAGAAGGTGCTAATCACCTTTCTATCTCCCAAATACAGTTTGTGCCAGCATGCAGCATTAACAGGCCCCTTATATTTGATTGTGCACAGTTGGAAAGCGTTATGCCTCAGTATCAAAGAACATTTCAGGCAGTAAGCTATTAAGGCAGCCATCATTTAAATTAAAAAAAGATGCTTTGGCTTAAGTGTGGGTAATAGGCACTGATCTCAAAACAAGGGCTGAAACTTCCTGATGCCACCCTGCAACTGAGACAGGGTCCATGCACTCACACAATTAGCTTTTCCTACTGTTTGCATTTCCCTCACATAACCTTGGGTGTTGGGTATAACTGGGATGCACTAACTTTGAGAGGGTAACCAGACTGAAGAGGGCAGGCACTGAGCAACATTGGGACGTTCAAACCACTCTGATCCCTAAACATTGCTCGGACAATCTTTCAAGTAGTCTGGTGTGCAGAATTTCTGCCTTCTGGTCACTCAGAAAATACTTTTTTTCACTTGTGGTCCCATATCTGTTTAGAGCTGGATTCAGGAAGTACCAAGATAAATGAAATGGTTTTACTTGTCTGCTAAGTAGGCTTTTCTAAATCTCCGATGCTGTACAGTTTGCATTAGTTTTAGATTAAGTTTATTTTTTAGATTATCCATACTGGTTCAGCAATCCCTTCTAAAGCCCAAACGATGCAATAAATAATAGCTGAGGAAATCAGGAACCAGACTCCACGTGGAAGAATCTTCATTTTTAAGGCACACCAGATGTTCAGAATGGGAGATTGAATCAGGGCATGGATCCATAAAATGAGAAGTATAATAAGTGAAACTCTGTATTTCATTTTTATCAAATTAGTGTTCAAATATTCCCATCATCCCTCACTGCTACCAGAACAGTTCTGTAGGGGAAGCCATGAATTCATTAGATAGCCCATATTTGCAGAAGAACCACCTTGTCTTCTACACTTCAAGGTGAGATTTTCTTTAATAGATTCTAGTGCTGTAATAAAAAGAAATGAGCACGAGATTCTCCAAAGTTCATAGGAAGATAATAGTATGTAAATCAAGGACTAACTATATTAGTCATGAAAGCTGATGGAAAAAAATCCTGGCAAACTAAAATAACAACTAACTCGCATTGATTTCAGTGGGATCAGAATGTCATCCAACTTTTTACTGATGCTAACACCAGTCTCTACCTCCTTATATGGGAAGAATTTTGGAAAAAAAGATAAATTATAATCTTGTGGAAGAATGGAAGCTCTTTTACACGACTCCCAAAGCTCATGGTACCCCTATTAATATGTTAAAGGCTGCAGTTCAGGGATGTAATTTACACTGACGTAGTTTAACAGTTCTTTCTTTAACCTGAGAGCAGACTTTCATGTAAGGTTTTGAAGAATACCATGGGTTGAGTGACATTCATCTTCTGTAAAAAGCACAGTGCAAAAAACAAAATAAAGCAATTTGATCCCAGCTCAACTCAGCCCAACTTCTCAGCTAAAGTTCATCCTTTTCTTAAAACAGGCTGTAATACGAGAAGTCCTGCCTGTTTTGCTTGAAGGTACACCTAACTTACCTGGCAAAACTAACTCAACTGCTTTCCTTAAATTCTCTCTGTAGCCTGTGGTAGGAGTGGAGTAGGAGGGAGCAAGAGGAAAGACACATACACACGCACACAGACTTAGGAGCAGGACCTGAAATTAGGAAGTGTTGTCCCTCTGGAGGACACAGAAGGAAGGCAGATCACTCAGGGGACTCCAAACACTGGACAGTGTCAGTATATGCCCTGTGCCTTCACCCTTATTTTGCTTGTGGCCATGTACATGGTTTTGGCATGCTGTGTATGACAATAATACTATATATTATATCATTCTACTGTATTATATAATACTGTAATATTCTGTGTACTTCCACTATTGCTTGCTGGGGGGAAAAAATACTACAAGCCTGCATTTCTCCTTCCTATTATAATGGGAAGCAGCAGCTCTACACCTTCACTTCTTTAGCTGCCTTTATCAGGCAAGATTGAGAGAAAAAGGTATCATTAGTCTAATAATGAGTGTGTGAGCTTTTAGCAATTACATTTTCTCCCTACTTTGCTCCCGGAAAGTGCCAGGTACCTATAGGGAAAGAGATTATGAAAGTAAGTTACATTTTCTCACTAGCCTAATGAGTACAGATACATACAGAGAAAGTGTTCCCTTGGCTAATTATTTAGTCAGCAATCACTCCAGTTGTCCCTGCCATGAAACCAAGAAACAGAAGGAGTATAATAAATATAGACTGGGATTGCTGACCAGGAAAATATATCACAGTTGGGTAGCACAGGCCTCAGGACATGCTATGTGGAAAAACTGCATTTAAAACATAGACAGAAACAAATTTAATTAAAATTTGAATACATTTTCAAGCAGAATTTCTAGTTCATATGGTACATGGCCAGCTGTCTGAATAAAGTTATGTTGTACAAATCCTCTCCCTTGCTTTAGGAGTGATTAAATAGCTGGAAGAATTTGATTGCTTTTGCTTTTGTTATCTGTCTTAGTTCAATTCACAAAATTTAGGCTTGGGATATAAATCACTGCCCAGCTTGAGAACAAGATTTCTCTTCTCCTCCCCTCTCTCTCTTCTCCTCCCCTCTCTCTCTTCTCCTCCCCTCTCTCTCTTCTCCTCCCTTCTCTCTCTTCTCCTCCCCTCTCTCTTTTCTCCTCCCCTCGATGGCAATTAAATGTTATCTACTGCACTCATACAGTACTAAAAATTCATTTCAATCCTCTGTAGAATTGCTAACTGTGAGCTTCCCTCCTGGACCACCCCCCCTTAGGGGTGTTAGTTCATATGCTTGAAAAAAACAACTCTAAATAGACATGGCTCAACTGTTTAGTTAAGAAAATCTAACTTATTAACTACATAACTGCAGGGACTGGCAATACCTCTTCTTGCACAGAAACAGGGGTACTATAGAAGTATTCTCTCGGCTTTTTCCAGTCTGCTTAAACAGCCCTTAAAAATCAATTAAAGAATTAAAGGGGAATTTCGAGAATGCTTTACTGAAAGGGGTTGCATTTTTGCCTTGAATTATCAAAAATAACTGAGAACTTCATTTTTGGGCAGGTCTGGAGAGACAATGCCCCAGTTTCACACAATCTCTGTCCCTTCACCTTCCCAAAATACAGTTTGTTATTTTCCTCCCGGCATGCAACAAAAGCAACTATTATTCAATAACCAAGAAGTTGTCTCAGTCCTGTGAAAGACATAGGCCTCATATCTTGAGAGCCATCTACTGGCACCTTATCTATTATCCACATATTATATATCCACACATCCTTCTCAGTTACAGAGCTGACACACAGCAGATTTTACATCTTTCTGCTATGACATAAATAAGAGCTATTTAAAGCAGTCTAAAGTCATAAATCATCTGCAGGGGATCTCTTGGAGACTTTATACCACTGGTCTCCTCCATGCCTTGTTTGCATGGCGTACAGCAAGGCAGTGGCTAATGCAGGACACGGGACTGCAGAGAACTTTTCATAACTGCCATGTATTTCTTCTTCACAGCAATTAATAGTAACTGTCTTGCTCCAAAATTGTGGCACATTTTATGAAGCAAAGGAAAAACACTTGGCAAGGCTGTATTCTGGGCAGAGTGTGCCATTTCCATAGGAAGTAAAAGCCTTTGCCATTCATATCCTGCTTCTTCCCAGCCCACTCAGCTGGGATTGAGACCCTCCACTGGGGCTATGGCAGAAGGAGGGTGGACACTCGACCAAGGTGGCTTTTTGTACCAGAAGGTCCCACTTCTCCCAGAAGCATGGGACCATTGGAGAGCAGGGTGCATGCTGTGCCTCAAAACCTTGTACAACAGGGCCTGGGAGTGGAGAGGGGTCAGCAAAGACACAGGTCATCAGCAGAGCTAAAAAGCAGTTGAGAGATTATGGAGAGGGATGAGTAACTTTGTGAATATCACAAGTGCAAAGACATCTTGTTCACCTTCAGTTTGGGTCTCCCAATATTAGTAGATGCAAAAGGCAGTTTTATTTTCATGTGTTCGGCGATGAATACCCAGGATACTTTCTGTTTATGCATGTCACAGACCTATGAAAAATGACTCTGTGCCACCATTTTCAGAGTAGATAGGAATGGTATTTAGGGTTGCACTCTGCCTTTAATTCCCCTTTCTTTAAATGGAAGCTATTAAACTTTCCATTTAAGGCAGCAAGGGTCTCTTTATTATTACAGAGCTTTACTTGATGTACTTTACAAGTCTCCTTTTTTTCTAAGTTACCATTTATATGTATCATTTGACATCAATATTTTAGCTAGTGAAGTACCTTCATTTGCATTTTTTACTGTTTTGAGTTGGTATGCCTTCAAATAATTTCTAAATAAGTTACTTTTGCCTGACTAATCATAAAAAATATTTCTATCACATACAAGCAATGACATTTTGAATAAAAAATATATTACGTGATAGGAAGTGAAATGTTTTCAGGTTTCAACAATGCTTCTCTGTATTGCTGTTTTGTTTTGTTTCAAGTAAAGTTAAATATATGAGTGATAGCTTGCAAATCAGATAGGAAATTAGTGTGGCTTGATAAAATACTACACCTGGTTAAATATTGCTGCTCTACGTTAAATGGGAAACAATATTAGTTTTCCTTAGAACAGCATCTCTGTGCTAGCTGTTGTTAGTTTGTTGTGTACAATGTCAGTATTGACAAAACATCCTTTTCAGATCCTTACAGAGAAAATGCCAAATGATCTGTTTTTCAGAACTATAGCTCTTCTGGGCTTTTCCCTTCTCAGATATAGAATTTGATTTCATAATACCTAAATAGTGAATTTTTATGTACATGTGTGTGTAAAAAAAATTTCTAAGGATATTGACTTCTGATCCTTGTGAGAATCCTTCTTATGCACATCCTTCAAGAGTCTTAGCACTTTCTCTGTTATACTTAATTTTCACTGCTGTCCCATTCTCAAGAACAATCAGAAATGCTTCCGTGACCCTTCGTTCTCTGGCTTGCGACAGGCCAGACGAAGGCTGCCCATCAGCCTTTCACTGGTTAGTGCATGGGATTACACCACCACTCTGGCATAGCGACCTTGGCACAATACCATGACAGAGTGAAGTCAAGTCCACATTCACGTGTATCTTGATATTCACCTGGAGCTTACGAGTGCCCTTTGTTCCCAAAAGCCTCATGTGTGACAGGTAACAGTGTCTCTGGGTACATGCTGTGGTACCCACACCATGTGCTCAGTTACTGTGGCAGGGACACTCATACTGGCAGTGCACACAGCGGTCAGACACTGCCCACTGATGCTTCTCCTAAGTAGGGATGCTGATGGTAGATCTCCATCCATACGCAAAAGGAAAGCATGGACAGGCTGTTATCTGTTAGAATGATTTAGCAATGTATCAGGAGACATGGAGGAGGGCTTACCAATATGGGCTGGCACAAGGTGCTGAATACAAAATGGTTGTTTATTGTTTCATAATGCATGAAGTAGGAGTTTCAAATGATGTTACCAGGTGCCAAGTTTAAGAAAGTTATCTTCTCACACAGCACGTGAAGCTCATGACCACAGGTCCTCCCGGCTGCCATATGTTTGTGTGGTTCATGGGAAATTCATGGAAAGAAAATCTATCGGGAGCTATTAACCACAGAGACATTAGCTCTTGTCCCTGAGCAGTCCCAGCCTCCAGCTGCCTGGGAGAGTACAAGGAAAACATCACTGTAACCTTGCTCTGATCTCCTACTCTTAGCTACACATCAGAGGACCCATATGAGGTATTTCAGTACAGTGTGTAGTGTCTTCTGTGGGCCTTCAGCAGTGCTGTCTCTCTTGCAGGAAACAGTACTCCTCCTTCACCACATCTGTTAAACAGCTGAGCGGTACAATCTACCTGTCCTCAAGGGTCTCCTGAAAACAAGCAGAAATGGCTCATACATCTGTACGTTGAGCAGTACTACATCTGTCTGCGGTTGGGCCCTCTCGCCTCTACAGACAGACACAGTTCAGGTGTTTCTGTTGACAGCATTGACACATGGAGACAGGACTGGCTAAGTTGAACTGCTTGGGATTTGTTCAGTTAAACTATTAATTCCCCTTGGTGGTCTGCAGGAATCATATTGAGGTAGACGGATACTGTGCAGTCAGTTGGGGTGAGCTGAATGTAACTTCTGCAAGATCCACCTTCACAGAAGGTGAACCTAAAAGTTGACTGAGATATGCCATTTGAAAAGGCTGGTTTATGTCTCCAGGTTGTTCCTCTTTTTCACTGAAACAGTTCCTGCTAGGAAAAAAAGAACACCACTACAGTTCCAATGAGGTAACATAGCTAGAGTAGCTAGACAGACCAATGGTATGCTAAGTCTGTACTTACTCTTTCACATTATAACACTTTCATGCTCTTTGTCTTCAGAACAACTCTGGGCAAAAGAGCCCAAAGATAGAGAAGGAAAATAATGGGAAATAAGAGATGGATGTTATACTGCATCAGACAGAATAGTTTGCACGGCCAAGGAACTGATGTCACCTAGAAATGGTATCAGTGAATAGCTGCCATAGGTTTTCTCCTTGCAGGCCCCAGTTCTGCATCTCCATTCGGAACTGTGCTGGGAAGAGATCTGCAAAAATAAAGCTCAAGTATCTCCACAATGGTGAAGGTCCCCACCACCACCTCCACCACCTCTTTCTGTATCTGACTCTTTGAAGAGCTGTCAAGCCACTGAACCCATTATAGTGCTTTCTGGGAGGTGGAGGTGATTTCCACAGCTGGTAGCAAAATGTCCAGTGCTACAAAGGTGCTTGTAGGAGCAAAGCTCTTTGTAAATCAATGATGAAAGACTGTTAAGTTGGGTAACCCTGGGAGTAAATCAGAGTTATGAATTTCTTCTTCTCCCTGGAAGACATTTGTTGCTCTTCAGGAATAAACACTGCTGAATAACCATGACTTTATATAAATAATACACGCCCTCCTACAAGCTGCATGAAATGTTAAAACTCCAGAATGGACTATAAACGGATGCATAAATCTTTAGGATCCATGCATTTCAGTCCATCTATTTAAAACTGAAGGTAAAAGGATCATAATATTTATTAGCATTTTCCATGCCCGTTGTGCATTTTTTTTCTGACATCAATTTCATGTGTGGAGCAGTGCAAAATAGTCTTCCAGTATATATTGCAATACTTTGTTCTGTTTCTTGGCATGTGCCAGCACATTCAGTTGAAAGTAAAGTATAACACAAGACAGCTTTTTTGGCACAACAGGTCACCAAAGTAGTGGAATGTTTCAGTCAAAACTCAAAGTGTGAGACACAGTGCTGAAAGGCAAGTTGTCTTTCAGGAAAAGCTGAGACCTTTCTTCATCTTTATACATGAGAAGTCTTGCTCTGAAGCAGTTAATTACAATGAAAAATACGGCACACTTTTCTCATAACTGGCCATGAATTGTACTTGGATTACACACTAGTTCAAGTGAAGAATAAGAACCATATTTCTCTAACAAGTAAGGGGAAAAACAGTCTGACAGTATGTAGATGAATGTCATCTACTTGTTTACAGACCCGAAGGATCCCTCAGAGCATTAAAAATCTGTGTGATATCCAAGAGTGGTATACTTTGCATTGAGATACGCAATTTAGCTGAAAGCTGTATAAAATCTGTAAAATTGCATGTAGACAAAGACTACTGTACTGCCTGTGCATTCAAGTGAAGCCATGTGTACTTTTCCTGCACACATGAAAAATAGATGATCATAAAATCTGCTTGAGATTCACAAACTTCTGACGGGAACATGTGTGTAGGCTAAGTCTGCCAACTTTTGGTCAAACCAGGCCTGAAAATACACAGACCTGAAATAAGCATTGTTCTTCCATGGTGGGGAGAAACTCCAGCTTCATACACAGCAAGTCCATACATGTTGTGTGTCCTTTGCTGGTCTTCTGCAGGCAACATTCTTTCCTTCTGGGTTGGGTCTTCTAACTGGCAACTGGGCTCCCAAGCCTTTTCTGGTGAGGTCTTTGGAATCAGACCTGCTCTTCTATCAAGAGGAATTTCCATTGAAAATAGGTGACCCCTACACTCTATTCTTTTTAGTACTGGCTAGGACCTTATTTGGTCAAGTCTCTTGTAGATTAAATAGATTTTTTCACTTTTTTTTTCCTAGGAAGTAACACTGGTGGTGGTACCTTGCGGTAGCTCATGCACATGGTGTGGCTCTCATTCTCTCAAGAACTGCGCAGCGTGTTTTGGTGGGGTTTTTTTTAATTCTGTACATGTGTGTTTCATAAACATATCGCAACATGGTGTCAGTGGTGAAGAGACTAACTCATATGCCCCTTGTACATTTGGGGGGATTTGTTCTTAGCAGCTGTGGAACTTTATCCTGTACTTTTAGTGCTGACTCAAGGAAAATGTTGTTAATAAAAATTAGCTGGACTGTAAGAAGCCCTTTTTCATTGGTATTCTTGGCCAAGGTCACCTTCCCAGGGCCTTTAGAGACATCAGATACAGGCCATAAAGTGTTTTAAAGATAAGGATCCACAAACTCAGCTTTATAGTCTTTGGGTAGACAGAGCAGAATGAAAACGGTGGTTGTGTTCCTATAGCTTGTATTGCTAAGGAGGTTTTGCTACACTCGTCTGTTCCATTTGGCTTGTCCCAAGTTCTGGGAAACTTTTTGGAAACTGCAGGCTTCCAAGATCAGCACAGCCAAGATATAATACAAGTGTGAATAACTGAGGTTGCATAATTTGTCGCTAGTACACCATCTCCTAGCCAAGCACAGCAACAGAAGGCATTACTCATAGACGTAGCTATGTGGGACTGGGATCAGGTGCAGTCTGGCCCCAGGCCTCAGCTGCTGGCTACTGCTGCCCAGACCTTGCTAAAGGAGTGCAGGGTACAGCCAGGGCAGACCCTGCCCTCACCTTGAGATCTCAACCAACTGCTTTTCATCTGAGAGCTGCTCTCTTCCCAGCACTGGTCCATGTGGCATGACTGCGTGTACTGGATAAAACTGTATCAGTATCAGCTGCCCTGGAGGCCTCTCATCTGCCCGTTTCTTGTAGTGTAAGCATCTCAAAACTGCGCAGGCCTCAAAAAAGCTCCACAAGTAACAGGTTTAGTACTTGAGATGTAGTCTCCCCTCATCATGTACTAGAAGGGCCCTTCCAAGAAGGATTCAGATTGCTTTTGCTGCTTATCTGGCACTGGAGCCAAACACGTAACCACAAGGAAGTGTACCAATGGCTGTTGGTCTTTGGTACTTGGTTTGGACATGGAGAATGGGGGGCCAGGGCACACATGTTGTGACCTCAGTATCTCACTGAGAAGATGCTGGTTGCATTATGTACCTCAAACTAGCATAACGCCACCTGTGTGGTAGTGGACCCATCGCATGGTTTAGAAGTAGTTGTTTTTGTGTAGCTGTGAGATGGGATGGGGACGTCAGGGAGTACGAGACCGCAGGTGTCAACTAACCTAAGTGTTGAAGTACAGCTGGGAATAATGTCTTACCGAGAGATTGTGTGCACAGTGTCACGTTAACAGGGCAGAAGAATGTATGCTTTGGAGCTAGGAACTACATGAAAAAATGATTTTATCTCAGTCTCTATAATTCAGAAGAAATTGCTAGAGAGCGTAATGGAGAAATGGGGCTCGTGGGTCCAGCTATCCCTTTTGGAACACTGACAGATGTATTTTTGTCATAAAAATGTTTTCATAAGTAAAGTTTTCATATCAACCAGGAAAATCTTTTTACAGAAAATACCAGTGCTAGTCACAGTAAAAAACGTAATACCATGCCTTAAGCAGACTGCCCTTCAGACAGCTTCAGGTTCATAGTTCAAGCATCATGTTGTGACAATTACAGGACCTCTGGTGGAGCTTCCATATTCCAAAGTCAGAAAACAAGTATAAAAATAGAGGGGCTCCTTTGTCTCCCCAGGCAGTGCCTGTTGTCTGAGTGGCTGAAAATAAAGCAGGGTAAATGTAAGTCAGAGCCGTGTGCCTGAGTCTCGGTCGCTGCGGTGTTATACGGCACTCTGGGGACAACACGGACTGTAGCCAGGCTTCTGCTGCTGTATTTAATGCTACTCTGTGAACGCCGGATACACTTGCGGTATCATCTTGGGCGTGAGTTACAGTGACAGGAGAGACGGATCAGAGAGGACCTGGCTGCGAGACTGGGAAAGAGTGGCCTAATAGTTTCATTCCCTGTATAGTCTGGTTAAACTGGTCTCTAAATGAGGAGGCCAGTGATGCCTTTATGAGCTTGTAGCTATGTGGAAATGAAAGGGGTTTGGGGTGGAAGAAGGGAGGAAGTGGAGGAAAAGAAGAAAAAGAGAATGAGAATAGAAACTGTGGGCCATGGTAATTGCAGCCAGGGGACAATAGAGCAGTGAGACCAAATAGAGGAACCAGGGAAGTGGGAAAAAGAAAGGAGGGGGGAGCAGAAAGAAAGAGCAAGCGAGCAGGACATTCCCCTGGTGAGGCCGTGTGACTGTGGTATGTGGCCAGCCAGGACATTTTTTATTTTAAGCACCTCAGTGATCAGCCAAGCAGAGAGCTGAGTTTCAGCAAGCAACAGATAATGAATGTGAGAAAGAAGAAACAAGTTAAAAACAAAAAGAAAGAGGTGAGAGGGGGAATAGAAACAATATGATAGTAAATGGAATAACAGAATGCCACGAAAAAGTGAAATAGAGAGCTGAAGGGAAAGAAAAAAATTGATCTGGCACCAGGTGTTCAGCTGACAGATGCTCAGTAAGCCCACGGAAGATCAAGGATGAGATTCAGTGCAACCACTAGCAGGCAGTAAAAATTAGTATTTCCTTTCTGTTAGGTGCTGCTTAGAGCTTGATTAGTCAATGGGAAACAGTAGGCACAGGGATTTCTGTGGATCTTCATCAGAGCCTTAGCACATACTGGAATGTGCAAATTGATACCCTTTTAATTGTAGCAAAGGCTTCAGGATTACAGGTGGGTAGATGAGGTCAATGCAGATGGTGGCAGATGTACATGTATGGGGCAGAAAGGAGGCAGAAGAAATCCCGTTTTATAGTTTATGGAGAAGCTAGATAGGAATTATATGAGCATAAAGTATTCCTTGGCTCTCGCATACCAGGCCCCCATAGGAAGGGATACTAAGCAGTAGTACTGTTGTATGGATTTGTGTAGACCAAAGATGTCAGCCAGTATCCTTGAAGAGCGAGTCTTAAATCTTTAACTCAAGGGTCGAAAAGGAGGTCACCCTTTCGGGGAAAGCAAACTTTCCAGCTGGGTCTCCCCCACGCTCGTTCCTGGGTCTCGGGGGCAGCGGGCAGACCGTGCCTACTCCCGCCCTCGGGGCTCGCCCCTGCCCGCCCGACGGCCGCTGCTGCCCCGCCGGAGCCCTTGCTCGGGGGTCTCTGCACCCCGCAACGAGCTGGAGGGGCAGGGCGAGCCTCCTCGCTGAGCGGCCGGGCGCCCGCCCCGAGCCCCGGGGTCCTGCCCGGCGGGCCGGGCTGCTCCGCGGGCGGCTCCCGCCTCCCGGGCTCGGGGGTTCGCGGGGGCTGAGCGCCCGTGTCTGGAAAGCACTTCCCTGCGGCGGGACTAGGGCAGGGGCCGGGGCGAGCGGCTCCAAGAACCGGCCGCAAAGCGGATGGCACCGACAGCACCGACCGGGGGAGTTGGGGGGCGGGGGGACGGGACGACGACAGGCTGCTGCTGTGTCCCCGCAGCCCCGGGAGGGTGGGGGAGTCCCCACCGTCCGTCCGGGCCGCCGCCTCCCAAAACTAAAGCTCCGGAGAGGAGGAGGAGGAGGATCCGCGGCGAAGGGCGCAGCGGGGGGAGGCGGCTCCCGCAGTCCCGGGGTCGGCTGCGGCGGGGCTTCCGCGCCCCCCGAGCGCATGTTAGGCGTGGGGGGGGGCAGAGCAGCGCTCCGTGCCGCCGTGATGGTGCATTTTTTCCTCCGGTTCCCTCGCGGGGATGGTGATGCAGCCCGGCAAGCTCTTGGCCGCTGCCTGCCGACGCTGGGCAGGATCTTCCCCCCCCCGCTCCCTGCTTTCCCCGCTGCGCTCGTTTCTCCCCCTCGTCACCTCGCCGGCCGTGTGCCCGCTCCAGACCCCGCCGCCGTGGTGGTGTTTTATTTTCTTAACGTCGCATCCGCGCGTGATTAAATACCGGCCCCCGGGTGCGCGGCCAGCAACTTCAGCAGCGCCCGGGCGCCCAGCGAGGGGGGGGAGATGTGTCGCGTTTGCGGCCGGCCGCGCACCCAGGTGAGCGGGGAGCTGCCACCTGCGGCTCTGCGCCGGCTGGGGGGCGACTGAGGCGCGGAGAGCGGCGCGGCGCTGCCCGGCCCCCGCCCCGTCGGGGGTGCCCGTGTCCCCGCGGCGGAGCGGCGCGGCGCGGGGGTCGCCCCGGGCTCGGGGGTGCCGAGGGCGGGCGCGGCGCCCCCGACCCGCTCTCCCTCCCGGCCCGGCTCGGCCCCGGGCGCTGCCCGCGGGGCGCAGCGGCGGCCCCGCCCGCCGGGCCCCGCATCCCGCTCGGCCAATGGGGGCGGCGCGGCGGCGGCACGTGACGCGGCGGGCCGGGACCTGCTGCTTCCCCCGCGCAGAGGGATGCGGGCGGCAGAGCGGGGCAGGCGGCGGCGGCGGCGGCTGCGCGGCGGCGGCCCCTCCGCGCCCTCCCCCCGCTCCCCGCCGCCCGGCCCCTATGGCAGCCGCTCCCCGCCCCGCCGCCGCCCGCACCCCCGCGCCGCCCCGCCGGGCTCCGCCGCTCGCCCCAGCGTCGCGCCCGCTCTCGGCCGCCGCTCGCTGACCCGCCGCCGGCCGGGGCCCCGGGATGCCCAGCGGCCCCGCCGCCCGTCCCTGCCGCCCGCCGCGCCGCCCGGGGGGCACGCCGCCGCCGCCGCCGGAGAGTTGAGTTAGGAAGTCATGGTGCCCTGGGAGCCCTCCCCGCCCCGGCAGTGCGGCGGCGGCTGGACGCTCTGCGACTGCTGCTGCTGGCTGCTGCTGCCCGCCGTGCTGCTCGTCCTCGCCCGCCCCGACAAGCTGGCGGCCTTCCCTACCTCCTTAAGCGACTGCCAGACGCCCACCGGCTGGAACTGCTCCGGTAAGCCCCGCAGCGCCCCGCGCCCGGGCCCGCCGTGCCCCGCCGGGCGCTCCAAGTTGCGCGGGGGAGGGAGGCAACTTCGGAGGGCGATGCCGCGTCCCGCTGAATACGCGTCAAGAGACGAGCCAGAAAGTCCGGGGCGTCGGGGCTCGCCGCCCTGCCCGGCGTGGCCGCAGCCCCCGGGCGCCCCGCTGTCCCCCGCTCCGCGGGGCCGGGCGCGGCGGCCGCGCCCTCAGCTGGTGCGCAGCGCCGCGGCTGCGGGCGGCTCCCCCGCGGCGCGGAGCGGCTCGGCTCCCGCCAGTGCGCAACTCCGCGCGTAAACGGGGCAACTCGGCGGGCGGCCGCGGGGAGCCGGGCCGCGTGTGCGCAGCCTGCGGGCGGCTGCGTCCGTGCGCACCGAGCCGGGCACGGACACCGCCGCGCCGGGAACCCGCCGCCTGGTCCTTAAAGTCGGGCTGACCTTTCTAATGAGTTTCCTATGTAGGTCAGCAGCCGGCCCTGCTCCGGCACGTGAAGTAATTCTGAAATTAGACAGTAATAGCCTTGCACGGGAAAGGGCGTTATTTGGGGTAACGTGGGCATCGCACAGAATACGTGAGATCACGGCGGAATTTCCACCGTAAGCTCTTCATTTTGAACGTGTAGCGATATGGTTAAGAGCGCTCGGATGCTTTTTCAAAAAAAAAAAAAAGAATCGATGGATTTAGATCTTAATGGGTTTGGAGTCTGATATAGCTTTTTTGTTTAATACCTTGCTGCACGCTGTTGGAGTGGGAAGTCAGCTAGCGAAATCTGAAATTCATGCTTGTATTCGTGAACTGAATCTTCAGTCAGATCTGTTGGTTTTTCCTGGAGAAAATGAAGGCAAAGAGCTAGGTTCACTCAGCGGCTTGTGGGGAACCTGGCACTTCTCCTGTTAACTTAGAGGTGATCAATCTTCATTGGGATCAGGCAGACCATCACGGAAAACACAC